>NC_134576.1:119982710-120292710 GCF_050947875.1 Dermacentor variabilis
CCGTTGGCGCGGCGCTCATTATGCTGCAGGTGCTCCGAGGAGGGGAAATGCGTAGCTATAGACTAGAACGAAAAGCACCGAACCAACAACAAAATGCTACAGCAACAAGAACAACGATAACGCAGATCTCTCCCTGCTGACAGCGACAGCTGGCGAAGTCGCCGTCACCGGAAAGTTGCGGAGGGCGAAGATCGACGAGAGACCGTGCTTACTTATCCCGTAACGGTTACTCTCGACGTCTCCCGCTGCCCACAACAGGTCGTCTGACATCACCGCGGGGAGGCAGACGGATGCCGAAGGAAGGCGGCGGTGACGTAACGGACCAACGACTAAGAAAGAAGCCAGCGGAGAAGTCAGCAACAGCCTTCACCTTGGCACCGGCGGCTCGAAGACTACATACAAGACAGCAACACGTTACCTTCCCCCCCCCCCCCCACATCCCCCTCCTTTTCCGGGCCCCTGCCAGGTTGCAACGTGCCAAACCGGCGCCTCTTCGCCAACAAACAACGCAGTGACGCCGCATGTTCTGCTTCCCGCCTGGCGTCCCTCGCAGCTTACAGTTGCGATGATGACGACTACGATGACGCCGCCGTCGCCTCCCCAGCGAGAGGGAAGCGCCGTCAGGGGGGTCAGAGGTCGCGCAGCGCGGCCGTTCGACCTGCCGGTGCAGGAACAAAGGGGACGCGCAGCCAAGATGCCGACGCTGCTCTTCTGTGCGACTATACGACGATGATGACGTAGATGCCGCGCCGTGTAGCCCGAGAGCCGAGCCAAGCCTAGCCGCGCCGAGGGTTCGCCTCTCCGCTCGGCTCCATAAAAGTACAACAGCAGTGCGCGTAGAGCGGAATAAAGCAGCGACAGCGTCCACGCAGGGTTGCACTTCCTCGTGCTGGCGTTGCCGCTGAGGCGTCTGTCTTGTCCTGTCTGATGGCTCCTCCGCGCCTCCACGCTTCTTCCTGGAGGGAGAACAGAGACGCCGACGCCTTCCAAGGTCAACGCTGCTGCTGCTGCTGCTATCGGCGCGCGAATGCTTTCTTGAAGATGGTTGAGTTTGCCGTTGGCTGCAAGGATATCAGAGAGAGGCTGTAATTTACTCCCAGACAAGGCGCAACGCTTGTCGCCGTCTGCCGCTCGCTCTTATGGTCTTCGCACGTGCGAAGGAGTTATTCTTGCCGTATGGGAGGGCGGGGTGTCGTCTGCTTAGTTTGGTCTTTCTTACTTACTTACTTTCTTTCTTTCTTTCTTTCTTTCTTTCTTTCTTTCTTTCTTTCTTTCTTTCTTTGTAAATGTGCAGTTGCGCAGGTACCGGACCCAGCGGCATGAAGAACATACGCCGGAAAGACTGCTCGCGTCTGTTGCGTTGTTGATAACAGCTTATAAAAAGAGAAGCGCGAGCGTCGGCAACGACCTTTCGTCGTAAGCCGTCCTGTCGTCTGGTCGGCCCGTCTGGCTAAAAAAAGCATGCATTGCGAGCCGCTGGTTGCGTCAGAGCATCAGCGTGGCAATGGACTGCGGTTCAAAACCTGATCGTGCAGTGAGACACACAAGCATAGCGTAATCAGCGCATACCTAGCTCAGGAAAGACACTGTACGAAGGAGGACACACAGCGAACACACGCCATTTCACCAATCCGTGCACTGCAGCCAAAGAGCTCTATGTGTTGCGTCAGCCAGTAAGAGAAGGGAGCTGGCTGACATAATTAATTTGTTCCAATTCTGAGCCAACATTGGAAACAGTGTGCGTTGACGAATTAAACAGCTTCGAGCCTAACTTCACGGATAGCTAATCTATTGAACACATCTGGAACTGTGTGGAGGACGTTTCTGCCACTTGATTCCACCTGACGTCGACAAGAGAAGGCTAAGAAAAAGCAGATGTCATAGCAGTATGTCATACACTTTGCGTGCGCTAACCTATAAACAACATAACGTAGCTTGCATTAAGTGCGTCATAGAGCATGACTAGGTTTTCCTGTCAGCAGACGACCTTTCCATCGAGTTTCCAAGCCTTCTGTTCAGCCGCCATTTTGTTTGGAAAGCAAAGCGGCCTTCATTGTTCTTGAGTTCGATACTGTCTTCACGAAGCTCTCGGTTTCTCGGAATTCTAACGGGAATTAGGAATAGTGTCTGTCCGCTTAGCTGTCTACTTAGTCATCGAAGGCGAGTATTTGGAACACAGGCAGAGAAGAGAACCAGCTAGCTGACATAATCCTCCCTTCTCTGGAAACACGCATACCGATTCTCGTTGATTAGCTGGCACAAATTCTGGACTTCCATGCACTGCTCGGAGTTGGTTCGGCCGAATGTATAGTCTACTTATGCGGATTTCGTCGTCCTGCCTTTTCGCTATAGCAGTGCAGTCTTGCCACTATGACAGAAACTAAATGATCGTCTGTTGCATTCTGTGATGCGAATGAAGGGCCAGAATTCGCACACATTTAACAAATTTATGTACAGTATACACACGCGACCGTGATCGTCTGCTCTGTCGTTCCTTCTTGATTTTTTTTTTTTTGCGTCTTCTTTTAGCTTGCTCTCTTGTTCACCCTGCTGGGCGTATCCGGCGATGACTACTTCCTGCGCGAAAGAATTAACCCTCGTACGGTCATCTTTAGTGTCTATTTGCCTCTCTGAGCTTTAACGTATAGTAGTCGGTCGCTGGCCTTCTTTCTTTAACGGCTTCTAAATCTCTCCAGCTTCGGCGAAGGCATCCGGAAATCGACTGCAATTTATGGTTCCCGCGTGTTGCAAGCCCGCGACCCCTCTCACATTTTGTTGCTTTTCAGTGGCAGGCAGGCGAGGTCAAAGCGCCCCAGCGGTTGGCAAATGGTTCTTCGCGGCGGGCATAAAAGGCTTTCAGGTAGTTCGCCATCAATTTCGAGCTCTGTACTCTCTTGCCGGATCATGTTTCTATCGGCCAGAGTTCAAACAGTCACACGGAGTGCTTTTCTCTGTCGTTGTTGTTGGTAGGTAGGTAGAAGGCGTTCACGAGACTGTGGCTTGGGATTGGCGAAATACGGAGCGGAGCTGGGCGTGTAACGGGCAACTACGCCTGTAAAACGGAGATAAGTTTACGGCCTCGATGTCAACCGTTGTGGAGCCTCGACGCTTGGAATATAGCTTTTCCCAAGCATTTTTCTGCATTCTTTTTTTTTCAGTTCCTGCCCAGTGATTTCAAAACCGAGGTTCACTAAGAGGACGCTAACGGTTTTCCGCCGGCATCGTACTATGCCGGTAATGCGACAGCCGCCATTACTCATCGCGCCAACAGAAGTCACTTCTGCGCGGCAGACTGCGCAGCAGAAGTCACTTCTGTTGCGCAGCAGAAGTGACTTCACGGGAGGAGACCACTTCTTCTGCACAGCAGCAGTGGTCATTGCGTGCTGAGTCGCGCGGTGTCGTCTGCGCGTATTGTCAGAACACCGTGTGAGGCCCTCCAAGCGAAACGCTTATACCCTTGCTATCGCTTTCCATGCTTCGCCTTCGTGCGAATCCGCCCATCTTTGTTGTTCCACATGCTGTTGCTATATGTTCCTTTAGAAGGCTTCACTTTGGTCCCGCCCGTGCTCTTGGTAGTACGTTTCTGCGCATCCCAGTAATGGAGATGAGAGTCGGAACAAATGGCGTTGCTTGTTTTCACCGGACCCACGAGCACACTCACGCGAGTGTTCCTTGGAGATGCTTGTCTACTGGAGTAGTTGTGGCAGAGTGTACTACGCTCTTGAGTCGGGGTTCCTCAATGGTGCGTCTTTGTATCGGTGCCACGTGAAGTGCACAATCCTCCCCGCTCTTTCTCCAACTCGCTGCCATTGAACTGTCGTTGACCTCTTGTCGCTTGTGTTAATTCGTTTGTCGCATAGCATTAGCAGACCGGCCATGACGTGGTCTTAGTGGTATAATTTCGAGCAGACAGCACGATGCAGCAGGTTTTCCCAACCGGCCCGCGTACTATGCATTTCGCCCTGGCTCTTCGAAAGTTATTTATTAGCTACGTTGTTATAGTTGTTCGCTGGCGTAAGGGTACGCGATACTGTAGTCTTCCTGTATGATAGTAAAACAAAAATTATTTCTGGGGTCGTACGCGCCCCGAACCACGATATCATTATGAAGCAAGACGTCGTCGTGAGGGAATTCGGATTCATTTTGACCACCTGGTGTTCCTTGACGTGCAGCCCAATGCACGCTGCACAGCCATTTCACCCACACCAAAATGCAGCAGCCGCAGCCAGGATTTTATCACCCGCCCTTGGGCTTAGGAGCGCGATGCCAAAGAAACTATAGGCCACCAAGGCGGGTGACCATAGTGTAGTGCGCACAGCTCTTGCCGTAGAGCGGTCCAGCTTTCTCAGGTGTTTGGTAAATGAGAGTGGGATGCCTGAGAGAGTTCAACAAAGTGTGAAGACGAGCCATTCCCAGTGAGCATAAAGTGCGTTGAGGTACTTGGAGAGCGTCAGGCTACTGAGCGGCGTCCGTTCATAACTAATACTGGGCGATAAGAGCACGACTAAGTGTTCGCCTGCAATCCTGGAATGCTGTGTACACCTCTTTGTCATATCTGCCACCAAAGTAAGTGATGACAGAGCCCGGGAAGAATGTACAGCACGGTCCAGTCCTAAGGAGAACATTTATTTGGCACCGATATACGAGATAAGGACAGCGCCGATAAGCTAAGCTAATTATTCTAAACGTGTGAAGACAGATGAGACTCTGAACACACGCATAACAAATGCGGATTGCGGTATTCATAACGCAATGCTTTTGTTGCCGGCGAGGTCACGAAGCCGTTTTGAAGCCAGAAGGACGAAGTTTAGACAAATTCACGCACAAAACGGATCGTTTGCCACGCTGGCTGAACCGCCCTATACTTGCAGCTCACATCGAAACTAGCGCCAGAATTCCCCCTAGCGATTGTGGCAGCAAACTCTTACGTATGCTCCTGGTCGGCTCGCGTTCTTTCATGACGCGAACGCAGCTCAATGCACCGATGTCCGTTCCTTCCGGCAACCTTCGTCGCAATCGCACGACCTGACCACGCAGTACGAGCGCGCGCGAGCACTCGTTCTGTGGCAGAGGCGATTGACAGACCTTGGTTGCCGTGGTGATTAATGAGCGTTCGTTCGCGTTCGTCCCCCCCCCTCCCCTTCCCCCCTGCTGCCGCCCATTGCTGCCTGCGATCTCTCGATATCCGAAGCGACAGTCGCATTTTTACAGCCGAGCAAGGGCTCGCCGGTCACGATCGGCGATGAGGCGTTTGCCAGTGGGGTTTCCAAGTCGCCCTCTCCCGCCTCCGACACTTTCCTCTTACGAACGTTTCGCGTAATTGTTTCAGTATTTTCGTTTCCTTTTTCAGGGCCGTGGTACGCTTTCGTTTACGATGTAGTCGTTTGTTGTTCCTCTGTATGCGCAGGTTCTGAAAGAAAGAAAGGAAGGGAAGTTCAGAAAGAAAAACGCTTATAGCAGACCCCTCTCCGCCCCCTTGCCCCGCCTCCAACACTTACCTTTTACGAACGTTTCACTAATCTCGGTTCTTATTCTTAAGACCTTGGTACGATTTTTCTTACGCTAGTCGTTTCTTATTGCTCAGTGTGCGCGTGTTTTGACTGTAAAATAGGTGTGGAGTTAAAATGAATTTGCAGACCTCCCTCTCCCTCCTCCGTTCCAGCACTTTCCTCTTGGGAACGTTTCACGGGTTTGTTTGATCTTCCTCCTTTGTATCGTAAGACGTTGGTACGACTTTTATTATGTCATAGTCCTTTTTCATATATGTGTGCGCTGACTTCAAAAACTGAAATAAGAAAGAGGAAGCGAGACATTGAGGACATAGCCAGTAGCCACTTTAGGGTAACTTGCATCACTACGCTGCTGCGGTAGTCGTGGTACATGGGGCTATTTTTTGTACATATTTGTAGGCAACAGTCTAATAAAGTTTCGCCGAGAATTCACGTGACGACGGGAACCTTTTCTTCAACTTCATATCAATGTCTCATTAGGGAAACACCGGACTTCAGTCTTTGGACGGATTGATTGTCTAAAGACTGCGCATGCAAGGTCTCTGGAGCGAAATTCCTTGGGACGTGAGAACGTTTTTGTACTGTTCGTGAATTTCCGTAAAATGCACGCAAACACTGGTCTTGCTAAATTGTATGGTGTCGTCTGCGATTTTGGTGAAGCATCACACTTGAAAAAAAAAAAAGAAAGAAGTTCTCACAAACACGAATCATGAGGACATACAGAGGCGCTGTCCTCATCTCTATAAACGTTCTGTAACGTCTGCGCAGTGAAGTCTAAAAGCTGGTTTCTGTGACGTGTTCCGGCTCCACTTCTGCCGCATTCAACCAGCTAAGGCATAGCCTCTAAGATCCACATTTTAAATGGAATCCCGTCCACCGCGGTCACATTTCGATGGGTGTCGAAGTGCGAAAACATCCGCGTACTTAGATTTAGGTGCACGTGAAAGAAGCCTAGGTGGTCCAAATAACTCCGGAGTTCCCTCCCCACCACCACCACCACCATGGCGTGCCTCATACGATCGTCGTTTTGGAACGTAAAACCCCGTAATTCAATCCACATTTTTAAATCCAGAAGGCGCCAATCTACGGGTCGTAGATCTGGACGCCATTTATTTGTGGCTTTGTGGGAAAAAGATGCATATAAGCTCTTTGAGTTCAGGCTTTGTCTGAACTTAAGTCTAATGAATGTGCATTGAAAGTCTTGATCCTCTTGGGAACATTGGGAACATTGGGAACATGGGGCGAGCAACAAGTGGGCGTTATATCGAATCCCGCGATCTCGTTCGCTCCATGTTCGCCCGGCACTGAGGTCTAAGCTCAGCCGTCGCTCATGGGTGTCTACGAAAGGCGTAATGTGTTACACTGTGCGGCAGTTCAGCTTTGATTTTCTGTGTGAAAAAGTGGCTGGAATTCATTACGGTGTAAAAAATTAGCAGCGTAAAATTTCCGCCTTTCTGTAAATAATTATGAGCTCCTCGGATGGCGCGATTCAAGTCTTCCATTGGGATCAATCGCATGGGTTTAGTGGTTAATAAAGTTCATTAGCATAATTTACGTAATTGGTCGTCTAATTACTACCGCGTGTCATTCTGAACTGTAAAGACCTGTGTGGTAAAAGCAACTCAGAAAAAAATCGTTTTTTTTTTGTATCTCATCTTCAATATTTTAAGGCAATTTCGAACGCATTTCGTGAGACACTCGGTACATTATTTAATACACGTATGTAATCACGTTCGCCGTTGAACGTCCGACTAACATTTAATTTAATGACTTTTATTTTACTCTTCCTTTACAAACACTGCTGGTCTTTATGCAAGACGTAGCAGTAGTACGTACCGATAATTAATACAATTGCAGCACAAGAATACAACAAAGTGGATATACAGTAATTTAACTTGTAACATGGTTATGTAAAAGATTAACAAAACTACGAAATTGCAGGTTACGCAGATGTCCAGACAATTCATTCCATAATTGAATGGTTAAAGAAAAAAAATATTTACCAAGTGCGGACCCCTAGTCGGCCGGACAGAAGGTTTGCAAAACGTGATGGCCGCTTATATCATGGCGCCCCAGTTTTCTGGAACACCATGACTTACTTACGGAAGCTTTACTTACGAACGTGAAGCTTCGTGAATTTGGTTGCCGGTACCTAGGCCCAGCAGCCACAGCTCTCCCACAACAGAGTCAACCCTGCTTACATCGGTCTCTTTCCCCTGGAGGCTCGAATATATTCGAAAAAGAAAAACGAAATATTCGACAATTTCGAGTGGCGAATTCTTTTGAATCGAATATAGCAGAGAGAGGCTGTTCGATTCGTATTCGAAATTTCGGATATTCGCATACTTCCAATCGAAAGGCATCAACTGTCTCAATTCGGACGCCGTTCGCCCCGCTGTTCGCGCACGTCTTGAAATTTTGCGCTCCAAATTATCATCATCATCATCATCATCATCATCATCCTGGCTACGCCCACTACAGCGCAAAGGCCTCTTCCATACTTCTCCTTCCCCGGTCATGTGCTAAGTGCGGCCATGCTGTCCCTGCAAACTTCTTAATCACATCCGCCCACCTAACTTTGTGCCGACCCTTGCTACGCTTCCCTTCTCTTGCAATCCAGTCCATAACCCTTAATGACAATCGGTTATCTTCCCTCCTCATTACATGTCCTGCCCATGCCCATTTCTTTTTCTTGATTTCAACTAAGATGTCATTAACTTGCGTTTGTTCCCTCACCCAATCTGCTCTTTTCTTATCCCCCTTAACGTTACCGCCATCATTCTTCTTTCCATAGCTCGTTGCGTAGTCCTCAATTTAAGTAGAACCCTCTTCGTAAGCCTCCAGGTTTCTGCCCTGTAGGTGAGTACTGGTAAGACACGGCTGTTACACACTTTTCTTTTAAGGGATAATGACAACCTGCCGTTCATGATCTGAGAACTCCAAGTTATATACGGTGGCAAATGAAGGGGCTGTTTCGAATCGCGCGCGTTAATTTCGCGGACCCAAATCGAACGCGCTTGCTTTTCCGATCCGGTGTTAGCCGCGTCGTTGATTGCTGCGAATGCGCTCGCGAGAGGCAACCTCTTTCCGCGCTTATCGTTCATGCGGGCCGCGTTTCGTACTGGTAACCTCACGACCCCCGCGATGACGGTTCAGCCGCACTGTACTCAACAAGCGTATATAGCAGGGCGTGATTGCCACACTTCTGTAGAGGAATTGATCGCCCCTTTGCGTGCAGGGTCACACGATCGCTGCTTTGTGGCACACAAACGGGCCGACCGCACCCCGAGGGGGTATTGGCACGGAGTTTCCTACACAAGAAATTGCTGGCGAAAACTGGTAATAGCAATTCGCAGCTCGCAAGTAGCAGCTGGTAGCTGGCAGCGCGTAGTAATGTAGTAGCGTGTCGCAACTAGTAATTTGCAGCGTAGCTAGTCTGTGTATGTTAATCTGAAGCAATGAAGGGGGATAGTTGGTGGACGTTCATGATTGTATTGCGCTTAGTCTTACATCATGAATGTTAATTAATGTAGTTATCCTGCATGTTATGGAAGAGCTGTCGCAGACGCGCCTCACTGAAGGAAAATATGCGTGAGGAGGGCATACGCAAGAAAGGCGACGCGACGAAAGCGGTATTTGCGCAAAATATGCGAAAGTCGGGCTGCAACATGAAAATGCAGTTTATTGGGCTTGTCTTGCGCACGTTATCTTATGTTTTCCTCAGGTATGAACGGACTAGACAGGGAGCAAGTACTGCAGTATCACAGTTCACATGCTAGTTTTTGCGCCTGACGTTCACCAACTCGATAGCATAGGACATGGCACCCGATGTTGTAATGATTGATTTTGAATTAGACTGTAGACACTACTATACATTTATATTAATGTAGTTATGTCAATGATTGTTAGTACATGGATTTGCCTAAAGTTCGTCCTTCTGGCTTCAAACGGTCTTTTGACTTTGCAAATCGATTGCTTACGACAAACAATTGCGTACAAGCGCAATCCTTCGCAATGATTATGCACCTGTGCGCGCACTTGTGGGTGGTATCTGAATCCGGGCCCCAAGCGACGGCTTCCTCGGAACAACGGAAACGGATCTCGAAGGCTATGCTTTTGCCGCCCCCATGCGCCGGAAGGGATTGTAGGAACCTGCAACACGTCGGAGCAGCCATGTTTGGGACATTAGCTGTAGCCTTCGCGTGTCCATAGGAATGCTACTACTTCGTAATTGAGACAGATAAAGCTTAATAAACAGTCGGGCCATCGCAACGTCTCGGGACGCAGACTGGCGAAATCCGTAATCATTTCTATGCTAGCTTAGCGATCGTGGCAGCTGAGTTCATTCTGTAACTTTTGTTGGAAACTTCGTGCCGCTTATCGTCCACGCGGAGCACGCTTCGTACCTGTAACCTCTGGCCCTACAATGACCGTTAAGCGCTGTTACACTTCCAAAGGAGAATGGATCGACCCCATATACGCTCAGAAGGCGCACACGAGTTTGTTACACTTATAAGACAGCGAAGGGGCTCGGTCCTCCGTGCCTAACAAACGCGCCGACCAACTCCCTGGGGGCATAAAGGATCGCGCGTGCCTAATAACTCAACGCCAGGGGCGGCAGCGGTATAATCGAACTCGACGCGGCCGCATCCTCTTTCTTCGTCGGTGGATAGCTTGGTCTCGGCTTGGCTCGGCTCTTAATGCGTGTGCGCACACGAAGGCGGGATGGGTGATCGCGCGAAACACGGTCACCGGGACCGTAATTGTTCCACGAGCCGCTCGGGCATCTATCGGGTAACGCATTCTTTATGGAGAGTAGCTATATGGGTTCGCGTGTTGTTCTCGATACGGGAAAGGAAGTCTTGCTGGCCGAGCTTGGCCTCCTTACGTGTGGAGGAGGGTGGGGGGGGGGGTGTAGGAGCCTGTTGTTATTGGACGCGTTCGCGTTGGCGCCAGGCAACGCATCCCTTCAACAAATGGCATAGCTCCGGCCAATAGTTTGTTTATCTGACAGAGGGTTACAAGGCTCATGAACCCATATTCATTGTTGTTATGTTTCTGCTAGGAAAATGAAGTTAAATGCAGTAGATAACGCCTAGCCTTGCATAAATCGCGCGTGATAATAAGTTTTGTCTAAACAGAAAGTCCATTGGAGGCAACCGATGATTAGTATGTGATGATCACAACTGCTATGACGATTTTTTGTAAGTGTGACCGCGGCCTAATATCCAATGTATTGCACACAGCGGCGCAGCTCGTTGGGTGTTATTGTGTCTTTCTTTTGTCGACCTTTCACTGTCGACCTTTCCTTTGTCTACTCCTTTTGATTTCCTGCTAAGAACGCTGTGGAATGTCAGACGCACATAGTTACTGGTAGGAAAGTACTTATCGGGTGTAACGGTGAAGAAAGCAAATGAACCTAATTCTGGTGACAGTTATTGCCGTGTCATGAAATTACGGGCCAAAGGGCGCGCAACCTTTTCAGGGTACTTTAACATAACTCCGACTTCGGTGATTCCTCCAACTGTAAACCAAGTAAACACACTCCATCGCTGTATTTAATAAGTATAAACGGGGAGTTAAATGCGAAACAAACAACTACTCCAACAAACAACTACAGTACTCCCCTGGATAATGACAAGTGTGGGTGCGCCGTCAGAATGAAGCAAATCCTTTATGGAAGAGTAACCGCTTGTCCCACGTACTCAACTCCCTTTTTTGGAGAGTCTTCCTACTCCCTTTGTGGGGGTACGCTTACCGTACTTGCATGTTAATTAACCGGGCTGACCCATTCTAATGCGGGATTACAGAAAGCTAGAAAATTAACTTAAATGTGAAACTAACAATTGCTCCAGCAGAAAGGAGTTCCTAAAATACTCCGGCAGAAAGGAGTTCCTAAATTACTCCGGCAGAAAGGAGTTGCTAGCACTCCATTTGATATATAGTAACAGTCGCGCGTGCACCGCGAGAACGAAGGGTGTCGTATGGACACCATCTTTAGAGAAAGCCGTGTGCACCGGCAGAATGAGAAACTAAGTATGGACAGCTGGGCTAGTTGGTTATGATTAGCATTATGAAAACATCGTTCCAGCGCACAATTGAACAAGGCATTCCGGTTGTCGGCGTTCGTGTTGTCTTTCTCTTCTCGTCCTTGTTCAATTGTGCGCTGGAACGATGTTTCAGAATGAGAAACAGCGGGAACAGCGAGGTCATTGCAGCAGCAAAAAGCACCGACTAACAGCAATAACGAGAGCAACGATAACCTAAACGACGACGATGGGAAATAACCTTAGCGGGGAGGGGGTTGCCTTTCAATAATAACGTGAGGTTTCTCAGATAGGCCGAGAAAGCCGAGCTCGCGGTGCGGCCGCGGATCGCTCCTTTCATCCGAGACTACACGCTTAGTATAATAAGGCGCTCGTCATGTACAGCGTCGTGGCCAGAGGAGCTTTATAAGACGGACGGCTCGACCTTGCCTGCTTTTTGTTCACAATGGAAGCACGCTTTCCTTTCGGTCGAGACCCGAGCGGGCGCCACGCTTGTTGTAAACGCTCGCTCGCGCGCGCTCTGTACCGTTATCGCGATGCGGGAACGGAAAATTGGGTCTCGCCGCCGCTGAGCGGAGAGAATCAGAGCGCTCACGCCGAGGCAGGGCCGAAAAAAACACGAGGCACGAAAAAGAAAGGTTGCGAGATTAATAAGAAAGAAAGAAAGATGAACAGAGAAGAAGACGGGGGAAACGGGAGCGACGCGTGGCCGAGCCAAACAGGAGAGACGGTGATTTCGCAATAACCGTCGTTTCGGTGTATGCGGAGCTCCACTGCGCGCGCGCGTTGCTTCTTCAAGCGCGGTTTCTCTCTGGAGCGTGCGCGGTAACACTCACCTCGTTCGCGCGTTCGGCGAAATGTATATTACTATGCGCGTGTTCGTGTCACGTGCGTGTGCCTGTCTTATTTGCCATTCATATACCCGTCATCTACAATAGCCGAGCCGTTCCTGACAATTATCTCACTCTTCTGCGCCTTGCCCAAGGTTACACACGACTGCCTCGCGTTTCTTAATGAGTAGTAAGCGTTTGCAGAATGCAAAAAGAAAGGAGTTGGCGAAAGTTGTAATTACTCCGCGTAGGTTGTTGAAAGAAGAAATCAATAAAAAAGTACGGGTTTTGGGGGGCTGTTGGGGAGGTGGTGGTTTGGGCCTGATATACGACGCCGTATGTATATTTCGGTCATGGAGTGGGATAGCTCCAGGGTAATTTTGACCACGTAAGGTCTTTCGATGCGAACTATAAGCACACGAGAGTTTTTAACATCCCTACACCATTGTAACGCGACCACCGCGGTCTGGAATTGAACCCGCGCCCTACTTACTGCTCAGCAGCAGAACACCACCCCTACTGTTGCCGTGGCGACGAGTAAGTGTAGAAAGCAAGAAAGGAATGTGTGCTGACACTCCTATAGGCGAAATCATGTTTATGGAGCGGGAGAGTCGCTCCGCGAATATTTCTAAGTAACTAAGATTGCGTGGACTTGCGTAAATATTTGCCTTTGCGTACTTCCAGATGTAATTTGAAAATAGTCGCCACAGATGATGTCCACCGCCAGTACTAGTGCTGATGCTTTGCTGCTGCTACTACTACTACTACTACTACTACTACTACTACTACTACTACTACTACTACTACTACTAGGACTGCTGCTATTACTACTAGCACTGCTGCTGTTACTACTAGGACTGCTGCTATTACTACACACTACTGCCATACGACCACGACCGCTACTACTAGTACAGATATGAGGACATATCACCCCTATACTACAAGCATATGCTACTCACAGTCCCGCTGCTGCTGCTACTGTTAGGCTATTTATGCTGCGACTTACTGGTGCTGCCGCTGTTGCTCCTCTGCTGCTACTACGTGAACTAGTAGTGCTGCGGTTTCTACCATCACTAACGCCACTACTATCCTAATACTTCTAATAACTAGTACTACCACTAATTACTGCTACTACTACTATTACTACTACTTCGGCTACTATATCGCGCTGTTGAGGCCCGTAAGATAACCACCACTACTGCACTACTACTGCTATACCGCACTACGGCGACCGGGCCCCTAACGAGCACAAGGTACGGGATGATTAGGCGGGAGAACAACGATGAGGCGCCCATGTCTCGCCGTTCGATTTAGGACGCGCCCGCGCGCGTTGTTTAGAGGACACCGGTGGTTACGAATTCGCGCCGCGCCGCGCTGGCCTTGCGCGTCGTGCTGCTCCGTTCCGCGGCCAGCGGTCGCCAATAATGTAATGGCGCTGCCGCCGCCGGGCCGCTCCGAGCGCCCTCGGGCGGCCCCCCCAAGAACGAATGCACAGCGCAAGGCGGCACGGGTGATTAGCACCGGCGCGTTGAAAGGCGGCGGGCGCCCGCCGCCTTGTCGTGATGCGGAGGAAACGAAATTGGGTTCTCCTTCCTCTCGGCAAGGAACGAGCGAGCACCAGGTTACATCGGCACAACAACAAGAGCGGGCACGTACGTCTTCCGTCTGCGCTTCTCGCGGTGCGCCGTTTGCGATGTGTGCGCATCTGAGGCGGTTGCGAGGGGACAGAGGAAGCGCCATGTGGCACGTGCGCGAGACGTCGCCTGCGCACAACGCCACGACGAGCGCTGCGATGACGTGGCAGTTCAGGGGGATTCGTCTTCGTTGTTCTTATTAAATTTCATTTCGACGAGCACAGCCATGACATCGATAAGAGACCAAGGAAGGCATCGACTGGTATAACACGAGGTTACCTGTCCTAGCCTAGGCCACCATGATATAACTTAACCGAAGCCAACAACCTGACCTATAGCCTAGCGCATTCTAGCTCAATCTATAGCATATATAACTGAGTACCATGGCGTAAAAGCAAGGGAACAACCCGATCGAAACTTCCTGCAAGCAACACAATAGCGAGTTTTAGCCATGGCTTCTAGCCTAAGCTAACTTTTAGCCTGGCCTAACGAAAGGCAACAACTATAACTAGTCCAGCGTAGCCTAGCCCAGCCCAGCAATAACCTGGATATCCTGACGGACATGGAAAGAAGCAACACGATTGAAACTTCCCGCAAGCAACACAGTAGAGAGGTTTAGCCGCGGCTTCAAACCTAACCTAACCTAGCCTCACGAAAACTTCAGCCTACATACAGCCTATGTGACTCAGCCTCAAGCGCTATACACACATAACCTAACCTAACCTAGCCTCAGCCTAAATCGTCCTGTCTAGAGCAGTTGACAGTTAGCCTGGCGTAACCTAACATCAGCTGAAATCCGAGATGGCCGAGCCGGAAACCAGTGAACTCGTCTTAAGAGGAAGCTTTAGCTCGAGTGCTCCTATCTAAATACATTTAAAAGGAGAATTCGTTTTTCTCGGCAACCACTGCACCAAATTTGACGAGGTTTGTTGCATTTAAAAGAAAAACTTAAAATCTAGTGACTGTTGGTTTCGAATTTTCGAGTTAGGGCGTTAATTTTTTATTAAAAATTGGTAAAAATCGTAAATTTTCAAAAAACGCAACTATCAAGTTTACAACTCTGTAACTCAACCACTAAAAATTATAATACAATTCTGTGAATCGCATCTAATAGTACGTCTAAAGCGGACAAAATTAATATGTCACACATGAATATAAAAAAATTTCATCATAGGGAAATACAACTTTTGCAAAACCATTGTAATCAACGTAACAAATTCACGTAAGATGTAAAATGACATATTGAATTTGTCCGCTTTGAATGATCTAATGGATGCCGTTTACAGAACCGCGATATCAGTTCTTGATGCAGAGCTATGAATTTGTAAACTTCGTGCTTCTATTTTTTTCAAACGGTCAAATATTTGAAAATCGTTTTAAGAAAACTCAAGTCCTAAATCGAAATTCCGCTTCCAACAGTCACTAGAATTTAACTTTCTCTTTCAAATGCAACAAATTTCATCAAAATCGGTCCGGGGGTTATCTCATAAAAACGTTTTTGCGTTTTACGTGTATTTGAATAGGCCGCGTCGGAGTTGGGCCCGAGCTAAAGCTTCCTCTTAAGGTAACGCGCACCATTGGACGTTCGTACGACATGTCGTACTGAGATCCGCATCTGAAAAGTTCCCAAAAGTTTTCTTTTCACCAAAGCGGCCATCTTTGAGACCCATCGCACGGACCGCTGCGTCTTGCCACGTGTCTTCTGCTTTAAAGCGGAAGACGAAGACTTGATCCCAACGTGATGTACAGATACTGTAGAGAACAGTACAGAATACTGCAGTCTTTTCCACGTCATCCTTGCCAAAACTGCGCGCGAGAAAAACCGACCGAAGGGGGCGCACCATTCGCTTGTCAGCAGCAAGGCGCGGGCGGCTGTCGTTCTAGAAACGCGCGCGCCTCGTTCGACCTTCGCTATTCTCCGTCGCCGTCGACTCGACATTCTCCGCACGTCTCGCGACTTCGTTATCATCACGCTCACTGCGCATCGTATGCGTCGACGTCCCGATTCGACGCTCTCGCGCTGCTTCATCGCCGGGGCGTGCGTTCGAAGGAAAAGTTATCTTTCGCACGCCGGGCTTTTAATACGGCAGCAGGGCGTCGTCGTCGCGTTCGCTCGCGCGTATGCAGGCGACGGACGATCGGACGCCGTCGAGGCCCGAGCACGTCTCGTCCTTTTCACAAAAATACCCCCCCCCCCCCCCCCGCGTCCCCACGCTTCTCTTTGGCCAGTGCAGGGCGAGGCCGGCTGTGCCTCCTTCGGAGCGTTGTCGTGCTTGGGACCTTGACCCAATTTCGCCCCCCCCGCCCCCCACCCTCCAACCATTTGCATTCTACCTTCTGTCTCTCTCCGGACCGAACAACACCCTCCGTTTCCCGCACGCGTTATGCTCTCTCCCCACCTTGCTTCGTTTGCGGCTTTGCTGCGCCGGCTGCTGCGCGTGTCTGCAGTGTAACCGGTGTAACTGCATGCAACGTGCGCGCATACGTGCGACGCGTGACGCGACGGGACCTCGAGAGGATCCGCGCATGCGCGCCGCGGGGGTTTCGTTTGTGTGTGGTTTGCACGCGCGCGCCACGCCGGGACCCGTTTCCGAGAATCGACGAGAGTCGTCGACGAGCTTCGAGAAATGCGTGTGTGGAAGCGCGGACTTATTATCACTTAACTCGACTATGTATATCAACTATCGGGGCATTTTTTTTTTCTACGTGAACCCGACGGAAGCGGGTCGAGTCGGCTCGTCGAGTCCGTGTAAACGCTAGCCGCGGTCGGGCTGAGCGAGCGCCGAGTCGGGGTGAGTCGTCAGCCCGGTCGACATGCATGGGATAGGTCGACCCAGCCCCGACCCGTTTGCAGCGTGCATGTAAAACGCAGACGGGCTCGCGGGCCCGCGTACGCCGAAACTTACGCGGCGGGACCACTGTGACGTCGCAGTTATATGCGTCGCCAACGGGTAATAGTATCGGGGCAAGTCCAAGACAAGTACTGTGCAGTGCAACCGACCCCACGGCAGCGATATAAGACCCACGAAACAGCGAGCTCTGTTGCAGCTGACAGCGGGAACTGTAAGCCGCCCAGTTCGAACCCGTTCGTGTCTCGACTCGATACTGTGTGCCATCGTTGAACCAGACTCGCGCACGAAGCGAGTTCACGTATAAACGCGGTCACGTCGGACTCGGGTCAGCCCGATTCCTGACTCGACCCGCTCGCGTGTCGGGTTCACGCAAATGTGTTTAGTCCGTGCCATCTTTCCGACGCGTCGTCCGACGGATGGTCTCTGCGCCTATGTTGAACGTTCACCGTTTAGTTCTGACGCGAAGAGGAAGACGACGACGCCAGAACTGTATAGCATCGTCGAAGTTTGCTCTTCTTTTGCATTCGCGCGCACCGCACGGACTGGTGCGACTAGCCTTGCAGTAACTCGTATTATTAAGGCACCGCAGCACCGGGGAACTCAATCCTGCAACAGGTCGATTAGTGCGCGCGTCCGTGCAGGGCGCCACTCCGCTATACTATACTGCTGGTTGCCGCTGCAACCGGGCGCTTCGACGACAGTCGTCCATCTACGGCCGGTCGGCTATACCGCTTGCGTCTGCGCTTGTGCAAAGCAGTGGCCGCCCTAACAACTGTGCACACGCGGGATCTCCGCGTCGCGCACTGCGCACGAGCCCAGTAGTTTCGGAATTCGGGGCTCCGCCGAAGTGGCGCGCGTTCTGCTTCAGTATAATTTGCGACCATTTGTGCGGCGCGGCGGCGGTGTCGGCCTCGACCGATCTCTTCTTCTCCGCGTCGTGCGTAGTTGTCGCGGCGCGCGAATAGAGGACGTTGGTCACGCTAGATTAGCGGCAGGCGATTACCTCACGGTAACCTCACGCGGTAATGGTGTCTCGTCGGAAGTCTCGTGTAGCGCGCCCGGGAAGGCAAGCCTCGCGAGACACGCGATGACCTTGCATCAAAGCGGCCGTAGCCTCTTTGGTGTGGCGTAGGAGACACGCAGTGTTCTTTTAACCTCGCTGTGTAATGGGAATTTGCGTGCGTGCGGGCAGTGGGTATTATTCCGCTGCACTCTTTCGCAAATGTGGTAACCCGGAGAGGTGCAGGGGACGGTTGGTTGCGAACTGTTTGTCTGTTTCCGGCTGATACGAAAACGGTTCGCGTTCTCGCAGTGCAGGCGGCGGATTCGATTTCCCGGCCTCAGCCGCACGTGTTCCGATGCAGGCAGGGATGCAAATGATCTCACGCGACTGCGCCTAAATAATGGCAGTCGATAAACGTTGTTCCAGGTCCGTGTATACTGCGGAATGTCTTCGAAAAATATCGAGCGCTTCCGCAGCGTATGAGAGCGGCACAATTAGTAAAACTTAACAGTTTCGACATCGCCTCCGAAATCTCCGGCGCGGCACGTTGCTCCACACCTCGGATCTCGGAGCCCCTTCCACGTATACGTATATACCTGCGCTCATGAATCACGCCGCGCTCGCTAGCGTCGCCACGATGTTACACGCGATAAGGCCAGGCGGATTGTCTAGTGCAACGGCAGCATGCCAGCAGTGCTTCTCCTACGCACTGCTCAAAGACTTCGCTGCGATCTTGGCCTAAACTGTGTTTCAGTGACAGTAGGTTCAAATGTATGCGTGGCCATAAACGTGGGGTTATCGTGCGGAGTGCAATGGGTGCGCCGAAGCCGGTTGACGCCTGAACAGTAACGCGTTGAAAGTTTTGATGGGACTAGGTTAACATCTGTCGCTTTTGTATGTCGCCGTACGGCTACGTACGTCTGGTGCAGTCATAAGCGTCGAACTTGTTGCGAAGAACTCTGTATCGTGCGTCTGCGTGGACGACAGAAGACTTGGAAGTTATGGGAAAGGAAATGGAATCCGTCTCCTCGTCACGCAAAGAGAGAGAGAGAGAGAGAGAGAGAGAGGCACGTACTGATTTTCGCGTTCCAGCGCTGTAAGTAACGTCTGGCTCGCGTTCTTTTTGGTGCCCTTCCATTTACGGCGTGCGTTGACACCGGACTAGAAGCTTGTGTGCTAGCGGCGCCAAGGACTGTAGACGTACGAAAGCAAACAAACAGCATTCGGAAATGCGCACGCACGCGTTCGCCCCCACGCACAAACTGGAGAGAGAGAGAAAGAAGCACACACACACACACACACACACACACACACACACACACACACACACACACACACACACACACACACACACACACACACACACACACACACACACACACACACACACACGTGTCAACAAACAAAAGTATCCACACATAGTGAGACAGCAAAAGCGCGAACGGCACAGACAAAACACACAAACCGCGCGTTCCGCCTACGAAGGCATTCTCCACGCTCCCTACACCTTCGCCAGCTCCCGGCGCCTCGACTTTCGCGCGTCTCTGTGTGCGCTACTCCGTTATTTTCCTAGATAGGCGGAGGAGGAGGACGTCCTCTTCCGCGGTTAATTGAATCCGAGAAGCGACGGCTGGGCGTGTACGAGAAAACGGAAAGCGCCAGCTTGACAATCACGACACAAAGGAGAAGACACAAACAAAGAATGGAAAATACAAACAGAAGCAGGTGTCGAGCTCCTCTATAGTAATCCGAAAGAATGCGCAACGCAGACTTACGCGCAAGTTGCTGCGGGCGATAAGTAAACTCTCAGGTAGATCGGTAAACGCACGGGCCGAACAGTAAACACACAGTTCCGGCGTATCTATACAGTGCCGCTCCGCGGAGCGAGTATAGACCTCGCGAGGGGGATGTCGCGGATATACGCACAGCGCGAAAAGGTGGTATTTTGGGGAGGCGTTGGGCTTCCTGCCTCATTCTCCCCAGGGGTGTTGATCTATACGTCTAGGCATAGGAGACGGGGCGGGGCAGCTGGCGCTGGTGAGCGTAAATTCACTCTTGCGAGCGGTTAAGTGCGAGGACGCTGCCATCGGGTTGGCTTCTTCTTCGCGGATTGGGGCGTAGAGTCTGGCGTAGAACACTGGCTGTAGAGTCGACGTCCTCAGACTCACCGGCGTGTCCTCTCAACTTTCTGCGTTCTGTTTTCTTACCTTGTTTTTATTCACGCTTACTTCTTAATTTGCTTCTTCTTCCTCTTCTTCTTCTTCTTCTTCTTTGTCCTTTAATGTAATTGCCCGGAAGTTGGTGCGGTCGAGCCGTTCGGCTTCGCCGATTCCGCAAGTGGCCGTTTTCATGGGCACCGGTGCCGAAAGGGAAAGTGATAAACATACACGGCAGGCAGAGCGCAGCACCAGGGAAGCTTGGACTCGCAGTGTTCCTTGTATTCGCAATATCTACGCAGGTCTTTTCAGTACACGTGCTCCTGCTCGTGCGTACTGCCGACGCTCCGTGGTTATTGCGTAAGCAATTATTTCTTTTGCGCGTGCTGTGATATATGAGTGTTTATTAGTGTTTTCAGCCTTACGCATATTTGGCATTACTGCTGTAAGGGTGGAAGATTGCATGCGCGTGTTGGTTCATTTCGGCGGTGTTCACGGCGCACAGATATCTCGAGGAAATATAAAGGACGCGCAGGGAGTGACAGGAGGCTCACTTACAACTCCACAGAGCTTTGGAAGTCAGCCTTGCTTTAGGCTTTCTCTCCTGCGTTTCCTTAGAATGTGTGCACTGTGGACACCATCGGTATGAGCTGTCGTAGGCATGCAATGTAATCGGAAGACAAGGATGGGTAAACTGCATGGTTTTCTCTCAGCATGCGATGCGCCCTTCTACTGCCAGTGGACATGAAGAAGAAGATGATGATGATGATGATGATGATGATGATGATGATGATGATGAAGACGACGACGACGACGACGACGACGACGACGACGACGACGACGACGATGATTCTTGCGTCATGTCGCACTGCACGGGCCGAACACCCACTGACCACTCAGAGCGTGCACTCGTGCTCAGCCACTCCTTCACGAGTGCTTCGGGCTGCATGCGAAATTCAAGTTCATCCCTGCGCTAACATTTCGAAAAGAGCGACAGCGAGAAGAGACAGCGCAGCAAGGTCATTGCTTCTTTACGCTCTGAAATTGAATCAAAGTGCAACAATACAAGCAAGAACAGCGGCAGCAAAACAATACGGGAGGGAGGTGCGAGCGAGAGAGACAGAAAATAACTGAAGCAGGAGCAGCAGACACAGGAGTGAATTCGGAGTGCATTCGCATTAAGCCAATTTTCACGGCCGGCACGCACAACTGCTGCGCCGGCTCGTTAGGAGGAAGGGAGCGGCCTCGCATTTACTCCAGTCTCTCGCTTCTGGAGTGCGTCACGTGAGGCGATCTATCTCGCCGTGTACAACGCGAGCCTGATGGCCGCGAAAGGGGTCTCCTCTGTGCTTCGCGGCCGGTGGTCTCCGTTTAAAGATCCATTAATTCTGGCATCACGCAGTCGCGCCGTCTTTATCTATGCCCGCTGTTCTTTCTTTCTTTCTTTCTTTCTTTCGTCTATTGCACACTTTATGAGAGTAAAACGAGCTGACCGACCCGAAACGTCACCGCTCGCCGTCCTGACTTGCTCCTCCGCGGCCGAGGGTCTTTAGCGAGGCAGTAAATTTTAGTTTCTATCTATCTATCTATCTATCTATCTATCTATCTATCTATCTATCTATCTATCTATCTATCTATCTATCTATCTATCTATCTATCTATCTATCTATCTATCTATCTATCTATCTATCTATCTATCTATCTATCTATCTATCTATCTATCTATCTATCTATCTATCTATCTATCTATCTATCTATCTATCTATCTATCTATCTATCTATCTATCTATCTATCTATCTATCTATCTATCTATCTATCTATCTATCTATCTATCTATCTATCTATCTATCTATCTATCTATCTATCTATCTATCTATCTATCTATCTATCTATCTATCTATCTATCTATCTATCTATCTATCTATCTATCTATCTATCTATCTATCTATCTATCTATCTATCTATCTATCTATCTATCTATCTATCTATCTATCTATCTATCTATCTATCTATCTATCTATCTATCTATCTATCTATCTATCTATCTATCTATTGATTTTCCTCGTTCTCTGTGCCGTCTGTGTTTCCATTCCGTAGTTTTTCTTTCGTGCACTTTTTTTTTTTTTGCCTTCCTGTAATTAAATGGCTGTTCATCTGTTCGAACTGCCAAGCTACTTTTGTGGCTCTGAGGCAGCGGGCGGTCGAAAACCATTAGCCCACGCACATGTACCCTGCTGTGCAGGAACCGCTCACATGGGTGAGGAATAACTACGGAGATAATTTAGTTGGTCGAAGCTAGTCGGTTCATCTTCGTGAAGTGGTAATGAATGTCATGTACAGCGTGTTAATGAGCGAAAGTGCATCGTTTCGATCAGTAACGCAATTCTTGAGCCGTGCCGCGTGTGAAAAAAAAAAAAAGAAGCTCTGACATTGGAATTTTGGCGGCAGACTCGCCTTGATTTTTTATGACCGCTAATGGCACCCTATGTGTGACACCCTACGGAGACAATGACTGACTGTCCGGTTAGTTGATCTGGAATTCTAACTTGCCCTTGTCCTTATAGCTCGCTCCCCCCTACATGCCGTTGGTGTCGGTGCATGCAGTATTTTGTGCAACGTCCCATTAGTTAGGGCATAGCCATCTTGGCCGAATCGTCCCACTTGACCCGCCCGTTGTCTGTGTCCGCGTTAGATCCCATTATTATTGAGATTTGTGCTGCGCTTCCGAAAAACGAAACTATGGTAAGGGTTGTGCACACGACACGCGCTGACTCTCAACCGCGTGCCCTCCCCCCCCCCCCCCCACAAGAGTTTCACGGTGTTATGGCGTACCTGCTTTTTCTGATGTTTCCAATGCCAAAGTGTACGTATATGGCAGCGCTCTTCCAATAAGCCGTAGCTGCTGTTAGGGCGCGGCCTGTGCAGTACCTTCGCTCTAATTTCGTGTTTGGTGAGCGCTTCTTCGCAAATCACTAGATGCGTGCATATGCCAACTTGCTTGCTCAGTTTACGATCCTAATGAAGATCCCAGTCGTATTAGCAGTGCTGCTGGCGCGCGTCAGAGTTATGCCTGATCGTTTATCGTGCGTCGAGGGCTGTACTGTTCGTTTTCGGGAATGACCAGCTGCTGTTGGCTGCAGCCCGGGACGAAGAACCGGCGATGGCCGATGACGTATCACGTTCGCGAAGCATCCGACACTATAAGAGTAGTAATGGACCGACAGCTCACTTCCTTTATGGTGTTTACTTGGACACGGTGAATGGCTGGCAACTTCACCTACCATATTGCGTTTCCGGCCCGCTGAAGCGGGTTGTCATATACCGTGTTTAATCACTTTCAATATGCGGTCGATCACCGAAGCAGCCGCTGCGTGAGAACGATGATTGGCCACTGCGGAAATGTTGGGTGACATAGCTGTCTTTTCTTAAAAAAGGAAACGAAGGAAATGCTGTGATTTGCCAGCCTACTGGAGCTGCGCCCTCACGTTTACTTGGCGCCAGCGAATGAGGACTTTTAACTTTCGAGGAACTTATACTGCCTCTTAAACAATCCCGTAATACCTTGAAATCTCTGACGTCACGTGTTGACCAACTGGCGCTGATGTTACGGCGCAGAAAGCGAAAAAAGAAAAAGAACCCAGGAATTTTATTTTTCGTCTTCCGTAGTAAAAATGGGCATTTCCCGCCAAATGAATGGTAATACAGCTTTGAAAGATCAGTTCACCAGTACCAATATATTTTGTGTCATATTTTAGTGTTACTTTCTACCGAGTCTTTACAGGGTAATGTGAGGAACAACTCGCCCAGTGATGTACCGTTTTACGCCAGTAGAGCGGCTAGGCCCGAGGCACGTAGGTAGGAGGCGACCCCTACGAAAGGGTCTGTCAAATTTCGGTTTCTTGCAATTTACCTCATCGTTCCTGTCAGTGCATCGCTTTCGTAGGAGCACCACATTTGGAGGCTTTGGCTCTGCCACGGCGAAGTTATTATTGTTTTTTTTTTCTTCACTCGTTAATTGTGATTATGTTTCGCGAACCTTTCCAACGTTCTGTGCCCGTTCACATTCTCTACCGAGAAGACCTCCTGCCTCACGTTTTCTCGAGTTGTTGACGGGCGGTAAGGTGGGCACCGTGCTAGTGGGAGCGTTTAAATTGCGGGAGAATAGGAAAACTGCTCCAACACTCTCAATCGCGCCGTTAAGTTACACGGCGAAAGTAGGCAGAGGAAAGTACAGTGCGGTTCCCAGTTAAAGGGAAGACGAATCCAGTAGTAACAAAGTCAGAAAAACCAGAACATTTAATCGCCTTTGTCGAAAACACATGTGTCTGATGTAATCAACTGAACGCACAAAAAGAAGTGTGCCTTTTTTACCTTCACATCTAGGCAATATTCAATTGCATATGTTAGTTGCGTGCTCTCATTAACAGTTTACAATGCTGTGCGATGCACGTTTTTCTCATATCCGAACATCTGAACGAAATCACCCGGCTTTCCCTAAACAGAGGCGCGCTCGCAAAATGACGCGAGGACCGATTCGCGCAGCGCTGTAGAGATTTAGAGCCGGCCTGAGCACGTAGGCAGAAAGCGCCCTCTGTGGGAGGTTCCTGTCCCTCTGCTTTCTTTCTTTTTCCCCCGTTCTCATTACTGTCAACGCATCCGCTCTTGAAGGAGCACGTCGTTCCAAGCCTTTCGCTCCCCGCGGTTACTCTCTAGCTGGGTGTTCTTTTCTTCTTTTTCTTTTTTCGCAACTCATTGCGATTGTCTTTTGCGAAGCTTTTACTCGAGGGGTCGTCCATTTTACTACAAGCCCGGTCCCATTCCCTTTGAGGAGACCTCCGGCGTGGCGTTTGCGAGGCTTGTTGCTGTTCTTGAAGCGAAAGATGATAAATTCGGGTGGGAGGAGGGGGGGGGCGCATCCTCAACGCGGAAGTGGTTAAACGCGGATGCGTGCCCGTGCGGGAGCAGTTGCACGTGCTGTGCCCTACGTTGCACCGTTGGGCGCGGCGTTTGCGAGCAGTGCCTCCCACGATGCGAACGTGAAAACGATGCACCGCTTGCATGCGAAATGAGTTTGCGCGTTCTCGGTGCGCGTGTGACGCATGTAATGGCAAAAGAAAAAGAAAAGAGTGGTGTGCCTCAATTTCTTTTCTTGTGTGTGCATGTAGCGTTAAATCTCTCGTATATGATTTTTGATCCCGTCATTGCCCTTTCGGTTCCGGAATGTGACTTTCGATTATTGTTCGCGTTTTCTGGTATGACCGAGAAATGTAATTCCGCTTGAACTTAAGAATAAGATAGAAGAACGACGTGAGAATAACGTTTCCAGCTCAACTGTCCACGGTATATGCGAGAGCCGCCAATCATAAATATTAACTGCGCGAAAGCCTGTGCGGCTCCAAACTTCTAAATTTGTATCGCTCCTGCGTGAAGAATGGGGCGGAATCATTGATTGTTTTAATGCCGTGATAGGAGAGAAAGAGAGAGAGACAGTGGGAAGGGTAAAGGGGAAGAGGTAAACCAGACGCACGTCCTGGTTCGCTATTCGAACTGGTACAAACGCATTGAATGCAGCGGCGCCGTGGCATATGTGACAGTTTTACGGCCGTTGACGCACAGGCACGCCCAAACGACATGCGACCTTTCTAGCTCCTGCATATCACAGGGAGAGACTTTTAGCCACGCGTTCTGCGTCGCTTATACGGTATAACCCTGGTGCGCCTTCCTGTGGGAGGGGGGGGGGGGGGGTATTCTGTAAGATTCCACCGAGTGGACTGTCCATTTCGGCCCTTAAGGGCTTTGCTGAAGCTTTTAAGGACATGCGAATTGTGCGACCGTCTTAAAGTGTTTTAGCGCGTAGTATCGAGTTACTGTGCGAATTTTCCGGTTTTCCTTTTTCCCTCTTCTTCTTCTTTCTCCTTTTATTCCCTTTGCCCCCTTTCCCCGGCACAAGGTAGCCGGCCGGTACTTACACTGGCTAACCTCCCTGTCTTTCCTCCCCTTTGTCTCCCCCCCCCCCCGGCCACTGCTGATTGGCTAGGGCTGCTCGTTTCCTCGTCGCTTGTACAGCTGCATCCAATCAGCAGTGACTGCGAATTGGACAGTCCACTAGGTGGACTCTTACAGAATACCCCCCTCCCCCCTGACATGGTGGAGAAAAAAAAACGATCAATATCCTTTTCATTTTTCATTCTTCTTATTCGTCGTAGGCTGGCAAGATGCCAAGCCTCCGTTCTACCGAATTTCATCCATTCGCAGCAGAGGCTGTTAAGAAATCAATAGAAATCGGAACGAAAAAAAATCTCGCCTAATACGGACGCCGAACACTTTCGCGGCAGCGCCTGCGTCTACGCTTAGTAGCGTGAAAACCAGCAACTTATCTCGGAAACAATGGCACATTGTAATTTGCTAATTACTTTCCCACTGATACGAGACGAAGAAGAAACATATTTTTGGTGTCGATTTCTTGTCAGTACGAGACAGGAGGGGGTGGGGAGAAGCAACTTTCGAAACCATTATTTTTTATCAAAGCAGCTGCCCTGGACGCCGCGGTGTTTCTCACGTCATAACTATACCAAGCCACGCTAAACCTGCAAAGCTAGATCTATAATGTAGACTACTGCGTTCTCAATCCTTAAGACACTCCGTACCCTGTTGCCCATGCGCGCTGTGAGCTCGCTATATTGGACCGTACGGAAAGACTTTGGGTACGCGCTGTGCCGAAGCTCTCTGTTTAACGTCGCTCAAGCGCATCAAGCCCCCTACGTCTTTACTCAATTTGCGTTGTAAACTAGAAGAAGCTGCGGATCATGCTCTAGATAATATACTTTCCCGAGTGTCGCCGTGGTATCTCTCTCGACACGTTTGCCTTTGCCTCTTCTGCAAACATACCAGATGTTTGAACGTCAGTTTGAAAACAAAGTTACGGGACGTTTCACTGCGCGCTCGACTGCCTCGTTGACTTAGCTGCGTGTCGCTGCCCGCGGAGTGTCCTAGTTCACATTCGTAATGATTGTCATCATTTTCTTTTTTCATCGTAACGCGGCACACGCGCAAAAGTTGATATTTCCACGTCTTCGTTCTCGTCCGGGATATATCCGTCCCACGCTTCGTTTCGAAAGGCGAGTGCACGTACTGCCAGTGTTTCCAATGTGTTCGCAGTGAACAAACCGTTCTGTTTCCATGCTCGGCTCTTAATTGCCTTCTGCTTGCACTGCTTGCGTCGTTGCTTCGATGCATGCTTGTCGTGGCATTCGTCACGTGTAACCCAGAATCAGACGCTGTGTAACATCCTCGTGCGACATAATATGTCCAATGCGAACACAACGTTTAACAGCGGTTGCGTTTGCCCAGTTCTGTCTTTCTGTGTTTTATTACCTGCAAGGAACGCTTGGTCGGGCCGGCTGTCCTATGTATCGCAATCGAACGCTAGACAGAGAATGCCGGGATTGATGACCGGCTTAATAACCTTCCATTCATTGTGGCTCGAATCGTTTGTGGATACGCGAAACATCTTGCTCATACGCTAAGATAATGCAAACCCTTAAAAGTGAATAAGGGTGTTAATAGGTCTACAAATCACACCCCTTTTACACCCTTTTTGGGTGTCAGGGTGTGAGTTTTTTTTTAAACACATTTACTATATTGCACGAGGGTGTGCGTGTGTCTTACGCGACGTATCATAAGAGAGAAAACCTAAAATGAAGAAAGGCATAGAGGTTAACCAGATCGGCTGGCTATTCTGCAGGGGAAAGCGTACAAAAGAAAATGTGAGGTGACTCTAATGTTCATCCATGAGTTCTTGATAAAGTCGAGACAACTTTAACATTTTCGTGAAGCGTCGTCCGCCGCGATGCCTCACTGGTGCGCTGGACTTCTGGCAGCTATTATAGCCAAGCAGCGTCGACTGAAAGGAATATTCCCAAAAGTGGCTGATGCAGAGCATGGGCCCCGTATTCATAACCTAATATCGTGTTCTGTAGTGTTTCGGTTGCCTTGGAGAGACTGAGGGGGAAATTACCTCGGCTACCTTATTTCCCACTGCTCTCTACAGCAAAAAAAGTGTAAACCTGTAAGATAGCGGGAAGATATAATTAAACATAAACGAACAAGTGATAATTACTGTAATAACATAATTTTATGTTGGAAAGCAGGGGCTGACCCAACTTTCAGGTGCCGACACAGGCTCATAATCGGGGGCCGTATTGACAAAGCTTTTCGTTCGCAAGTGATCCTTGCCACTGGGCTGCCGCCTCCTCCTATACATATGCTCAGCACCAGGGTTAGCTACAATTTGCTCTTACGAACTATATATCTTTGCATAAGAGCTTCTTTGCGAGTACGGACCCAGGTATCGAAGAGAAGAAATAAATAAATCGTGCATCAGTCGCGTTGCACCCGAGCTGTGCGTTCTCGAGCGCAACGGCTTAGAAACACATGTTCGACGCTGACGGTGCCGACGGTTTGTTGTCTGCAGGGTTAAGCCGGCGCAGCCAGGAGGAGCCCAGCGGGGGGAGTCGCCGCACTCCCTGCCTCGGACGTCCGGTCCCGGTGTTCGTTTCACCACCTCGACGCGGTCAAGCTGGGTCCGAAATCCGAGAGCAGCAGCAGCATGTCGGGCAGCGACGCCAGCGTCTTCCTCTCGGCCGTGCGCTGGGACGACGCCGGCGTGCCCCTGCAGGAGTTCATGCAGAAGTTTCCTGAGCCCCAGGTAACCACCTGTTGCACCGATGAGTCGCAATATCAGGTATCACTGGACGAATCGTAGGGCTGGTTTCAACCTAACTTTTTTTTTCTTTTACGGCACCTTTCAGGGTTTATCTTGTCCCGCAGCGATATAATCGTGCGGTAGTCTTGCATGTATGGGTGTTTTTGCTCGATGCTGCGTGTTAGGTATACTCTAAGGTGATTTACACTCTAAGATAATTTACACCCTTGATGAACTTGAACAAGATCTTCGGACCATGGCCTCGCATATCGCAGCTACAAAAGGCCACAAAAGCGCTGCTGCGATATTTGAAAGCTACAGGATTGAGTCAGCGTTTGTGATCCGGACTGAGTGACCGAATGATATCCCTAGTGGACTTTCTCTTCTTCTTTTAATCTTTCCGTCCCCATTTCCCTTTCCCCAGTGTAAGGTAGCCAACCGGGCTGAGTCCTGATTAAGCTCCCTACCTTTCATTTATCATTTGCTCATTCAACACCCTTAAAATGAAAAAGGGTGTAAATGTGTTTCACTCGCGTCCTTAGGGTGTGATTTATGCATCCGACACCCTAAGTGCGGGAGTTAGATATATACACACCCTATATAAGCAACCGTTATATATAGCTTTCATTGATTACGAGAAAGCGTTTGATTCAGTCGAAACCTCAGCAGTCATGGAGGCATTACGGAATCAGGGTGTAGATGAGCCATATGTAAAAATACTAGAAGATATCTACAGCGGCTCCACAGCCACCGTAGTCCTCCATAAAGCAAGCAACAAAATCCCAATAAAGAAAGGCGTCAGGCAGGGAGATACGATATCTCCAATGCTATTCACAGCGTGTTTACAGGAGGTATTCAGAGACCTGGATTGGGAAGAATTGGGGATAAAAGTTAATGGAGAATACCTTAGTAACTTGCGATTCGCTGATGATATTGCCTTGCTTAGCAACTCAGGGGACCAATTGCAATGCATGCTCACTGACCTGGAGAGGCACAGCAGAAGAGTGGGTCTAAAAATTAATATGCAGAAAACTAAAGTAATGCTTAACAGTCTCGGGAGAGAACAGCAATTTACAATAGGCAGCGAGGCACTGGAAGTCGTAAGGGAATACATCTACTTAGGGCAGGTAGTGACAGCGGATCCGGATCATGAGACGGAAATAATCAGAAGAATAAGAATGGGCTGGAGTGCGTTTGGCAGGCATTCCCAAATCATGAACAGCAGGTTGCCGTTATCCCTCAAGAGAAAAGTATATAATAGCTGTGTCTTACCAGTACTCACCTACGGGGCAGAAACCTGGAGGCTTACGAAAAGGGTTCTGCTCAAATTGAGGACGACACAACGAGCTATGGAAAGAAGAATGATAGGTGTAACGTTAAGGGATAAGAAAAGAGCTGATTGGGTGAGGGAACAAACGCGAGTTAATGACATCTTAGTTGAAATCAAGAAAAAGAAATGGGCATGGGCAGGACATGTAATGAGGAGGGAAGATAACCGATGGTCATTAAGGGTTACGGACTGGATCCCAAGGGAAGGGAAGCGTAGCAGCGGGCGGCAGAAAGTTAGGTGGGCGGATGAGATTAAGAAGTTTGCAGGGACGGCATGGCCACAATTAGTACATGACCGGGGTTGTTGGAGAAGTATGGGAGAGGCCTTTGCCCTGCAGTGGGCGTAACCAGGCTGATGATGATGATGATGATGATGATGACACCCTTTTTCACAGCATAGGAGGTTTGCGGTCGTTGCCGTGACCTGTAGTGTGGAGTAATGATGGGAGTAAACGTAAGTGCACGGAGGTACTTGCCATTACACTGACGTTGAAGACGCGCTGACATTTCAACTCGGGCAGCTCGTTCTCAGCGCATATGCTTGGGGACTGGAAATGTAGTTCTACCCTAATGAAATTAATAGGGCGTTAAAGATGTGGATACTCGCGGGCCAACTCTAAATCTCCCGTTTGTACGAGGTTGCTGCCATAAAGTCGGTGCCGGAAGCAATCGTGTCGGCGGCGTCACGGGGGATTTTGCGGTCCCAACCGTAGGAAGTAATCGCATGACGTCACGCGCGCCATTTAGTAGCCCTATTCGCAGCTTCCGTCGTGCTGCCGGATATAAGCGGATCTAGATAACGCGCAGCATTTCAACCGCGCCGCTTGTGCCACAAGAGCGGCGACCTGGACGACGCCGCGGTTCACGCACATGCCCTATACTGTGCAACCGTACCTCGCGTGATTTCTCGCTATTGCGCGCGCCGGTTGTCACTAGCGACCGCGTGGGCACGCCTTGACGACAGGGCACTTTCAGAACAGTCAGTCTTGGAATGCCGACATGAACTGTCGTCGCACCGAAAGTTGGTCGAGGCTTTGTTCACCCTTTTGCATGGCAGTGGCCTATTAGAAAGACTATGATGACCCCATTCCGTCCCTTCTTATTTTATTTTCTCGGGCTTTTATTTTCGTCACCGCTCTCCCTTCCGTATTTGCTTTCCCTTCCCCTAGTGCAGGGTAGCAAACCGGAGGTTCTAACTCTGGCTAACGTCCCTGCCTTTCTCTCATTTGCATCTCTCTCTCTCGCTCGCGTGATTTCCATGGCCGGACTACGCACAGGTGGCGCGGGTGGTGCGGGGCCAGCACCGTCACGTGGGCGTCCCCTCGCTCTCCTCGCCGGGCCTGAGCAGCGTGGTGTTCCTGTCGCCGCTGGGCGCGCGGCTGCGCATCAGCGCCCAGTGCGTCAAGTTCAAGGAGAACCGGCAGCGCGTGGTGGCCATCGGCCCGCGGCTGGCCATCCCGGACGGCTACCGGGGCTGGTTCGAGATCCTCTCGGAGGACGGCCGGGCGTCGCGCTGCTTCGAGAGCGTCGCCGAGCTGATGCGCCGCTCGCCGGACACGTGCCTGGTGCGCGAGCCGCTCAAGGCGCACCTGGCCCACCCGGACGACCCCGAGCAGGTGACGGACAAGACGAGGACGCTGCACGTGGGCGAGACGCTCGTCGTGGTCAAGGAGGTGAGCGACCGGCCCGGGCGCGCCCGCAGCGCGAACTTTTACGCGAAAGTGAGCGAATCGACAGGACGGGACAAACTTAACTGGACAGACGCGTAGCGCCCAACTATGCACCTTCACTCGTCGTGCTGGATGGCGCATGTAGGCCCTGCAGCTATAACTGTAGGCACGGAGGTGCCCTGAAATGCTTGCGAAATCTTGCTTGCTTTGTTAAGTTGAAGATCCTACACGCCCTGACAATATCTCTGCTTGCTAAGGTGTGATATTCGGGCGCCGTCTAGCGCGCACTCGACGAAAGACTTCGGTTTCCATCGCGGTTTCGGCGTGTGCTCTCGCATCCTATACCGTCACATTTTCTTGCGTGGTAAGTAAGGCGTGTGACACACGAGAGGCTTCACACAACCATTGCGCGGACCAGCACAATATTCACGATGTTGCACTTACTCTCGCTCATCTCTGAAGCACATATGACACGCGCGAGGCATCACGAATAAGTGCAGACACTTAGGATTATTGCCTGTCGCAATTCGCTAACTTTAAGGATTTTTCTGCAGGACTTGAATCCGTTAATGACAGTTATGCTCTCTACAGTCCCTAGGATTTGATTGACCTTTTTCTCACAGATACAGCTCGGTCGAGCGGCGGTCTAATGGTAGTATTTGTTTGTTTGGCACATTACTGAGTAGGGGAAATATGAAAGTTTTCTTAACGGTTTGCTCAGTCGGGCATGGGTGCTATACATGGTGCCGAAAAGTTTATTTTTTATAGTTTCCGAAAAAGGGAACCAACCAAGCTTGCTCGCATGCCCTGCTCTAGCGCCAATGCTTACAGACAACGTCTGGCCGTACGCGTCACGCATTTCTGCAACCACACATCATTACACGTCTATTGACCCCACTCCCTAAACAAGAACTCACAAGAAAACGATCGCCTGCAGCACACGTCCCCTATGGTACGAGCCTCCCTGGCCCGGCTGCGGTCTTCGGCTCCGCACGGCCGCTTCCTGCGCTGCCTGACGTCTGCCGGCGAGACGGTGTACCTGGCCGCCGAGTCCCGGGGCAAGTTCTCGCCCATCGCCAAGGAGGGCAACATCTCGGGCGTCCACTCGGTCAAGACGCTGCTCTGCAAGCGGTTCCCGCTCATGGTCCGCCTGGTGCACGGCCGGCCGGCGCCGTCGGGCCTGAAGACGTCCGAGCTCCGGCTGTACGGCGTCGAGCGCGAGGAGTGCGTGCTCGCCCTGCCCCTGGTCAAGGACGCGCCCGCGCTGGCGCTGCCCCAGTCCTCGCCGCTGCGCCTGCAGCCGCCCAAGAACGCCGAGGCCCTGGCGCAGATGCCCGAGTACGCGAGGCTCGCGGACAAGTGAGTCTGTTGCAGTAAAACACGTTGTGGGGCTATGGTTGGTGCGTAGCTTTCGAAAGATGAAGCGCCAACAGTGACGGCACACTAAGAAGGAACAAAGACAGGCCTTGTCCTGTCCTTGTTCCTTCTTAGTGTGCCGTCACTGTTGGCGCTTCATCGTTTGAATGTAAGTCTAAGAACGAGATAATAAAAACGTGACTTTTTACGCTCCGTCCCGACGACGATGGCGGAGGAGTGACAGCGAGAGAGTTCGAAATGGCGTCACTGCGGTCTTTCTTTTTTCGTTTTCATTTAGTGAGTTTGCATTCAGTGTTTGGTGCGTGTGGCACGTGCTATCGTATTGAAGTTAAATGCGAAAAGTCAGGATATTCAGTACGGGCGACATAGTACAGAATTAAAAGAAACATACGAACACGTTATTGCGACCAAAAATAGAAGGGCACAGGCGAGTCGCTCGATGGCTTCGACGTCTAGACAGTGCTGGCCGCGTCAATCTTACGAAGCGAAGTAGTATCGATAAGCAGCATGGCCCGTGGTTTTCGCCGCTGCTTCGAAGTTGCAGACACCGCAGTCTTCTTGGTAGTGAGGAGAGCGGTATGGGTTGCCTGCGACCGACACTATGTAACGCATGACGTGTTTTGCGCAGAGCCAGCCTACTTCTTAGGGGTTTAGAGCTAAAGGACAGCGTCGACTGTTTTCGGCCGGCACCTGAGCGCACTAAATTATTGCATCACTTCTCGAAGCGTATATGGCAGCGAATGAAAGTGCATGTCACTGCGAAATGTTTTTTTCGTCCGTCACTGCAAAGGATAGCGATCATGAGTTGCGCCTGTAGAACCTACAAGGTCGTCTAAGACGTATTCTCAACCGGGCGCGCGGATCGCATTTGATCTGCCCAGTGATTATTTACACGCCGGAACTACCATGAAAGAAAGCCTTGTCGAACTCGATACCGAACGGCTGTAGACGAAAAGTGTCCTTTCTCTTTTGACAGGTGCAAGAGACTGCAGGACCGCATGGACGCCATCGAAGTCCTGGAGACAACGCGCAGCAGCAGCGATTTCTTCTCGTCCAAGACGCCACCGCAGCGGAGTCTCTCCGAACCGAACAGCAAGCCGCCGCAAAGCCCACCCGCCAGCGCCACCGTCCCGCCGACGAACGGCGTCGAGAGGGTCCAGTCCACGCCCGCGCCCGACGACTACCGGTACGAGGAGATCGACCAGATCTACGACTACGTCCGTGGCTTCGCTCCGCTGCCCGAGAAAATCAAGACCGAGCTCATAGAGGGCGTCGGCGAGAGCAACAACGAATGCGAGAAGTCGCCTTCTTCACCGCCGCCGGCTCCCGCGACCTCGGTTGCGTCGCGGGAGAAGCCGTTGCCGCCTCCCATAGAGACCATCCCAGCCAGGCGGTACTCACTCGCCACCGACCCCGGACCGAACTCCCCGCCGACGGCCGCTCCGGTCTCGAAGTCTCCCTCGAACCCACGAGCCAAGGACACGGACTCGCACGTCTACGAGGCTGTCATGCGGCGTTGCTCGGATGAGCACAAGTCCAAAGGAGGCAGCGTCGCCCCGACGTGTCGGTCGGGCGTCCCCAGATCCTCGGGCGTGCCCAGGCCTCCCAACAACAAGCTGTTCGTCAAGAGCGCGCACCAGGTCCGGAACGGAAGCGCGAAGCCTCGCATCTTCCGCAACGCCGGCCGCATCCCTGTCGCCGCGGCGACCGTCAAGGACCCGTCCATGCACCACCCGCACGCGCCACACCACCACCACCACCCTCCGTGTCCGGCGCACCACCACTGCCCCAACGGCGTCATCGTGGGCAGCGTCAACACGTCCGTGGGGCCGCCGCCTCCGACGGCCATGTTCCAGAAAGCCTCGTCAAGGGCGGCCAGGACCTGCCGCGGCGCCAAGCCCGTCAACGGGACGATAACGACGTCGCCCCTGTTCAACATCCGCTACAAGTCGCTCACCAACTTGGCCGTCGACTTCAACGACACCCTAGACTCGAGCAACTCGGGCGGCGGTGCGTCTTCCGGCGGCTCCAAGGGTTCCGGCTCCAAAGGGTCTGGTTCCAAGGGGTCCAAGCACGACCGCACGGGGTCCGTGCCTCCGCACAAGCTGTCGCGGCCAAAGTCCCTGAGCAATCTCTTCTGGGACGTGGAGGCCAACAACAGGTACAACCTGCTACTGCACAACGAGCTCAAGGCGAACCAGTTCATCTACGCCGACTTGCCAGCGAAGATCGCAGCCGCAGCCGAGCGCTCGGGCAAGAAGGTCGGGACGCTGTACCTGTGAAGCACCACACGCCTGAATTTAATGTGCGGTCGATCGCGCTTTGCTTAGCTCTTGTTTGTTTGTTTGCCCGCTTTCTCAACTTGTATATATAAGTCTAACTGCCAATATGGGAGGCGGGCCGTTTGTTCCGCTTAGAGCGAAAAAAAATGTATTTTTTTCCCTCCCACTAAAAAATGTCGAGACCCTGACCAATTTTGCTGGGGAACTCTGTCCCGGAACTTTGTGAGGTGTCCGCTTGTCTTCTTACCAAAACCAAGCGATTTCCACTTTACACCGAAATACTCCGCGCACGATTCTGCGATAAGCAAACTTCGCATTGTTATGCAAACTTTTTTGCGCTATCAGAGATCAGTCGAGGATAATCATGACGCTGAGCCTTACTGTGCAGGCGTCGACTCTCAAGTCATCACCACAGTGCGGTTGCGTTATGCGTTAATAGTGTCATCAGAACGGAGATATGGAATTTAGCTGTCTCTGTATGAGCTAGAAGCCAGGCTATGTGGAAAAGCAACAGTTCGTGGCTCGCTTACCAATCGTTCTTTTGCCTGGCAAAGTCCTTCGATGTGCAGCTAATCGTTTTACAGAGCCACCAAGATTCAAATTGCGCACCGTGTAATTACAGCCCACATATTAATGTTTCTTTCTTTTTTAGACATCCTGCTCCGAATATGTCTATGATATCCATGTTCTTCCATGCATAATATACTCTCTTCAGGCTCCGGATGTTCACAATACTCACGTGGTTGAGAGGACAACGGCACAGCACATGTCGAGAGTTCCTTATTGTGTTCCGCTGACAAATGTCCCGGGGTTCAGATCGCGGAATAAAGGCCAACGCCCTGCGCATTACTTAGTCACTGCGAGCAGGCCCTACTGCTGCGTCGTTTTTTTTTTTCTCGTTGTTCTTAATGGTGCTTGTAACTCGTCGACTACGATAAGGATATGCATCTTCTGGTCGTCCATTGCCTGTCGAAAGAAGACGAACTTCTGCTGTGTAAGGCCTAGCCTTCTGCTTAAGATGTCTTGCGCGAATCGTCGATACGGAAGTTTTAAACGAGTTGCGACGAAGTTTTGTGCGAAACAATGTGTGCGTGCTCTTCCTGTCTCCACTCTTCTGGGTGCTTTGTGCTGACTTGCGGTGAAGTGTAAGACGGTGGCAACGGACTGAATAGCCTGGAAAGACGCTCGCAGTTTCCCGATGCACTGTCTACGAAGGGGGAAACGACTGCGTTCCTAAACTTGCTGTGGTGTGATGTGACGGGACATGACGCGACGTGGCTTTGACTAGAGAGTCCTCGAGACAGAAGTAAGGGTGTGGTGCGTAATGTATTCACACATGGTCCCAACTTTCTTGAGTGAAACCAACAGCTTGTGCGGCGTTTCAAACCGGCAACAGCGGAGTGCTTTATCGATTGTGGATGGGACTATTCCTGTGTCAGCGGAAATCACCGACCGAGTCTTCCAAACGTTATCAAATAGTCACTGGGGTTCGACTCGTGAGTCTCGTCTACGCCAGCAAAGTTGCAAGTCGTGGCGTCAGATTTCCCAGACTCCTACACACAGAAAGGAAATGTCAGCCCAAGATCGGTTCGGCCTGTTGCGTTGTGACTCGCGATCGCTTTGCAATTTGGTACGCAGTTGCAGTGAATGACGTCACTACTGAAGAACATTTGTCAGTGATGTCATTTGGCACTGAATTGTAGAGAATGACGCAAATAACGACTCAACTTTACCAGTGACACCACCTCGGCGAATGACGTCATCAGTGACTTGGTGACGTCACTGGTGTTATCGCTCAGTCTGACGTTCACGTCAGTGGTGGCGTCACTCGCTGCATTTACAGCGTGTTGCGCTGCATTAGTGGCGTCATTGTCTGGAAATACCACATTGCGACGCGTTCGGGATTCTCAACATAACGTAGACCAACAGGTACGTCACCAGTGACGTCACTGGCAAAGTGACGCTGTTATGTGACGTGAAGTGCTGGGAGTTATAAGTGGTGCAGTAATTGGCACGTCACGATCCCGTTCCCTCTTCAGTGCGGTTTTTTTGCACACGGTGCGCGAGCAGTTCTTCACGGAATGGGCAGACTGTGAGCTTTCGTATTGGTACGTACGCTGTCTGACATAGCCAGGCTGCTGCATCTCTGAGCAACATATCAAACGTGTATGCACAGAGGCCCTCCGTTTAATCTCGCAGAGAAAAAAAAAACGGAAACGCGCACCTACGCCACCTGTCGCTTTGCGTACCTGTTTGAAAGTTTGAAAGCGCCGCCGCAACAGTTGTCCAGCGCCCTTCTCTCGTCACGCCGCTTAACTACAGATCTCCAATACGCCTCACGAAGTCAGTAAATGCATAGGCAAGCACGCACTTCCTCACTTCATCGCTGACGAGGCTGCGCGCGTTATGGCCGAAACGGCACTTTTCTACTAGAAGCAGTTTTCAACCGCGATAAATGCCGTGTTCAAGATTTTGAGGTGCCGAACAGGATTACTATTACGCGTTAGCATGTCCTATGCTTCTTGCCCTGAAAGCAATAACGAAAGAATTGGGGGAAGCGGCAGTGGCAATCTCTCTACGTATTCTGCAAATTTCCGTGCAAGTATGGCGGGACGGTTAAAACAGTTATTTGCATCGCTGTTTCTTTTTTGTTAAATGCAAACCGCTTCCTTGTTTGTTTATTCCTCGTTTTGTTCGTCGTCGTCCGTCTTGCGCCCTCCGATAGCTTGGGACTTCGCCAGTGCTAGCCCGAGTGACACAACTAACTCTTTATAGTTGATCTTTTTTTTTTTTGTAAACATACGGTATATACATGAACTTTTAACGCAGACGAGTGGTTGGATTAAAAGAGCCCCAGAGAGGAACGTTTCACTCATAGAAACGAGAGTGCGAAGATAATAAGTCTGCTTTGTGATATTTTCGTCAATAACCGACAGTTTCACGTCGTCGTGGCAACGACACTGCTGACCGACCAGGCTATCTTTTTCGCAGCAAAAGAATAGGGTACACCGTAAATCGAATTACACAATTAAAAGTGAATAAGGGTGTAAATCGGTCTATAACTTGGACACCTACACTCAGAGTGTAACTCGCACCTCTTTAAAAAAGACTTACACCCTTTGTGGCTTACCTTGTCCCACAAGAATAATCGTCATATGTCTTACCCGTATTTCCTTTCTTTGACGCTGCGAGCCCGGTGCTTCCAAGTCACTAACGGCATGCGCGTTATCAACGTAATACACCGTTCTCAATAGGAAAGTAGCGAGCGCCGAGTTTTTAAGAACGGAAACTCAAGAAAGGCAGATGACTATTGTTGTGGGACAAAGATACACACCAAAGGGTGCAACTGTATATTAAGAGTGCTTACACCCAATAGGTGGGAGTTGTAGACCAATTTACACCATATTCATTTTTAAGGGTGGAAATTATTTTACAGTGTAGGCGCGAGGAGGCACTGTCTTGTAAGCTGAGAGCAAACTGTTGGCCGCTTGTCCAGTGAATTGATTTAGTGCCTGCTGGGTCGACTGATCCATCAGTCATCTGACAGCAGCGTTTGTTGGTAGGTTGCCGAGCTAGTTTTTGTTTAGATTACTTCTTTATCTATTGCTTGTCTGGATTCACTTGAGATTTGTCGTATGTCCTAATGTTCTAATTCACTGCCTTAGTTAATCGAATCTAGCTGTCATCAAATGTATAGTTGAAACACGTAATATTTATATACGAAATTCGTCAGAATTGTCAGTTTTAATGTTCTCGATGGGTTTTAACAAGAGTTTATTTCCGCAAACTCTTCCTCTTGAAATGGGTGGTGGAGATAAATGGGGGTAAAAATTTCGAAGCGCGTTGTAGCTTTAGTTTCGGGCCACTATGTAGTATTAAAATGAACCAACGTAGAACATTTCCTGCTAGTCATTAACGTTGACGTTCAACATCAACATCCCGTTGATGGTAATGTTGAACGGGCGCGTTAGTCGCTGGTATTGACTAAATGAGGTATAGACTGGATAAATAAAACTTCCCCTGTTTTCGCTGAAATCGTTTTTAAACAAACTGGCCCAGTGGCCTGATAGGCTCGTTTGCCCATTATTCGATTGACGTCGCCGGGCCGCTTATTACGCCGTAGTTATTTGACTTGCGGAGAAAGCCGTGAGCTGTTTGCCAGGAAACACTGCTTTGCTCTAAGCACCCATGAACTGCCGCGAAGGAGGCAGAGAGTTGGTATATATTAAAAAAAAAATACTTCCTTCGTTGAGAGCTTCGTTCTTCCGAAACACTTCCTCTGTCGTCCCGCGATTTACACTGCGCAGTTCGGTGAACCGTCCAATCACGGGCCACGCGGTCGCGTGATCGCTGTCACGTGACCAGCCCCGTGTCACGTGCCCCCCCTGTGCCATGGCGCTCTGTGTACGCGAGGAAATCGCGGCCGTTAAATGCATATCGCTGCTGCACGTGCGACGTGACTCGTTGTGTGTGTGTTTTTTTTTCTTCGTCCTAGTGAGTGTATAGTAAAGAACAAAAAAAAAGGTGAATAAATTGTTTAAAATATCGCAGCCTTGATTGCTTCTCTTGCGTTCCTTTGTTTTGTGTTTACGTAACGCAGAAAGACATGGGTGCCCAAGCAGGAGAGGCAAGAAATATAATGACGGTGAATCGTGCATGAAAGTTTGCCTGTTTATTTCGCACGTATAAGGTATGCAATTACAAAGTGCACACTTTTGGGACCCAATAAGTTTCTCAAGGACAGCCCGGGAAAGTGTATCGGTAACCTTATAACAAACGAAACATATAACAAATTCCGAGGTTTAATGACCCCTATCTGCACAGTGAGTGAATTAAAAGGGACTCCGTCATGGAGCGCTCGCAGTCGAGCCCGCCACATTGGGCTCAGCAGCGCGACTCCGTAGCCACACGTGACAGATAACCTTGTGACCGTCGAATGTTTTATCAACAAAGTTAGAACAACGTAACAACGATATAGGAATTCAAATGTGCAAAAAGAAAACGATTCGAAAAATCTAAGTAGTGCATAATATGAAGTTTAAAACATCAAAACTATTTGGTTTGGGGAAAGTAGGAAACATCTAGACAAGCACATGCTGAATCGCAAGGTTTCATGATTGTGAACATACAAACGGAAGCGAAATTGTTTTTTTTTCTCTTCCCTGTCTAACGCTTACAGAACGCCGGAAACGGCGACGCCTGCCCTGACGCTGGTAGGCATACCTTTTCACGCTTCGTTCACCCGCAAGGGGTTAGCAGTGTCCCTGCTTTCCGTAAGGATTCTCGCCGAAACGAAAACCAAAAGAGCTATAAAAATTGGAGGACGCTTAAGCTTCGCCTTCAAGAGTGGAACGCGACAGAGTTCCCGTCGACCCGCCAAGGGGTCTAAGACAATGGGCTACGGCGCAGCGACTACGCGCCCCGCATCAGACGTGGTGAGCGTCGAGCAACGCAGCGTTCGGCGCGACAACGAAATGTGCGCCTGAGCAAGCGACGCACGCCTGAGCCTTAGAAACAGCTCGTTTCTAAGGCAACACCGCGTTCACTAGAGGCGCTTTTGTACCACTTAGAAGCATCGAAAAAAAAACAATAAAGAAAAAAAAACTCGTGGCTCAGTGGTAACGTCTCCGTCTCACACTCCGGAGACCCTGGTTCGATTCCCACCCAGCCCATCTTGGAAGTTGCTTTTTATTTATGAAGTGCCTGCCGTGATTTATCGCTCACGGCCAACGCCGCGGACGCCGACGCCGACGACACCGGCTTTTCTGCGACACGAGCTCCTTAACGCTATCGCGTTAAAAATTAATGGCTCGTATTGATGAAATGACTATTCATGCTTGAATGCCTAGGAGTGAACTCCCGTACAGTACAGCCTTCCCCTCGTGGTTCAATCGGGCGATCTGGTCCGGCGCAGTGGTGGAGGCCGGGCAGCCATGTATTAGGCGGGCTCACTCGAAGTTATAATTCTGTGCTTTCAAGTACAACTTATCGTCACACGATGGCGCGACAAGCGCTGCCGCTTGTGTGTGCATTTCTCATATTCTACCGTGCGACTATATCAATCGACATTTGCGCGAGCGGGTTTAACTCAAATATTGTCCGTGCACGTCTCTACAACTTCTCTCTCCCTTCTCCCTTCCCCCAGCGTATAGTAGCCGACCAGACTTTTGACTGCATAACATCCCTGCCTTCCTGTATTCCTCTTTCTCTCTCTCTGTCTTGCCACGAGCGTGCCCACGCATTCTGGAGTTTTCTAGCAAAGTGACGCGAGTGAACTACACGACTTACTCTGCTGTGAACCACTTAGGAGCGGCTCTGGAAAACATCCTCGTGAAAGTTCTAAGTTATGTTCAGCCAGCCAGCGAGCCCGAAGAGAGGGAGATGTAAGCTCTTATTCACGAATGGCTCTTTGTCCACCACAACAAATTAGTCGCACCAAAAGCACCGCTGAAAATTAGGTTGCGATTCTGCAAGGTCACTCAAGTGTGCCGTTTTTTTTTATTCGTCTTGTCTTATCGCTTGTCGTCCGCTTTTGTTTACGCAAAACAAAGACGTGGGATTGCAGGAGAAGCCCCATTACGGACGGATGTAAACAACGTTCCCGTTCTCTTTAATTTTCACTGGAAAGAAGGGAGGTTTTGCCGGGCTTTCTGGCGTGTATACGGTCCGAACAAAACTGGCGTAATAACCAGCTTTCCCGTTCGTGGGCCAATTTGCGTGGCAGCGGCGAGGCAAGGAGCGAGCGGTAGAACGGCGACCGTGCGGCAATAATCGCTCGGGCATACTGCACTCCATTCTTTCCTTCGCCCTTTCGTAATCGCGTTTTTTTTTTCGCTCTGGCCATGCTAATTACGCCAACAGGCCGCGCGCTCCCTTTGCTCCGGATGTGATCTTTCGCGGGAAACGACCGGACATGCAGCGCCCCGAGGCGACGGCAGGACGAACTTATGGCGGGACTGCGTCCGGAGCCAACATGGAGGGCACGCGGCGCACGAATTTTGTATTAGAACAAGGCCACGTCAGTGAGAGTTCTCGCATAGCCTCAAGCGACTCTGTGCTTCTGAAACAAACTTTAAGAGTAAGTAAAAATATTACTATGGCAGACAACCGAAGGCGGCGTACCCTCGGTGCTACGCGCCAACACGTTTTTTTTTAACCAGCCGCAACAATTGTTGTCACTGTGTGCGGATCGTTACCGTATAACACAACTTCAGGGGTGCGCGGGAGGTTGTATAGCTCCAACGGATGCGCACACGACGTGATACTCTCAGCTTGGTTTCCTATTATGCAAAAATAAAAAAAAAATGCGGAATGACATTTCCCGGCAAGAGGGTCAATGAAATCGTTCTACACCATCGGTGGGAAAGAGAGTTAATAGCAGTAGCTGCTCCTGTGCTATGCTTTTGTGACGGCTTGCTTTAACGGCACGTTGCTGAGGCTCGGCGTTAATAGGGAGTTTTAGGCGTTTCTGTAAGCGTATTACAGTTTACGGAATTTCGGAGACGTCGCAGGCAGCAGCAGCATGTGTAGCGCCATCTCGTGATGTTTTTTTTTTTCTTCAACCACAACGCGCAAGGAACGTTTGTGCGTCACCTCAATGGGTGGTTGCAATTCTCAGGAAACATGGCGCGGTTCCAACCACAGTTGGTTTCAAAGAGGAAGTCTATTGCATCTGGTATCATGTTTACAAGCTGCATACTTTTACAAGCTGCATACTCTTTTTGATCTTGGATAAATGTTACACAAGAAACAACAGCAAAAGAAACTACAAATTGCTTTATTTTGTCAATACATTTCAACCGTGTCGTCCATTCATGTCCCTCGTCTGTGTCGCGCTGCACATATATAAGCAAGAACGTTAACCTACCAACTCGCCCAACTTACTGCGTCGATACATTTCAACCATGTGCATCCTGGGGAAAATCTATTTACTGTATTGGAATTCCAATACAGTAAATAGACGCTCGCTGTAACAGCCAACGTTGATGAAAAATTGGAGCAGCCTGTCAACAGTTTCGCTCTGCAACTGATCGCTGTCCTGTAGTAAATTTTGTGGCACAATGCAGAATTCTCACGTTCTCAAAAGAATTGCACGTTCTCAAAGTATGAGGTGCGTTTCTTTTAGATGAGCAGGTTAACAGAAACGTCTGCTATGGTTTCAGCGCGTGGCAGAACGCAGTCTTTTTGCATTGGCAACAGCATTTGCACAGAGGTAACACCGGACGTTTCCTGGGCCTGGCAGCTACAAGAGCAGGCGGGCACTTGAAAGGGACTAACAGTAGAGCGCATGTGTGTTTGCCGTACAGAAATAAGGCGTCACGACTGACCCCCCGATAAAGGGCAGTTCAAGGCCCGAAGCGTCTAAATAAAAATTGCTTGCTTTGTTTTGCAACGAAGCTGTTAAAGCGACTAGGAGCTCGCGAAAATGTTATGTGCGTGTTTTCACACCGTCCTGAACAAGTTAGATCATTCACAGAATTTATACTTTAAAGAAAATGTTCCGCATCTTAAAGATGATTTGCAGGCTAATTTTGAAGTCTTTGAGCTAGTTGGGGAGCAAATGAAAGCTGTTAAGCTCTCGTTTTCTGCTTGTTTAGAGGTGGTATACATGAAGCGCTTGGAAATTTTCTTCCAGGCCCTGGTTGAAGCAAAAGTGGCAGCAACTTTACAGGGAACAGGGACCATGTTAGGGGTGACCAGTACATAACGTTTGAAACGTGTAGGTTGGTTAAAACGTTGCGGTAAATTACTTATACAAGCGTTCGACAGCTTCACAAGCGTATTTTACAAGCTGCGTGGGAGTTTTCCCAATGCCCTGAAAGAAATGATCATTACACAACTTACCATTTCAAGGGAACAAAAGAAAATATGAGTGACGTGTGGGCAAACTTTAAAGCGCGTCAGTTAATCACTGCTTTTACAAATGTATTTCCATTGTCCCGAGAGAATTGTAGCAGTTTGAATTCGGTCAAAAGGGGGGGGGGGGGGGCTGGGGCGGGCGGAGGGAGGTCTTTATAGGTTTATTGTGCGACGAAAGTTGTACAACTCTGGATTAATAGTGACCTCTGCAAATAATTACTGAAAGCTCATTTTCTGGCGATTTTCGTGCCTTGTGCGAGGTTTGCAGTAGGTTCTTACCGTGTCCCTGTCGAACTAAGCAAGGAACCTTGTTTAAATTTGGTGAATATAGGAGACAGGTTCTAGGTGATATGTATGCAAACAGTAAAGCATGTGGCTTGTATAGGTCCATCGCACTACGTTACGCGTCCAGATACTCCGGATCACTATAAGTATGTTTTATGACCGGTGCAACATTGAGCCCGCTGCTCTGTGAGAACTGTAACCTCCGCTGAGATCACTCGTTGAAAGTGGGGTTCGACATTATGGTCCATGTGCACGTGACGTTAAAGGCGCGTGCTTGAATTAGACTATCTGTCAGAAATTCGTTCAGGAAGTTCTGGAAACGGTGATAGGGTAGTTACGCCATGCTTCTCGGCCTCCCGAAAGGACTCTACGTCACACCGTGCTTAAATTTGGCGGAAATTGAGGGGAAAATCATGTGAAGTGTAATGTATCACGAAACTTCAACATTTCTGGGTTAATAATTAGGTTTGGAAATGATTGCTGAAGCGACGTTCCCTGATACTTTCTTAATGTGTTATGCAGGATTCGCCTGCGGTAGCCTTTGTGAACTAAGCAACTGGCCTTGTTCGCGTTTTAGCGAAGTAGTTGGCATGTCAGACTTGGACGTGTGTGGGTGAATTGTGGCTTTGTTGTTGATTACCTACGCCATTGCTTCGGAGTGTAAAAAGCCCGTTTTCAGAATGACGTAGGTTCTATCTAGCTGTACTGGAACAACTGTAACTACCACAAGCGCTCGAAATCGTTATATGCGGGCAACATTGCAACGAGGTGAATCACACGTGGGCAACGTTTTAGATTGTGCGGTGTAACTACAGGTAACTGATATCCCGAATGCGATTGTTCGAAAGACGCAGCTTGGCTGGAAATTTCTATGTGAAACTGGAAAGTTGCACTGGCCTGTTTCCCTTGTTTAAAAAACGTGATCTTACACACACACGTGCACGTACGTACATGCATACATACGTGCATACATACGGAACACTTTACTAGTTAATGAACCCAATACGCGTGGAAAACGTCTTCGTTTTATCTGAAAGAACTCACTCATGTAATCAACAAGAAGTGCATAATATATACATGAATTTCCTGTAGGCCTTCGTAAATCAACAAAGGGCCTGACAGATGGAAAAGCACACTGTGGTATAAAGGTTATAAACATGGGTAAGGTGCCTCAGAAAGGCTGGCCAACGTTTCGATAGGAGGGCCTATCTTCATCAAAGGCGGCCTCGTCATCCTCGGCATGGTTGTTTTAAAGGGTTAGTACAGTGACGATCTTTTGAAGTTACCTTGTGTGAGTAGTTCGAGGCTGTCCTTTTTACTTTAGTAGTAGATTGAATATGCTTGCATGTAGAGCACCTGGGTCGGCCACAGGGACCGGTTCCCAACTTCGTCTTTGTTCTTAGTTTGGCATGCACAAGAGCAGCTTTAAAATTAGTGTTACGTCTGTAGGCTACTCTGGGCAGGTTGGGAAAAATCTTATGTTTCTGGTTGCTAATGAGAATTAGGTAGTATTTACTGAGGATGTTGTTCACGTTTGGGAGTGCGTTTGAGAATTTAGTAGTAAGGAGAAGCGTTGTTGTTCTTGTGATCCTAGCGCGGGGCCTGAGGACCTCGGCTCGATTCAGATTCGTTGCATCAGTGTAGGCTTTTCGAAGGGTGACGCCACTGTACTAACCCTTCAAAACTAACATGCAGAGGATGACGAGGCCGCCTTTGACGAAGACAGGTCCTCCTATCGAAACGTTGGTCAGCCTTTCTGAGGCACCTTAACCCTCTTTACCACCTTTATACCTGTAGGCCTTCGTGTGACAGCTCAGCTATAATCGATGGCAGAATAGCGACCGATCAGCGTTTCCTTGAACAGCGGGCCATACCGTACCTCGCAGGGACGCCGTTCCTCTCCGCCCCTTGCCACGGGGCACGCTCACAACCGCACACACTCACCGCGTTTGGCAACCGTGACGAATTAAATGGCGCGCGGCTGCAGAGCGGCCCACGCCGCTGCGATTCGGTCGCGGTAAACACGTCTGCCTCGGGCTCTCTCGGTCCGCCGTCCCAGAACAAACGCGTGCAGACGCGGCGAATGCGACGGGCATTCTCTCTCGACGGAGTCGTCTGGAACGGACCTGGGAAGGTATTCTGTAAGAGTCGATCTAGTGGACACGTCCATGCCATTCGTCTGCTTCTGAAGCGCTGATTGGCTGTGGCACCGAGTTGCTTTGGACGCGCAGCCCAGCCTAGCAAATCGGCAGTTCAACAGCAGGCACAGTACATGTCTACTAGGTGGACTCTTACAGAATATCTCCTCTGTACGACTGTTTTGGTTGGAGGAAGCGGAACAGATAATGACAGCAATAAGTAACACGAGCGCACTGTTCGTGGGGGCCCTGGACAGCGGCATAAATTTGTAGAGGTTGCGTAAGAGGTTGCTCTCCGGCAGTGAACTGTCTGAAGAGGGCATTACGAAAAATCTCGTGATGCTTCCATTATAAGCGGCTAGATCTCCAAGGAGCTTGCGGGGCACTTTGTTGTTCCGGTTAACGATTACGAGACAACGAGCATAAAATGAAGCAGAACGGAGGGCAACAAATGGCTTCCTAACTGAGGAACAGGAAAGAAAACTGACTCGCTTGGAGGCAGAGCATTAAGAGTATGAAGCCAAGATGTACCAAAGTTTCGCCACGTTTCTTTATTAATTATTTGTCGCTATTCATATGTATATTTTGCGTCTGTGGAAAGGGAGGGAGAATCGAGAGGAGACATGGGAAGAAGGACCTGAGCATTGCAAAAAGATACGCAACAGCCAGGAATGCGCGCTGGAATATGTAATACTGCGTACCGGTTGTTTGTATGTTCGGTGTTGTCGGGCCCATGGAGTTTGCCTTCAACTAACGATAAAGACAAAAAAGAAATACTGGAATGATGCGGTGCCAATCTCCCCTTCTGCGACCCCCTCTCCTCTGCCAGTATCGCAGAGATGATGTATTGCGAACAGCAGTGTGATATCCATAATACGTACCCATACTGTATGAGCAAATTCATGTGCCTTTACTCAGAAGATCCGTCGACTGTAGCTTCCCTAAAACACAGCATCACCAGATGTTGCTGCCAGCGTTAGTGCTGCCAACAGTGCACAAGTATCTGTACTCGAAAAGCGTCGACACGGAATGGAGGAAGCGGTTGGGAAAGTTGGCAACGAAGTACAGGGTAAATGAAAGCGTAAATAAACAACCAGGAGTCATCGAAAAGAAAGTGTGAGAAATGGAGACAGAGAATTGTATCCAAAGGACGGAAATCAAAGAAGGAAGGAAAACACGGAGATTTACAAGAATGTGAAGAAAGAAATTAGAAGGGCAAGTATGTACGATAACACAGAGGGCAGTACCTTGCTATTCGAGGCTCGAGCGGGTTGCCTAAGGGGAACAACATACCGGATCAAATTTACTCGCAAGAAAATTTGTGCACGCGTACACTGCGGAGAAAATCCGGAGATCACTCCGCACAACCTAATGGAATGCGAATGGATTCACCGAGTGAGGCCCGTAGGTAACGTACGCCTTCCAGAAACGCTTGTATTTACAGTGGACGATCGCATCAACCAGTGAGCAGTCGAGATAAGCAAGAGACGTTTAGAGTATTCGTGGAAAAAGAATACAGGGTAGCGATTTATACGACCAGATCCGTTACAAGAATTGGTAGCGATACAAGATAAATAGAGAAGTTTTGAAGAAGAATTGTACCTGCCGCTACATTCACATCTGCCACTAATCACACCATACTCGTTGCTATTTAAATTGCGTGTTGTCTAGTTTAACTAGATGTCACAAGATGGCACCAGGGCTCCGCGTCTCGGCATTCTGTAAACGGTAATCGAGGAGCTATCGATGTCTGTAAAAGTATAAAAGTTTGTGAAATAGCAAAGCACCGGACACATGGATGGCACCACCATTGCTGGCAGTTGGGTATATTTTGGCACCTTGCTCAAGCCACCGAACAAAGAGAAACACTTTAGCGTTTTCCGCTGTTTTCGACGAATAATCGAAATGAGTCGGTGCCACCATTCGTGAATATGTTGCTCCCACCACCTTTACGACAGCAGCTCAGCTTTCACTAAGCCCGGCGTCGAAATGATAGTTGAATGCACTCTTGTTGACCTCAAGGTCGCAAGATGGCGCCACCAACGCTGCTGCGCACGTCTACGTCACCGGTACTTCGGCAATGAGAATACGTTTACGAACAGTCTACACAGTTTTGTTTACAGGAAACGGGATAGATGTCGGCCCCGAGTCTAGACTGCTACTCTGCCCTGGGAAAGAAGAAAGGGAAATATGAAAACATAGTGATGAATGATGATGAGAAGAGAAGAAGAAATGGATATTTATGTATACTTTACATAACGGGCTTACTAAGTCAGCTAGTCGAGTGCTACAGCATGCAGCAACCCCAATAACGCTTTCGCTCTGTGTTCAGAGCGGGTAGTGTCGAGCCACGGACTCGACACTACCTGGCTAGGAAACCACTGGCTAGGAAATCAACCGTCCAATGCCCTTCGATGGGGAAGAGCAGTCCGATACACGAACGCATTAAAATGGTCCAGTGTGAATAGAAATCAAAGTATTGCTTCTCTTGCAGCTACTCGTTGCATGCAAAGCTTAGCCGATGTTCCCCTCACAGTTCCTACACAAGGTCCATTGGACTCGTTCAGCGTTTGGTGCACTGGTTCACTGCCACTTCCGTTCTCGTGTCGAACCTGCCAGGAACCTCCTGTACAAACACTATCTATTTCTCCTTCGATTTCGCGGAACGCATGGAACTCGTTCGGGACGAAGCCTGCGCCACGGTGAAACGAATGGCAACGTGCAGAAGGCGCCACGTTGCACTGGAGATGAGAACGTGGAAGCGCAGCATCCCCTGTTCAGTGCAATCGACTCAAACGGACCTCCAGAGCACGGGTCGCACGCTGAGGCCATGACGGGACAACAGTTGTCTGCAGGAGTTGTAAGCTTTGCACCTTTAGCTTCCGCCGTTGATTACGTGTGCGACGCCCACAGGAACCGACGACGCTGCCTGCCGCTTTTTCTTTGCCAGACGTGCGGCCCTGTTTCTGCATGCGACACCGTGCGAACGGCCCCTGTCGGGAAGGCAAGGTCGCGATGCGCGTGGGCAGAGCCACCTCGCGGGAACAGAAACTGGCCGCGTTTTGTTTTTCTTTGTTGCTTTCCCTTGCTTCTCAACTGTCGCCGACACTTTTCCGTTTTACCATTCGTTCGGTTTGGCATATATGGCATCGCTATAATAACCGTGGACTGGCTGATAATCGCGTCGTTTCGAACTGCGCTCGCCGGGGAGACTTGGGCAACGTTGCACTGGCGCCAAGCCAAAAGCAAGGCCTCAGTGTATGGCAACAAACTTATATAAACCGCGTAACCGGGAATACGCGTGGGACGAGTGTAAGCATATATGCTGTAGTCGTTATTCCGCGGAAATGTGAGCCTCTCGGACCGTGGATCAAGGACATCGCGTCTGCTTTATATTTGTTTCGCCGGTGCTGCTTGCTGTGCTCGCGCTTGGACGCGTATTCTCACCTTATATTCGACACATTGATTAACGTCTATTTGTCGATACCATCGCTAAAGACCTACACCGACAGCTCCAGAGAGCAGCTTTCGAGCGTCGGAATAGTCAAATGCAGAGAGAAAGTCTAAAATAAAAAAAAACACATAGTAAAATTTTGAATGCATGTGCAATAATATCACCGTGAGAGAAAGGAACATAAAAAAGCAATATTTCTTGCGCAGAAAGAAAGGAGTGAGATAATGAACTCATTGTGGTTATTTCCAAAAAAAAAGCATACACACAAGCTGACATAGCACGAACAAAATACAGCAGTATCAAAAAATAAGCTTAGCCACGTTATGGCTATGAATTGTTAGACGCATACAAACAATTTCACAAATAGCGAAAAAATCTATGCAGGAATATTACAACACGCATAAGAAAGCGAAGGTGTGCAAGTAATGACATTTTTCCTACTGCGACTTAAGTTCACTTAATGAAAGGCTACTTGAAACCTTTTACTTACCATCGCGGAACCGGAATATTCTGGCTCCCTTACTGCTATTCAGCATATTTGAAGCAATAAAGTTGAGGTTTTACGGCCACGGTAAGCCCTAGTTTGGTAACACTGCTTTACTGTAATGGTCTTGTCAAAACGAGTGCTTCTTTAGGTTGACCTTTGCCAGTGTTTAAGTAAGCCAAAAATAGCTGGGGTCCGTACGGTTCACGGTCGTACGGTCCGCATGGTCACTGTGACCGTATCCAGTAGAACACGTACGGTTTTGCTAGATACGGTCACGTACTGCTTGGACATCCAACTTCGCATATCGCGTGTTTCGTAAACTTCCGTCGTCGACCGTACGTAGTCACTGAAAGGCTAAATAATGCTATGACTCCTTTATATGTATACGTGGAATTCCAGGGATTCCTGCCACGCATGCAAGAGAACGCTGCCTAGTGCTCCCCGCATACCGTGTTCATGCTGCAATCCCCGTCTTTAGAGACGTGGGTAGTGTCGGAGTTTAACAGGGGAGGCGCGGCAGTGTTTGTTTATCATTCGCGTAATAGCCGAAAGCTCGCGCAGCCAGCGCCGTCTGCCAAACCACCCCGGAGCGAAAAGTGCAAGGTCACTCGCCGCCAGCTCAGCACCCCGTTTTGCGAGAGCGATAAGACAGGGGGCCAGCTAGCCGGTGACCACAGGCAGGAGCTGCAGCAGCAACAAGCCCTTGGAGCCGAACTGGCGTAAAGGTACAAACGCTTTATTTCTTTTAAGACACGCCCCCTCTTTACTCCGTCGGCGCGACCCCTGACGAGGGGCCGCGGCACTGCAAATTCGAGAAGCGTGGGCGTATGACTCTCGGACGTTTCGGATTGCGCTGGACAGACACGCTTTATGCACTTGCCAGCCTACCATCGGCTCTCTGCGTATTGGAAAACGAAGGGCATTCGACGCTCGTACGGCTCTGGGCGAATACACACCGTCTCCTCTCGATTGGTTCGTGAGTCACCGTGTATATTGAAGGCCCTCACGTGACCCCTGGCAAAGGCGTCCTAATCCGGCTGACCCTGATGCGTCACCCTCGAGTCGTGTTTGGTAACGTTCCAATGCTTGCGTTCAACTCGTCAAATGTGTTTCAGTGATTGATTATAGGCTTAGCCCCAGGCGCGGTTTCGGCTAAAATGTAAAGTGCTTGGAATAACATTTGGCGAATAACTGCGTCGGAGTGATGTTTGCGAATGCCAAGGAAACTGCATCGAAGGACGAGTTGTTACCGTCCATTTACCACGATTACGACTCACTTGCTACAAGTGCCTTTTTTTTTTGTTATATCCTAGAAACCTTGGCTTTCACAACACACTTAGATGCAATATCCACTTTAATAATGAAAACATACCCACACAGTGAATCTAGGCATCCCGTGCCAAGTGCGATTATTCGCGAATGCCGGACACCTCTTTCTTTAGGCAACTTTAAAGCAGCAGATCCGCGCTCCCTTGTCTATGTGACAGTCCTTTTAGCAGCCGCTATCGAGAGAATAACGCGTGCCTAGTTTCAGTGCATCGTGGCATATAAATTAAATATAAATTCTGGCGTTATACGGGCCGACACCACGATATGATTTTGAAGCATGCCGTAGTGGGGGACTCCCGATTAATCTAGGCCGCCTGAGGACGTTCTTGCATTTTCCGTACATACGAATGCGACCGCCATGGCTGGGAGCATATTAAATTGACCTCGTACATATGCTTTACGTTGCATAGCGCGCTAGACGCTGATTCTTGTCTGCGTAAGCTGTTTTATTTTCGCAGAGAAAGAGCGTCGAGGTATAGCAGAAGAAATAAAAAATAACGTAATAAGTATGGATTGGTGTGTTCTCGCATCGTGCTGGAACTTCAGTCAGGCTGCGCTGCGAGGATGCTGAATTCACGCGTGGCTGTCATCAGATCGGTCACTGTGCAGACCTGACCCCCTCTGAGCACGGGCCCTGGATATGTGCCTGAGCAAGCCCGCGACTGGTGTTATATACGACATCTGCGTCTTGTGCCATGGGGCCGTATAGCTTTATTTATTTGTTTTATTTACGTCATAATGCAAGCCGCGTGGCCCAAGCGGGAAGGAGGCAAGGTAACACGCAAAAAAAGTACGCGTACAGAAGGCAGAATTGCACAATATAAAACCTAAGCAAGCAAGCAAAGTAGCACAAAACAGCAATGTTACTTACGAAGTACTGAAATATGAGTTTTAATTGATTCAGTGGAGTTGAGAGGATGGAAAGGTATGAGGTGCCATTATTCAATAGTTCGAGGAAAGAAGAAAGAAAAGAAAGGGGAAAGAGTGAGGGGGTAGGAATGACGTGCTTTCCTAGATGCAGAAAGAGTTATGTATGGACTATAGAATCTAAAGGAAATTTACGGTTTATTAAGGAGCAAAAGAACTTCAGCGGTATTATTTTTCGTCTGGCTTGAAAGATGTGAAAACCATTACTGCGCAATAATTCCGTCACGGGCTCTTCTCGGCTGTATTTGAAAAAAAAAAAAACACGTATGGCTCTTCTCTGTGTCATTTCAAGGGCGTTAATGTTAGTTTTGATAAACGGCTCTCAAATAACGCAGGAATATTCCAATTTCGGTCGAATAAAAGTGGTATAGACTAATGATTTCACTTCATGGGATGCATGATTAAGCCTATGGCAAAGTAGAAATAGTTTTCTAAAGGCAGAAGAGGCGGTGTCGGCAGTGTGATTATTGCAACCTAGGTTGCTAGTAATTGTAATTGCAAGATACGTGTACTCGCTCACTTCGGCCACGGGGTCTTGATTGGCCAATGGAGTATGAAAACTTCAGGGGTACTTTTTTACTTGTTATACGTAGAAGCACAGATTTATCAAAGCTGAGTTTCATTCCCCACTTCGCGTGTTTAACTTTCGACGATAAAGGTACAACAATAAGTTCATGGTCGGACATGCCAGGTTCGACAGATACAGAATAATCGGAAAAGGAGCGTTCAAGAAAGACAAGGTCAAGGAGCGAACCAATACCGTTTCCAAGTCTGAAATATCTCCAATTTCCATTTCCAAATGAAATACTTGTACGAGGTTGTGGTCGAGCATCACATCAAAATGCACATTTGCATCGAGAACATAACCGGCACCGGACATAATACCATCCCAATCAATGCCTGGTAGCTTCAAACCACAAACTACTAGTACCTTATTTGTATTAAACTGGAAGTGTGTTCACTTATGCCTAATAAATAATATGGAGAAGAGTCTGGTGGTCTTTACACCGCACATAAAGAAACGTGACCATAAATATTCAGTTCGATGAACATGCTTTCAGTGCCACTTGACTTTGCTAACAGAATGACCTCCACGGACGACTTCACAACAACTGCCACGCCGCCGCCCCTTAAAAGTTCTATGTCTACAAATTATTTTGTAGGCAGGCGAGATTAGTCCTTGTCGCTAATTTCGCTATGAAGCCAGGTTTCTGTTATAACTGCAATGTACAAGGTATGTTAGAAAAGTATCCGCCCTTTGGCCGAAGAAAAAAAAAACTGGCATAACTGGAGCGTTAGAAACCTGATCACCCTCAAGGTAGGCTCTTTGGGACTCCACACAGTTCTCCCAGCGGTGCTGCCGTTGTTGGAAGCATTCCGAGAAGGCCTCTTTCGGAATGGAGTTTAGCTCAGCTGTCGTTGTAGCCATAATGTCCTCTCTTTTCTGAAATCGTGCTCCTTTCAACAGCCTCTTCATTTTGGGAAACAGCCAGAAGTCGCAGGGGGCCATATCAAAAGAGTAAGGACCCTGTTGAACTACAGGAGTCTGATTTTTCGCCAAGAAAGTCTGAATCAAGTGCGAGGAATGTGCAGGAGCATTGTCGTGATGGATGCGCCAGTTTCCTGTTGACCGCAACTCCGGTCGCTTGCGCCACACAGCATCACGTAGGGGGCGGAAGACATTCCTGTAGTACTCATTGGTGATTGTTTGACCCTGTGGTGCGTACTCGTGGTGTACCACTCCGCGGGAGTCAAAGAAAGCAGTGAGCATCACTTTGACGTTGCTGCGCACGTGGCGGGCCTTGCTTGGTCTTGGTGACGGAATGTTTTCACTGAGACGACTGGGATTTGGTTCCCGGTTCGTACCCGTACACAAAAAAAAAAATTATGGGGTTTTACGTGCCAAGACGACTTTCTCATTATGAGGCACGCCGTAGTGGAGGACTCCAAAAATTTCTACCACCTGAGGCTCTTTAACGTGCACCTAAATCTAAGTACACGGGTGTTTTCGCATTTCGCCTCCATCGAAATTCGGCCGCCATGGCCGGGATTCGATCCCGCGACCTCGTGCTCAGCAGCCCTACACCATAGGCACTGAGCAACCACGGCGGGTAGCCCGTACACCCGACTCGTCACCAGTGATTATGGTGTCCATGAAGTCCGGGTCCCTGTTTGTGGGATCCAGCATGTCTTGTGAGACTTCAACACAAAGTTGCTTTGGCTCCACCGTGCGCAGCTTCGGCACGAATTTCGCCGCAACTATCTTCATGGCCGAATCTTCGGTCATAATGGAATGTGCAGAAAGAGTGCTGATGCCCGCCTCTTCCGCAGTTTCTCGGATATTCACAAGACGGTCCCGCATCACCACAGCGTTCACTTCGCAAATGACCTGGTCATATTGGCATGTTGATGGCCGACCGGAGCGTGGCTCGCTCTCCACTGATGTGCGGCCGTCTTTAACGCGGTTGCACCGATCCTTAATCAGTGTGCTGCTTACAGCATCGTCACCGAAAGCCTTCTCAATCTTCCGAATGATTTCTACCTGGCTGTCGCCCAGTTTCTGGCAAAATTTTATGCAGTGGCGTTGCTCAAGTCTCTCCACCATTTTCCTTGCAATAAAAAACCGACGAGAGCACTGCGCACTGCCTCACTCAAACGTTGCGTCCCAGCGACTGACGCTATCGGCAGGCGGGAAAAAATTCGTGCATGCGTACGAAGGTTCAAGGTAGGTTGATGCATGCGTTCTTGCTTCATATCCATCAGGCGTTCGCAAAAAAAAAAAAATGTCGGATACTTTTCTAACAGACTTCGTATGGTGAGTGCGATAAAAGAACATGATGCCATTTTAATTGCTTTATTCACGATACTACGTGCGTTAATCTTTAGTAATCTAATACGCCTATAATTGACTGGTCAAGCAGAATGAAGACTGCTATCCATTACAGATAAACACGTCATTTTTAATGCGTACCTTATCGTGCTGAAATGAAACTTTCGTTCCGAGCGATTTATCATGCTTGGCCCTTTACCGTAACAGCTTACGTTTCTTCAATGTGGCCTGCGAATGGTCGTTTTAAACGAAAACGTTAGTTCCCTTCAGTTTAGAAACATCTTTCAATATTGCTACTTTCTCATTGTAATCCCGAAGAAACATTACGACCGGTCTTTCAGGCTCAGTTATACCAGCCTGGGAATACGGGCAACGGAGACGCATTTAACGCCTAGCTTATTCTTGAGCGTTTCTGTAATTACTGTGCGCTTAAGATCAGATTCCGCCTCATTTGGCTCTTCAAGGACACCCAGGGTAACTATCTTCGAACGCTTACTTCTCTCCTCAATATCAGTGAGCTTGCAGTGTGACTTCACTGACTGCTGAAACGCTTTTACCGTGTTTTCGAGACAGTCTAAGCGAGCCGCATTAGATTTAAGTTCCGATATATGAGCTTGAACCAGTTTAAACAGCTCTCTGGTTTCAGCTGTCATATTTTCTGTTTTCTGCCTTCAAGTCGGCCACTTCTCCTTGCAGCAAGTTTTCATGAACTTTATACGATAATTCGGCGTTAGTGGGTCCAGGATTTGTTTCAATATGCCCACACAACAAGACCTTTAGAACACGAGAACACCCGTGACACATTTTTGAACACTGTCGTGGGCACGGCAGGATAAGCAAGAAACGACAGTCGCCACTATACGCAGAATAGCAATAACTAACCTGCACAACGTAGAAGAACGTCTTTGTGAGTGAGATGACTCAGCCAGGTTCACCGTGCCCACTGAAGATAAATTGATGCGCTGCTTGTTTCATACAGGCAAGACTAGCTGACGTCATGAATCCAAGGGTGTTGCGGTAGGTCGGAGTATGCTGTAGAGGGGTGGTGTTTTCCATTAGCTTGACTTCGTGCCATGTTGGAGTGATACCTGAGCAACACCTAGCATGGCAGTAGCTCTTTTCCGCTGTAATTTAGTGGATAAGGTGAAGTCAAGGATTTGGTCAGAGGTCAATGACAGACAACAGGTAACGTAGTTCTTACCTTCGAGCGTAGTGTCTTACAAGTATTATTGGAAGAAACTCCGTCTTTGGGATCGTTCGCTTATCATATAGCAATGATGCCTAGTAAGTCAAAATCTGTGTAGTCTTCGAGCTTGTAACTTCAGACGTTTTTGTGACTTTATTGATTACGCTTTATCTGTCTAAATTTCCAGGCAATCATAGTTTTTTTAAAAGCAGCAATGCAATAGAACTGTTTGCACATTCATAGTATAATTGCGAGCTAAAGCATCCATAAGGGAATGATTTTGTTGAATGTCATCAACTTTAGGCAAATTTGTGTGTACGACCCAAAATACCCTTGCTGTCTGAATCACCCACAGTCGCAGCTCCCACAGACACTAGCGCCCTCAAGTAATTTTCAGAAGAAACTGTGTGCCTGCTGGTAGGTATGCAATAACACCCGCCAAGTAGGGGTAGAAACCGTCTAACAGGCTCTATTTTAAGGTCTGTTTCCACAAACATAGGATCATTATCATACTCAACACATTCTCTTTTCAGTGCCCTCTTTTGTAGTACCTTCTTTGCACCAGCGACCCCACGTGATGACATTCCTCTAGTATCATGGAACTAACTCGCCAATGATGACAAGGCAGCCTTTTGACGAAGATGGGCCCATCCTATCTAAACATCTGGCCAACCTTTCTGAGGCACGTTTTCCTTTATACACTTGCCCCGTCTTATTCGTTTAAGCGCCCAAAGCGAGTACCGTTAGCCAACTATCCCCATTCATTGCTTTGCAGTCCCACCCCCTGTTTATTGGTAATGCATTTGAATGCCCGCGCACCCACCACCTCTTGTTTGGCAAGGGAAGGGAAATTCCCACTTGAGGACGGCATAAATTTAGGCGGAGCACAATGTGACATCGGGAAATCTGAGTGCATAGAGACTGACGGAGAACAGTGGTAATTGGAAGTGTATGGGAGAGAGAGAGAGCGAGTCAACTTTTATTGACGCCAGCAATCACGTAGGCGGACGCAGCCTCCTTCCGCCTAGCAGACGGCCGAGATTCCCTGGGTCTTAGCGACTGCCTCGGCTAGCTGGAAGGCCCAGACCTGATCTGAGCTGAGAGACCTTTCTCCTAAAGCAGACTGAAGTGACGGCAGAACGAAATAATAGAGGACACCAAAGAAGACTTCGCAGCGATAGGTTGTTTGTTAAAATACCGAATGAAGATCGGAGTTGAACGTGTGTGTGTGTGTGTGTGTGTGTGTGTGTTTATTATCGCGCACTAATGAGCAACTTCGGTACGTCATTGTGACGTCACGGACATCTCGCTACATTTACCTGTTTTGCCATTGTGATTCAGTAAACATTCTCGAATCTTGTTGAGTCCAGTCTTTGGCTATATTAAAGCACAATTTAATCAATGTTTTATGATATAATATTAACTAGGCCCGAGTAGAAGCAGTCATAAGTTCATGACGGCATACATGGCTGCTGGGGCGGGAACTTCAATGTGGCGCCGCCACCGCCGCCTGTCTTCCGTTCTAGCGTCTTTTCCGGCGCATGAAGCTTGTTCCATCCGCCGATAAGATCTTTTTTGTTGTTGTTGGTATTATAGAAGTGTAATTTATTAATGCAAATCAAATTAGTTTTTGTTCTTTTAGTGTTGCTGTAACGAGTAATGTACTGACCGCGCGACTGATTGTTGGCCGGCCCCCATGGTGGATACGGGCCCCTTATGCAAAGGAAAACCACCACAACGATAACAACAAAATCAACCAGAACGCCTAATGTTTTCAGCTTTAATGTTGATCCTTTATGACGAGGCTGGTGAAGATGTCGATGACAATTATCACGGCGCTACATAGTAAACGCGGGGTGTCAGCGCCGTCCGTTCCTCCGTCGGTGGGCCCGTGTAGAGGGGGGTGTCGGGCTCGACGAAACTGAAAATCTCAAAGGCGGATGCTGCGCGCGTCGTGAGTTGCTGCTGCTGCTTTTTCTATAAGGTAGGCTGCGAGCAGAGTGGAGAGGGAACAGCCCTGTAAGCGCTGCGATACTGCGAACGTGATGGAGAGAGGAAGAAAAAAAACAAGGGAGGAAGGGGAGCGAATCACGCCCCTGTGTCTTCCTTCCTTCGTTCCTTGCTTACTTCTGCTCTCGGGAGCTTTCGCTCGCCGCTCGCGCAGCAGACGACGACGGACGAGGCACGTATAACTGCGCAGCGGCGGCGGCGGCGCTTTCGTTTTGAATATTTATTTATGCTAATTGAGAACCGTATATTTCGGCGGCGACGGCGGCTCGGGCGTGCGCGCCCGCGCGGGTTGGCGATCGCCGACGAGAGTCTTCTTACTTCGCCGCTGATGCTGCTCACTGTTTGGGGTGAGAGGGAGTTGCGCCGGGGGAGGGTAGAGGGCGCTGCTGCTGCTGCTGTTGGAGACGTTACGTGCTGCGTTGCATTACTAGCACCGGTGGTTGCGGCAGCGAGGGAAGGAGTAAGCGAGGGCGTTTTTACTCCCTCTCTCGCCAGCTTCCTCCCGCAAGGGAGTCTTCGTAGCCTCAGCCCCCCCCCCCCTTTTACCTTGAGCAACTCCTCTTCCGATGAGGGTCATCGAACTTGGCCGTTCCAATGAGCTGAGCGAATGCGCCCCTGCGTTCCTACCCTCCGCGGGAACCACCCTCACTTCCTCTTACCCGCCATTTCAATTTCGGTTAGCCCCGTCCCTCGCGGCAATTTTCCAGTGCGTTGCGGAAGTTCCTTCGCCTCGCCTCCGGCAGGGGCCCCCTGAACCTGAGCGCGGGCAGGCCGGACGTGTTCTGCTGCCCGATTACTGTTTACTTGTCGCCGCTCTTGTTCTTGAGGATGCTGCTATTGTTCTCGACGGTCACGCAGATTTGTCACCTTTCTTCTTCTCTGTTTAACGGCGACATTACCATTTCCTTTTACACAGTGACAAATTAGATTGCCGGGTTTAGTGACCAGGCACTTCAAAGCGGGTTATGAGGGACGCCGTAGAGGAGGATTCCGGATTGATTTTGACCGCCTGGTGTTGCGTAACGGGCACTCAAAGCACTATAAACGAGCGTTCTTTTTTTTTTTTTTTTTGATTCACACCGCCCCCAAGAAAATGCGGCTGCCAGGACCAGAAACCATGAGCTCCTGCAAACCTCGTACTGAGCAGTTCGGGGCAAGGTTATTTTTTCGAGACTGGAAACGTCTTTATGCATATCAATGTTCCAACAGTGGCCACGGGAAAGGGGTGTCCCAACCTGAGACTACTTGTAGTACCTATGTCGACGAATTTGTATCCCCCCTTCGAGTGAGCCTCTATCTTGACCGGACATAGCTAGTTAGGCACAATATAACGCCACTTAGGAAGATCGTTAAGCAGTTTAGAGCTGTTGGTTTCACGAATTCGCTATTCCGATGTCAGAGCTGTATGTGTAGCTCCGACAGCTCAACAGCATATGTTTGTTGGTATAAGAACACCCTTGCTGTAGGTTGCTGAACGCCCATTGAACATAATTACGGGTGTTAATCTATTTATTGTGCGGGGATGTTCTCGCCTGCTCTCACGTTATAGAGTGTTAGGAGTTATATGAGGGCTAAGCAGGTGTCATGAAAGGTGCGAGAAATAGACGTGTGCACCCTTTTTTAGCACCTCTAAGGGTGTAAAATATTTTGCTGTGTATAGTGTTTTCATAGCTTCCACTTTGAGTCCGCATTAAGTAATCGTCAAATGAACGGTATTCAACACAAATATGTGTTATTATTCAGAAGTCCGAGCAAATAGCCATTAGTGAGCCATAAGCACATGCCTATTGTACCATCGGCGCCACCTTTGTTTCCAGTCGATTACGAAAAACTCGGTGGCCGTTTCTTTATAGCAACACACCTTAATTTCGTTCCTGGGATAGTGGGCCGAGATAACGCGAAGTCAACCGTTCTATACCGCATTTCGCAAGAAGTACTTATGAACGGTTATACTCATTACACATTCGGAAAAATTTGTTCGTGTATGCTATTTGTATGACTGCATCTTCCGTTTCAGCACAACGTTTATGCGTTGTCTCGGTAGCGCCGAGATTTTCCGAGAGATAAAGAAACAACTGTAAAGCGCGCTCAAGCACCCGAAGACACACGGTCGGCAGGCAAAGACGACAAAGGGCGGTGAACATCGTTTCAATTCAGTTCCTTATAAATGGCCGCTTCTTATCTGACCACCCGTTGTGTGCGGCCGTAAGACGTGGTTACGAAATAACCGCCTCGCAACAGGGCGCCCCATGCTGTGCTTTTTTTAAACGCAAAACATCCTGGAAGCCCCAAACCGATCTCTCTAAGACGGAAAACCTTGAAGAAGCCGGCGACCTCAATGACAAATAACCCAAACGTGAGCGCGAATAGGTAAACGTCGGAGATAAGCGCGAATAGAGAAAAGCGGAAACTTGACAGTTCTGTTCTTTCAAGCTTTCGTAGGGCTCCGGTAGAGGGCCGGTGATTAATAACTCAAAGACGAAACGAACGCCATAGGGAAGCCGCAAATGTAGAAGGAGAAGATGCAGACGACGCTGCGAACTGAACGTCGTCTGCTTCAAGCGAAGGGACAGGCTTGTCTTTTCTTCCACGGGCGGAAGTGACTGACTGGCGGTTGCGTCAAATAAGACGAAGAAAAATAAAAAGGTGTTTCCGCTACGAGAGCACACGATCAACAACTGCAGACAACAACCTTTCCGCGCCTTCTTGCATAGCCTACTGTTTATGCATTTTATCTGCTTGATTCTTTTTTTCTCTTGGCGACGCCACTCCCCTTCTGTGAAGTGCAGTGCGCCTTGGGTTCGAGGTGTGTGCGTGTGTATGCGACCTGGCTTACACGGCTTTTCCTGGTCCCGTACGTATATGCAGCAGGTCGCGGCCAAGAAACTAAATAAAAAGAAGGAATCCCAACAGCCACGAAAACGGCATGATTGAGCTTTTTGGGTGTGAACTAGCGAGCTCGGCTATAGCCGGCGTTGCTTCTCGTTCCTCGGAAAGAAAATGGAGCTTATGTGCAGGTGACGCCGCGCTGCCTTCGTCGACATGGAGCGAAGGCGTCGGCGGCAGTGGCGGGTTAGGCTCGCTTCGAGCAGTATACGGCCGGGCTGCGTCGGCCACCACGCCTATGAGGGAAGACGTGAACGGTCAAGCGTATGCGGCGTTAACGGGAATATGTTCCGGGGCAGAAGGGGTGGGGGGGGAGAAAGAAAGAAGAAACGTTTGGACCGGCAGCAGTCCACAGTGCACTTTGAATTATGCGTTTCTTGCCAGCCGCAGGGAGGCGTGGGACAGTGCGGTTCGGCTCGTTTCCGCATGGCGAGCTTTTCGCGATTGGACGCCCCCCTTTGCTTAAAGCGGGCAGAAACAGGCGTATGCAAGCGGAGCAGACGTAAAGCAGACGACAAGCCGACGACAAGCAGACGAAAACAAAGGGCGAACCGCGAGGCCCTTGTTATGTGGTTTAAGAAATCGGCGAAGTTCCGCGCGTGACTGATTGATTTGTCAGTGCTCGTGCAAGCAGCGCGACTTATGAGATAAGGTCGGCGGAAAAGGAAACAAGAAAGCCTCGAATCGCTCCCTTCATGAATAATTAAACATGTCGTCGAGTTGCACGAACGCGCGCGACAATGAGGTCATCCACGCAAGTGGCTTGGTACGGACGGCTGCGTTTATGCGATGGAAAAAGAAAGCAAAAATGAATAGAAAACAAAAGAGTAAGAGCAGTCACATTTTTACTTTGCCTCATTGTCTGCGGGCAGTTCCTGCGCACTTGTACAACTAAGCCAGAGAGAGCGAGAGAGGGAGATAAGGAGTCTGCTATTGTCGATTGTAATTGGTTGCAACCGAGGACGCAAATCGGGGCAGCAATTGATCGAACACACTGCTGATGTTCATCGGGTAAGAGTTTCCGTTGCACTAACGTGGCTACAGAACAAAGAAAACAATGCCTGTCGTCACTGGCGAAAGAAGTTTGTGGCACTTGCGCAATAGAGTAAGCAGTAACTATGAAATTAATCTCTCCGGATATAGTGTAGTATTCGCAGATGGGTTACACATTTTTTTTTTCATTGCTAGCGATTTAAATTTTTCAATTGCAGCAATTTCTGCGGTTTCGAACTCGTTTATGGCGGCAGCATTATGCTGTCATAGAGTACAACGTTCTTGTTGATGTCCCTAAAATATGGCTCGTGCCCGCCCTGGCGGATTGGCCAAGAATTGAACGCCTGAACTTTTACACAATATTTCGAGAACTACAACGCTCTTTTCTCAAGAACCTATACTTCTCTGCAGCTCACACAACCTGCTATAGTACCGCTTACTGTGGCCTCCGAAATACATGCACGGAGGACACCACTCTCAGAGTCAACGTGATGCACAACGCCCCGCACAAATTGCCGATCGCGAGAGTTACGTGTCATCTCAATGGTCATAGCACATACAGCTTCCCATGGTATAAGGAGTTGAGACCAAATACTTTGTTGGGATCGACAGTGTTTGGTAAGTCCCTATGTCTTGGGCAAGGATGAAGTTGCCTGACGATGACGTAATCGTTGGCAAAAACGAAAACTGTAAATTCACGAACGCAGGAAGTGCAGCATCTAGAGAGAGAGAGAGAGAGAGAGGGGAAAGGGGAAAGGCAGGGAGGTTAACCAGAGAAAAAAGATCCGGTTGGCTAACCTACGCCGGGGAGAGAGGGGAGGGGGAGGTAAAGTGGTAACAAAGTAGAGATAAGGAAAGGAAGGAGCATAGACACACAATGACAATCGGTCACTGTCACCCAATACTGTCATCGCACAGCACAGTGACACTTGCAGCTCTATCAACATCTGTTCAGGCTACAGCCGCCTGTCCAGTTCTGTCGCCCTCAAAAACCGCAACAGTGCCCTCGTCGCCCTCTGCTGCGATGGCTTATGATGGCGGTATTTTAAATTAAGTTCCTCTGTGAGAGGTCTTTGGTCAAAGCGCGCTATCGCTTTTGCGAGTGATTGTCTCTGTAATAGCATCTAGAAGTTAACTGGGGCCCTATAAGGTAAAACTATTCCAATATGGTTTTATTCCAACCTCCTGGCGTCAAATTTGCGCAACCGCCGACGCAAGCACCGGGTGGTCATCGGCAGGGCTCTCTGAACAGACCACTCAAACCCCCTACTCGTTCATAGGAGGTCACTTTTGTTTGCTTGAAAAACGAATAACATTGCCTACACTGAGCGGCTTGTCTTATCTAATTGGTTGACAAGAGGCGAGGAGCGCGCTCAAGTGGAGAGGGATTCGATAGGGCCGAGCCACTGCACTGAAAGTCGATAACCGGATGAAGAAGGTGGTGCCGGCGTCTGCGATCGGTCCGCTTTCCCTTAGTTAGCGTGCGGTGGCTGGTCGAAAACCACGGCGGCATGCAACGAAAGCTTAAGAATGACGCTAAAACGGGTCCTCAGCAAATAAGAGTTGGCAGAATGAGTTCGTAAACGTGCCGAAAATGCTCGAAAACGTTACACGGCGACGCAAAAAAGTTTTATAAAACGCAAATATACCCATGTTCTACGGTAGGTGCGAGTGCCCAACGCCTGAGCGATCGGCGGCAGTCATCTTCTATTTCTTTCGGAACAGGGCAGCCTGCGGCTATTCAGAGGAGAATTCAGTTTTGTTCGGCATATTAATGCATCTTTATTGCGTACACGTCACTGGGTTTTTGCAACGCGGTGAGTTTTTGCTGTTTTGTGACGTCGCGTGCAGGCAGGTGAAGTGGGTGCAGCCCGAAAATTTTTGACCAATAGCCGGAGGCTAACGGCGAAAAGGCGTCAAATCAGAAACCATTATTTTTCTTTTTTCGGTCAACTAATGCGTATTCAGTGTGTACACGTCATATCAGAGGGGGAGCTATCGTGGTTTTTCGTGACGTCGCGTGACAGACATGTGAAGTGGGGGTGGTCCAAAAAAGTTTTTGACGAATCGTCAAGGGCTGATTGCAGAATTGGAATTGAAAAGTTTGGAATAGTTTTACGTTATAGCGTCCCTGTTGCCATTGTAAAATGTTGCAGTTTTTGTACAAACCTTAACCGCGCATTCTTGTCCACCCTTAGCCTTTCCCGCTTCGGCAGGATTTCTTATTTGGTAAAAAAATAGCTTCACCGTTGCCTTAGTTGCTGCTGCGAGAGTCGAGTTCTGCTTCTAGCACGCGGTAAAAAAAAATGAAAACTAGTCAAAACTGGCGGCCTACAGGCGCGTAGTGTCGACTGTCAAGGTCCCGTTCTTGTCGAAACCTGTTCGCCGCAGTAAAACGATACAAAACGGTCGCAACAGCGACACCGCTTTTCCGCAGGACGGTTCACTCCATGTTTGGGCTTCGCGACGTTCGCAGTAATCGAGCTTACGGACCCCGAGGCCTGCGACTAAATCGATGTGTTTTCCGCACCGATCCATCAAATTGAGGAAATTGCTTCCTTATCTTTTTTACGGTATCATTCAAGAACGATTGCTTCATCGATCATATAAGAGTACGACGAGTATGTGCTCATTCGACCGGTTTGTTCTAAATTGTTCCAACTTCCCCTAACGCGATATCCACAGACCACATTTGCGTGAAACGAAATAGCGTGGAGAGTTTTAGCTTGTCCATACACGGATTGGAAGTTACGGAATGCCGGAGACACTGATGCAATTAACAGCACTAGTGGTGCCACCCCGTGATGCTTAGTTCAACCCGAGCGTACAAAGATATTGTTTCAAAAGAAGGGTACGTGCTACTCAGTTGCTTGTGTGAAGGCTCAACCAACTGCACAATCACGAATATAGACCCGTTTCGCGCAGCAGTTTGCTCCAGAGGCTCGAGATGGCGCTCTTGGCAGTGCGCCACACGTTGCCTCAAGCGAAAGCGTACGATTGCGAAACCACTACCGATTCTACCCTGCTATACTGTGCGGTCAGTTATCGGAAATGCAACTGGATGATCGCTCACGCACTGTGTGCCTTATTCAGGCTGAAAAATGTGGGTTGTCAGAGCGAAGACGTGTACAGTAGTTGGCTGCAAAAATTGTGGCTGACATGTTAAGGAATAGAATGAATCTCTGTGGCCAAGTCCGTGGACCGCTGCTACACAAGGACTGCCTGTGTTGCGGCCCTTCGACTTTCCTCGAAGAAAAAAAAAAAAGAAGTCACTCATCCGCCAGCGTTGTACCGCTAACCTCCAAAGACTTCAACCCCTGTATATTGGCAAGAATTAGTACCGCTCGTTACACAATGACAAAGGGAATAGTACCGCTTTCTGATATAGTAAGTTTCTCGCGCGTCATACACAAACATCCACCCCAACTCTCATTGAAACTTACACCCACTCTGTCGCCCCTTTATGAAGAATAACTTAGTGGGCACAGTACTGAGTTAACGCGCTGAAGCATGGGTAAGGGACCCCACACTATAGCACACGGAATTTTCGAAGCTGCACGTTTAGCGACAGTCCGCGGAGTGAGGGTGGGACTAGCGATAATATGTTCTTTCTACGAACTACTACAAAGTACAGAACATCCAAGCCCTGTGCGCGACAAGAGCAAATGTGCCGCAACTGAGCACACCCTATCGATTATACCGAAAATAAACAACGAGATATTGACCACACGAACGAACGTTACTGAGTCACAAACTTGAGAAGCCGATGCTGCTTCAAAGTGAATGGCAAATAGAGAACGACGAGAGTAGACACTTAACTTGATTTAATTCAGAAACGGAAACATTTGGACAGCTTGGAATGCCTCGCGTTTGGTAAAGACACCGCATACGTTTCTCTCGCCGTTTGGACAAGACCTAATGAGCTCCAAAAGCGCCCACATGCCCTATGAAGCTGTCGCCAAGGCTTCGTATCGTCCACCCGGTCACCGTCCACGATATCCGCCGAAACAGTGGTTTGCTGTGCCGCACCGGCGTCATGCGCATCCACCGTTAAACGGAGGCAGCTGAGGCAAGCAATGGACGCGTCATCACGTGATTAAACATGGCGGCGCCCAGGGTAATAGGAAAAGGGATGCAACAGGGACATGTTTATTTTCTTTCAATTTAAAAAGCATGAAAAAAAAAGTTCCATGTGTGTGGTTGAAAGAAGTGCCACAAGATGTCGATCTTGTACCAGTTAACGCATCTCCTGTGTTCTTTTATAATTATACAAGAAATTGCGATACAAAATATTTACATATTATACGGACTTATAGAAATCTATAAGGCGCACAGACTTCGTAACAGAAAAGGGCATGATATTAAACGGTTTCTTTCATTTTCTTTAATTTTTTTTACATTTACGCTTCCCCAATTCACATCATTGGGCTCCCGGGTGCGCGCCGATGTGTATATGTGCCGATTCTTAGTCAATACGCCAGATTGGTATGTGTCACTGTGACAAGAGGTAGATACGAGTGCTTGAACGTTGTAAATTTACCTATGAGTCAGACTTACGTATGCCTACGCAGACCTCTCATCTCCATTTTTCTATTGAAGATCATCATTTATCCTCTACGTCTTGGTGACGTTGCTGTGTTGACGCCTAGCACGCGCATATACTGATGCACTGGTTCCGCCTAGCAGTGATTTCGGCATAGCTCGTGAATGCTGTACTGCTTAAACATTGCACAAGGATAATTGTGCGGTCCGTGCGGCACTGCATCATAACGTTTCTTCGCCGGTGAACCACAAATCAGTCGCCGTATAATCGCCATCGCGGTGTTGGGAATCTCAGCGCTGACGCCCGTTGTTGCACCTGGGTCGCAAGCCCCAAGGGTAGCGTTGGCCTGGCGGCCTGGGGCACAACTGGAAGCATTCGAAGTTCCCGGCAAAGCATGAGTCGACTGGTAACAGAACAACTTGTTTATTCTAGCATCGCAAAAGAGCGGGCGGTCAGGTCGACCGAAGTGGAGAGACTGGAGAGCACGTTACTCAACAGAAGAAATCGGAGCCTCTTTCGGCGTCCGGGGGCAGCTGCTTTTATACTCTCGCAGTTGAGGGCAAGAAGGAACGCCTCTATAGACGCGCACGTGACGTCGCCGCTCGGGCACGTTGGGACGAGTAGGTGACGCATCCGCCGGGCCGGCGCCGCTCGGGAACGTTGGGACGCGTAGGTGACGCATCCGCCGGGCCGGCGCCGTTCAGACCTCCTCGCTTCACAGTTGGGGGAGCTCCTCTCCCCGGCTGACGCGCTTCGACAAGCGTGGGCACCAACATGCACACACACACACACACGCACACGAAGACACGTGGCATTGGAACATGCCTGGACGCGCTTGGCGGGGAGGCGTAGCGGCGGCGCCGAACGGGCCAAAATGTCTGCCGCTTTGAACGAAGCGCCGGCGTCTGTTGCATCCGCGCCGGCTATACCGCGCGTCGTAGGCGAAACGTAACAGCGGGGATGTTTTTGTCGGCTCCTTGCTCCGGTCGTGGTAAACACCGATTGGTTACTTAATGAAAAACAGTTGCTCCATCTGGTGAGGCTTTGTACAACCTTAAATGATGCTGGATAGCCAATGATAAGCAAAATGCTTCAGCCAAGTGGATATAAGGTGACTGATTTATAATATCCATTGCCACAATGGATTAGATCTGCCGTTTTGAACTTCTGGAATTTCTCGTTTTCTATTCGTTGTTGGCCCCTTTGTCGAGAACAGCAATGCCGATGGCACGACGGTGGCACGACGGCGACTCGACAGTTTAGACACAGTTATTTGAGCACGGGAGTAGGTCGGCAAAAAAAAAGAAGATGAGTCTTCTGGCAACTTCTTATCACGGGGAAGCATGGTGACGATGCCATCAAAGAGGAGGCAGCCATGAATGTGCAAGCGCCATGAATATCTGTAGCTATAAAAGAAAAAAGAATAAAAGAACGCCTAAGACTGTGTGCCTACGAGAATAAGATGTCTGCGATTCACTGTGGTGTGGAGTACTCAACAGAAGCTAACAACGCAAGGAGGACACTCAACGTGTCATTGTACTCCTACAGCGCGCGAAGTAAGGGCGCGGTTTCGCCAGTATAACAGCCAGGCCCCGGGCTGGACAGGTGCCATTTTGAAAGATGCAACGCGCTATCATGACCGTTCACATATGTCCAGTGCGCGGGCGTGGGAAAAGGCGAAACAGCGTCTGGGCAACCTCGAAGAAAAAGAACAAAATGCAAACGGAACGTGATCATCGGCCGCTTGGAATGCATAACGGCTACGGCGTTCAAGAAAAGAAGCAGGACGTTTCTTTGGGCAGTCGTCACTTCCCTTCTGTTTGCAAGCGCGCACGTTGCAACAGTAGCGTAGTAATGAACTTGAACTCTCTGTCGCCTGCGGGTCTTCTGCTTCCGGAACCGCCGTCTGCAACAACCGCGCGGTCGGTTTATTGTCCGTCTGCGCCGCGAGCTGTTTCGTTGTCGTCTGCATCCCGTGCAAAAATGGGCCTGTTGTCCCCGCTGTTGCATTGTCCCTGGCCGTTCGGCGACCGAGAGAAGGGAAAGGTGAGGGGGAAACGTTTTGAAAGCACGGTTCTCACGTACCTACGTGCCACTCACGATGAAAGGCTTGCATCATAAACAGTTCGGCCGGCCGAGAGCACGCATGCGCGAAGCCACGAACGGGGGAACAGAGAATGTAGGCGACGTTTTCGAGTATGACGCGGCCGGCAGTCAAGGCCACCTTCGCTCGAAGTGAGGGCCTTCCCTTTGTGAGAGGTCAACAGTCTGCTCCACGCTTCGCTTTTGTTTAAGAAGCACAAAAAGGGTGCTCGGGCTTCTGTTTCCGTTCACTCGACCGGCTATAATCAGGTGCTGTCACGTGAGACAGGAACTGGTAGTTTTGAGTTGACATAGCACTGGTGCTGTTCTGGTTGTTTTCTCTTCGGAGACTGTCCGGTGTGTCGAGGTCTTTATTTGCAAGCGCGAACAGCGCAGCTGGTTGTGCACAATGCCCTCTCTTGTTTTACAGTGAGCGCAGAAAAAAACGAAACAAAGAAAGCATAGTTTCGTATTCGTGTGGGGCTCCTGCATGAGGGAGATCTCTTGCGGTAAGCACTCTGATGGGGCGCTCAATGTAGGAGCATGAATCCCGGTACTGTGTTTTCGAATACATCAAACAACCACGGGCAAAAAAGAAATATAATCTAGAGCTATCCACTATACCTTCGTTCAAACTGCGGTTCGCAATTCGCCCGAGAAATAAACGGTCAAAACGCCCCCCTCTGAAAAAAAAAAGTAGATGGAACAAAGGAAAGCCCGTTTAAGTAGTCAATGTGCGTCGGTTTCAATAATATGCTTGTGCTTTCTTTTCTGACTTCTGGTGTCGTATGTGTGAGGAAAGATTAATAAAAGACATATTACAAGTGAACCGCGACTTTCATGGGAATTTAATTCTGATGAAGCTTCGCTCGTATGATTGCATTTCTGGCCAAGCCATGTTCAACTGAAGTTGAACCGCCCATATTCCCGTATAAATACTTGTGCACAGCTCCCGTTTGAAAACTGACATAGACAGTAGCAAACGTTCCATACTAGATTGAATTGTACTAAACTTTATGCTGTGTATACAAACGATCGATAGATGATGTCTAGAACAGGTGGTGTCCAGAACATAGCGTCGATGCCGTATTTCATGCTCCGCAATCACTTCCCGCGCCTGCAATTAGCAAAGGCATAGCCTTTGAGATCTGCTTCTGTCAGCCAGAGAGAGCCACCTTTGGGCCGCGTATTTGGGCACCGGCTATGCCAAGTTCGTGCTTGACATTTTAGGCGTCGCGTCCGCACTACGTGCTTCCTTTCTTTTTTTTTACGTTTACACGTTCTGTTCAGAGAACGATGACCCATAGCGTTAAATATAGAACCTATAGTTGGTGTCCAAATCCACGCCTCCACGACGGCTCACTCTGCAATACATAGGCCCTTCTTAAAGGCCATACCTTTGCCGACTGCATGCGCTGGAAGCATTCGCGGACGTCATACGTCCGTCATACGAATGACGTCATACGTGTGACGTCATACGTATTGACGTCATACGTATGACGTCAATACGTCATACGTTTTCAACGTCGCCTATTCAGGTACGCTGTCAGTCTCCGACCGGTAGTTGACACAACGTCGAGCGCCTGCTGCCGTGGGAAACAGCAATTGTCGACCATTGCGGTGTATGCAGGCTGATCGTACGATGAACGCGATTGCGTGCATATAGTTGGGCGTGGTGCGTGGTCGGTACGACTGAACCGCTAACTAGGTTACCGCGCCCGCTTGGTCGAGCAGGACACGGAGAATGAAGCGAAGCAGGGAAAGTACAGGGGGCCTGTGATCGCTAATCGCTACTTACCTATCCACGTTGAGTCGGCGCGTGGGCCGAAAGACAGCACGATACCAATCTCTTGCTTATCGAAGCACAGTGGGCGCTTCTTGGGACATAAGATGAATCTTAAAGCGGCGTGGCTGCACTTGCACATGCTGAGGTTGGTATTATTATTATTATTATTATTATTATTATTATTATTATTATTATTATTATTATTATTATTGTTGTTGTTGTTGTTGTTGTTGTTGTTGTTGTTGCCCTGAGTGGATGTGGCACACACCCCCAGTGGGGATTGTCGATGAATCGGGTGGTTAAATTACGTGTACAAAAGCGAGGGAGTTACCTCTCGTCTCAATCTGTTACCTGAGTGGCTGTGGCACACACCCCCAGTGGGGATTGTGCATGAATCGGGTGGTGAAATTAGGTGTACAAAAGCGAGGGAGCTAGTTACCTCTCGTCTCAATCTGTTATCTTCCTGTTTCTGGCTTCTCATTATGCTTGTATTGTTGCGCGGCAGACCGGAGAGAAGAGCTGAAGCGATAACTAATGTGAGAAACGACAGTTCCAACTGCTATATCGCACAATTTGTGCAAGCTAGGGACCGTAACGCTTCTTTTAAATGTCGAAAACGTTCCCTCGTATCAAGGTATACTGCGGTTCGGTCACTGCTCTGCATAGATGGAAGCTTGCCGTCGAAGGCTGTCAAGATCACTTAATTTTGGGGGCCATGCAAATAACCTTCAAATAATTTTGACCAAAATTCACGCACTTATAACGGCAAATTCGTTGATGACCCTTTAAGCCTATGACAAAAAATATTGTTCATTTGAATTTAAAATTAAAAGGTGACGTCGTACTTGGTAAAGAAAACTATTTCGGAGTTTTAATGTCTGATTTCATCACTAGTGCCCCACATGAATTTTTAATCTTTCCGTCCCCCTTTCCCTTTCCCCAGTGTAGGGTAGCCAACCGGGCTCAGTCCTGGTTAGCCTCCCTACCTTTCATTTATCATTTTCTCTCTATCTCTTCGCGAGCGATTTCACCGACTTCAATGGATTTTGCCGTTTTTGTTATTAACAGGACTCAGATATTTGATGGTACAAATATAGTCAATGCTTTCAATCAACATTTTATGTCATATCTCTTATCAGCGACAATGGTATGCTGCCGAATTTCGTGTCAACCTTACCATCGATACCTGATGTCGTTGTAAGGGAGCAGGGGATTTTAGATTAGATTTGGGGGTTTTACTTACCAAAACCACGATCTGATCATGAGGCACGTCGTAGTGGAGGACTCTGGAAATTTCGACCACCTGGGGTTCTTTAATGTGCACCAAAATCTAAGTACATGGGTGTTTTCGCAATTTCGCCCCCATCGAAAGGCGGCCGCCGTGGCCGGGATTCGATCCCGCGACCTCGTGCTCAGCAGTCCAACACCATAGCCACTGAGAAACATGGTGGGTCGAGCAGGGGACATTGAACGTGCTTTTAAAATTTGACATAACAAAATCCTGTGGCCCCCATCAAATCTTGAACGCGTTACTCAAGAGACATGTTCAATGAGTCGTTAAATATTTATGCGCTTTGTTTTCAAAATCATGGCAAGAAGGGCAAGTGCCGATTGACTGGGGGGAGGGGGCTAGCCAGAGTAAAACCACTTCACAAGAAAGGAAAGAAGGACCCAATTAATAATTGCAGACCAATATCCCTAACTTCAACAGTTTGTAACAGCTGGGGCATATAGCTGATCGTCATATCTCCAAGTATTTTCCTACTCGTAAGGCATTGTCCGAGCCTCAGCATGTACTTGGGAAGGGCTGGTCTACATGTAAACAACTAGTTGAAACAATCCACGACCTTTCATTGGGAATAGACAGTGGTGTCCTAACAGATACGATATTCAGGGATTTTTTCGAAGGCATTTGATAAAGTATCGCATAAAAATTTAACCTTTAAGATGCTTCAAAACTCACACTTAACAAGTTGGACTACAGCCTACCTAACTAACCGGCAGCACTTTCTTTTATTTGGGCAACAATGCTCCGAGAATGTTTTCGTGTATTCTGGTGTCCCTCAGTGATCGGTGCTTGTACTGCTTTTATTTATTCAGTTTATTAATGACATTGTGCACGACGTATTTGTTAAAATCGAATTGGGAACAGCGAGTGGAACAGGGAATTGGGAACAGGGAATTGGAATTGGGACTTAGAACGACAGAAAGCTGGGCTAGTTGGTAAGGATTCATAATGCAAAGAAGAGGTGAGGCGTGCAGACAGGACACAAGAGTATAGAAGTGGACAACACGAACGCCGACTATCACCTGAAGGGAGCACTGAGGCGAAAAAAGAAAGAAGACACAAAACTAATCTGCGCAAGCTCAGGAGTTGTATCACCACGTGTCAGTCGGGTAGATGTGCCGGTCTACGTGAGAGATAACTGTTAAGGCACTTAATCTCTTCCTTATGTAAAGTAATCGAAGGCTGACTCACGCATGCACTTCCACCATTATAGATATACCATGCCTCTACCATAAGACGCCTATCTTCATTCTTATGTCTGCACAATATCGCGCATTCATCTAACTCTGGCGTGCAGTTACAATCTTGGCAATGTATGGAAAGATTAGAAGGCGATCCACCGGTTAACGACCTTTTATGTTCCATTAGCCTCTGATTGATACACCGTCCCGTTTGCCCTACGTAGAACTGGCCACAGCTAAGGGGAATTCTATAAACCACACCCATACGACAGTCAGTAAAACTGTTGTTCTTATTGTGCTTCACTGGTACGATATTCTGTGATGCACATTAAGAACAACTGTTCGTGGCTGGGAAGTACCGGGCTCGCAGCGTTAAAGAAATGAAATGCGGACAAGACAGACGACGTTTATTGTCGTGTGGCAAGATACAACCCGGTGGGTGTAATATTGTTTTAGAGTGTAGAAAGCTTCCGAGATCATGTCCCGGTGATGGTGTCGATCAAGTATGTCTCTATATTCAATTGGCGGTATACAATCGCAGCAGCTGCAGTGCATGACTAAATCAGATTGATTCTTTCTTTTCTTTTTTTTTTTCGCCCCCGGCGCTTCGCCTCGTCAATCTCCCAGCCTCATATTACTAGTAACTCTTGCCACCCCCCTTCCCCCACTAACCCCAACAGGAATTCACTATTCTCCGACTGTTTTCAAAAACCCAAGTCTCGGGAAGGTTGTACAGTGCTCAGCGATTGGAACGCGAAGCCCGGCCCGCACAGGGTAGCCAACCGGAACTACCTCTGGTTAACCTTCCTGCCTTTCTCTGCATTATTTTCTCTCTCTCTCTCTCTCTCTCTGCGCCACCGGTGAGGCACTGGGTAAGAACTGCGGGGCCCGAACGCAGTCACAATGCATCACAAAGGCTCTCGACATTACGTGATAAAAAAAAAAAAAAAAAAAAAAAAACTAATCAGTTCGGTGTCTCCCGCGCACGCAGGCTGCGCAAGAAGCGCCGGCAGTCACAAGCTACTGTTTGTCGCATTTCAATCGCTGAGCCCTGTGCACACCAAGGCTCACGTCTGACTGCGACATTCCAACGAAACCTGATGCATGCATTGCAACGATTGGACGATCAACCCTGTCCGGCTGCTACTAGGACACAATCCGCATCGCTTGTCGGCCCACAAGGCAGTCGCAGGCAGTTACTTGAGTGCTTCTTGATGATGGCTTTCGTGTGTACGCCATTAACTACGTGGCACTTGTCTGCGCGCGCGCACGCATTTACCGCGACTTCGCTTACTCTCTCTCTTCTTTGAATTCATCCTTTCCCTTCGTTGAGCGTAGGATTTCTTCTGAGGAAACCGATTGGAATAGGGGCGTTGTTTTCTCAGCGACCACGTGGTTCCAGCCAAGAATAACTTTAGAAGCTTTGCAAGTTTCATGCACGCTTAGCGCGACTACGCAGGTATATATATTATGTTTTGTGCAGCCGGACGGCGTTATCGGGTGGCTGAACAAGGTAAGAGAGCTCTTTGTTCACGTAAGCCCTTGTGAGAGATGCAATAGCAACAACCATAAATAGCCACAAAAGCTCCTTCCTGCCACGAATGACTGCTCAGCACACCACTTGCTTTAGCAGCTTTTCGCAAACTTGATAGAGGTGCGCTTGAACTTGACAGACGCGTATCCAGACGTCGCCTGTTACGTCGCTCAGCAGACGACTCGCATCTGCGCCCCAGCTTCATGACAGACGACGAGATCCTTGAACCCTTCTGGTTACGTCTGCTTGAAAAACACGCCATGGCTTGATTCGAATGCGATGAATCGCTCCCAAGGTCGTCGGTGCGCATCGCGGCACTCTCCGGATGGCCGCCATATTCCCAGAACGCGCTCAGGCGTGAGAACCCAAATAGCGGCGGGCGATAGTTTTCTCTCGCGTTGCGCGGCCCGACTGCTGCCGCCTCAATCCCGCGGACTGAGTAAGGCATTGGCCCTTGCGTTGACGTACTCGTGGCAGCTGGTTATTGATGGAGTATTTCGACGTACCGCGCCGTCAGTTCGGGTTGTTTCTGTAATTGCCTCCGGTAGCGTGAACGAATGCCGTTAAACAGCAGGATGTGTTTGAGGGGCCACCCTCCGTCCCGGGGAAGCGTGCGTAGGATGACGCTGCATGGTAGACTGTGAAAGCAGATAGATGCGTGCGTAGGATGACGCTGCATGGTAGACTGTGAAAGCAGATAGATGTTTTTAGTACTTCACAATGTTGTTAGCGAAGCTTAGTGCAAGATAACGTCTAGATGACTTCATACCGGAGTTATTTAAGGGGCACCGGCATTGTTGCCGTCTGCCCGCGGGCTGCGCAGGTCGTCTAATGCAGCAGCAGTATACCACGTGTATCACGTAACATCTGCAAAACATTAAAAATATGCATGTGCCATGCAGCGGAGACGAACTGAGGTAATGCTGTGGGCCGTCGCTTGGAGCAAGTCAGATTATATTTGGTGTTTTGCCTGGTCATATAATTAGTTGTCAATTATTCAACTTTTCAGATGTTATATTCAGAGCAAATGTGCTAATGAGGAAATGGTAGACAATCCTGCAATATTTCTGATCCAGCCTTCCGTTGCTCAATACACACCGAAAGAAAGCCCGCAAGAGAGAGAGAGAGAGAGAAAGGAAGAAAGCATGCCACGCGAGTAGTCGCGCGGGGCACATGAGACATGGTATATGGAACGGAGCGTTTAAACGTGTGTGTGTGAAGTCCGGGGTCTCCCCCCCCCCCGTGTCTGGTGCGTTGAGCGCTACCCCCGCATGGTAGGCTTCATGCAAGTCGTCGTTATCACCTGGGCCAATATAATGTAAAGATTCTGTTCTGTTGATTGAATCCCTCGTTTGTCGTCCAGAGTTCGCGACCAGCCGATCGCTGTGATGACGTAGACGAGGCACCGCTCGGATATCACTGGGGAAGCGCGAAAAGGAATAACATTGGTATAGAATCGTCGCAGTACACTGGCCCTCAATGACGAGCACTTTTATCGTCTCGCTTCTCAATCTTCGGCTTCACTGTCAGTAGCTTAGCGCTCTGTGGTCCTGTGCCGCACCCACACTATCCATAGTTTTTCAACTCCGCATGTACTACTTCTGTCATAAATGACACAACAATAAGAAGCAACTTTATCAACACTTCGTTCTGGGCGAGTTTGTGCACGCTTGAATTGACAAACAGTGCCATGACATGCAACCACAAAGGAACAAGGACCAGACACAAACGCTGACTGTCAGCTAAATCCTACTGACGGAAGACCGCCTTTCGCCTTATATAACGTGTCCGTCTTCCGTCAATAAAATTTTGCTAACACTCAGCGCTTGTGCCTCGTCCTTGTTCCTTTGTGGCTGCATGCGTTAGCGCTGTTACATCCGTCAATTCATATAAGAAGCAAGCAAGGATATATATCGCGAGAGAGTGACTCTATCAAAATGTTGTGCCGCCATGCGGTTTTGCTGTGGCTTTCCTTATTCGCTCCAAGATTCACTTCTCCGTGACCGTTCAGAGTCCCGCGTGGCCTTGAACGAGTCGTTCGCGCGACACAGCCAGCCTTGAACTCCAGTTCCGTTCCATTGTGAGGAAATCCGGCGCACCCGGAGCGTGATGCGACGGGCGCACCTTCCCCGTCGCTTCGGCACAGCGGTGGTCGTCACAGCTCCGTGACTACGCGTGCGTGCGCGTAAACTACAACGGCCCCCGAGCCCCGGGCGTTCAACCGAGCATGGGGCACGCCGCGCTGGGAGCTCCGACGAATTTCGCTCTCGGCACCAAAGAGGCCGCCCCCCTCGAGCGGCGACAGCGTGCGTGTCTGTTGAGGTTTATACGTACCGGGCGTAGTGTGTCCTGAACTGGAATGGCAGTTTGAGCACTTTCACAATGGGAGACGGAGCTGTAGCGCAGACGTGGCCGAACAGGCCACCCCTGCTAACACAGTTGGTGGTTGCAGTGAATGCCCCTCATGCAGCGATTGCTCATTGTGCTTCTGCATTGTGCTTTCCCATTCGTGGAGCAAGCACCTTGGAGTGACCGATCGATATCCCCAGTGCACTTTCTCTTCTTCTTTTATTCTTTCACTCCCCTTTTCTCTTTCCCCAGTGTAGGGTAGCCAACCCCGCTCAGTCCTGGTTAACCTCCCTGCCTCTCATTTGTGATATGTTCTCTCTCTCTCTCTCTTGGAGTTCCTCTTGCTGGTGGTACCAGCATGGTCCGTCAAAATAGAGGTTAAAGAAGTCACATGTACCATCAACGATAGCTGATGAACTGGTAGCCCTCCGTGCGGCTCTTCATTTCATTCAGGAGCAACCACTCCATGCATGGCCAATCATCTGTGATTCCAAGGCCGCCCTCCAGAGTTTACTCTCAGCACTGCGCCGTGGATCACATGAGCAGCTGGTCGCTAAGATCAGACTAGTCCACCATCGAGCAGTTGACGACGGACACGACATGCTGTATCAATGGTTGCTTAGTCGCTGTGGCATACGTCTCAATGATCAAGCGGACGCAGCTGCCTGACCTGCACATGACGGCGTCAACAGCGTTGACGTTCCTCTTTCGAGAGCCGACGCAGCGAAAAAAAGCTTTCCGAGCTTGTGTGTAACCTAACGTTGGTTCAATGGATAAAATCCGATTTCACAAGTGCACGCCTTTACACCCTGGACCCTAATTCAGAGCTTCGTATTCCATCCGAGCTTCCACGACATGACTGCACTGTTCTAGAACGTTTGTGGCTTGGAGCAGGATCTTCAAATGCGTACTCCTTAATTATCGGAAGGGGCAATAGCCCACTTTGTGACTTCTATCACATCCGTTTACCCTCCCCCGGTACAGGGTAGCCAACCGGAGATAATCTCTGGTCAACCTCCCGGTCTTTCCTTTGTATTTCTCTCTCTCTCTCCCTTTGAAGTTCTTCTAGAACAAAAAAGGAATCTTGTCTTTAGGGTCAGAAACATGAGCGGGGGAGGGGGGGGGGAGTTACAGATGCCAGAGAGTCGCGAGCCACACTTGTACCCGCAAGGAGCCGCGTGAGGCTCGCGAGCCAGTTTCGCCACCTATGCTATAGTGTACTAGAGAGATTTAGCTCAATGCCGTTCTTTCTTTACCTCTACTTTGCTATAACTTTACCTCCCCTCTCCTCTTTCCCCAGCCTAGGGTAGCAAACCGGATCTTCCCCTCTGGTTAATCCCCCTGCCTTACCCCTTTCCTCTCTCTCTCTCTAGCTCGTTGCTACGCGTGTTATCCGTTAGAGAGTTTTTAACTTGCCCGTAAGCTCGTCGCAGTTAACGGAATGCCGTAACACCGAGAGTAGTCGACGCCGCCATCTGCGCTGCAGTATGACGCCACTCTGTGACGTCTTATCTAACCACGGCGAGTTATAATCTGCTTCGTAGTGAATCGTGCTTGCGTAGCAGAGAAATAAAAAAGAAACAGCTCCTCTGTGCGCCCGCGATTGATGGCGGTGAGGTGTTTGCACAAGGCACTAGTCGGGACATGGCCGTTCCAAGCGGCCAAAATAATCTGCAGCCTTGACTGCGGCGTCGCTCTTAAATGTCTGTGCAATTTCGGATTGTTAGGACTCGCAATTTCATTTAATTTATCACGGCAATTTAGCTCGGCTTAAATTCGCAAAGTTGAGAAAGTTACACCGAAAGGAAAGAAAAAATAAAGAAAAAGGTCACTCACCTGACAGCGGAACGTGTTAGAGTGACCGCCCAGGAAAGACGTTGATCCTCGGTTCAATCCCTGGACCAGGATAAGGGTTCCGGTCAACCTGTATGGGTTTTCTCTGTAGCTCTGTGGTATTGTCAGGTGAATGACGTGTTTTCTTCCTTTGGCGTGCCGGGAATGACGTTTCCAGCAAAAGCACCTGCTTTCAGTATAGTGGCTGACTTCGAATCCTCCAATTATAAGTTGCCCCCAAAGTCAGTTCGTTTGTGACAGGTTGTAAATTCTTGATATAATCTCAAAGGTGGCCCGAATTACGTGCTCCGCCGCTGCGGTGTACAGCTTTTTTAACAAAAATAAGTTTCGATCGAGTTCCTTATTTACACAATGTTTTCAAGAAACTTTCCCCGCTGTTTTATTTTGAGGGCTTTCATATGTTTGTCATGTGTTCATAAGCGTCATTCGAACTTTTTCTGCTTAGAACCATGAATTAACCTTGATCGGATTCGCAAATGTTGTATAATAGTAGTGCTTTGTTGTGATCCTGATGCTCTTTCTTGTGCATGTTTTACCTTGGACTTTATTTTCCACTCTTCGGTGTGATGCGATTGACTCTGAGGATACCGTAAGTGAAGTAAATGTTAAGGGTAAACTATTACACTCACAGAAGAAAGCAGCCTCAAGAACACGCTGTATTCTAAGCAACCCATATTTATTCGTACGTAATGAAGCAGAGCAGTCTTTCGTTTTCACCTACTCACGTTCCGCACCACGTGCTCAGTCGTCGATCATTAGGTAAGGCTCCGAAGGTCCTTGTGTCATACAAACATTTAGACTATTAAACACATTTGTTTATTTGCTACGGGACTGCTCTTAACAATTGTTACGAAATTTAGGACACGTCCTCAGCTGCAGGGACTTCTGGTGATTTAATTGTTCCGCATGCACGTCCTACAATTATTTCCACGTGGCGCATAAGAACATTTCTAGCTTCTGCAATTCTTGACACGGCAAGACATACTTAAGTACTCCACTTCATACATATTGCGTGAACAAATTTAAAGAATATTCTGACGAAACGAACTGTTCAGCTTAGTATTAAACATTTTATACCGGCAACTTTCTCGGGTACTGCAACGACGTGTCGCAACGCCTATCAGCGAACAACATATCTGAACAGGAAAAAAAGAATTGACGACCATGGTCGTCAGTTCTTTTTCGTCAAAACATTATCTTCGATATGCACAACTGCACATTTTGGTTCCGCTCGCTGTCATATGTGACACGCATGGAAATTTACAACGGGTAACGCAGCGACGAATGGGCGAGTTTTCGTGCCGGCGGGAATGATGCATTCGTGTAGTACCGGTAATGTCTGCTCTTAACAGCGTACAAAGTGTCACGGATAGTGCAGAGGTCTTCCTCCTACAGCACCCGCCTTCAACGCGCAGACAGTCCGGTACTCGTCGCAGCCGCCCTCACGTTCAAGGTGCCCGTCACAGAGCGATCCTTTCGGTATGTACTGGCTGCCTTTGCACGCGACCTCTTTGGACGAGCCTTTGCAGTTCCTCTCGTCGGATCGGCCGTCGCAGCCTGCGAAGCCGTCGCAATGCGACCAGGGCGTCGCGCGCGACCAGGGCGTCGCGCGCTCGCCGTCTTCGCTGCAAATGTTTGCCCGTGGAACTGATTACCGAGCAGCCCTTCTCGTCCTTCCCGTCTGCGCAGTCTCCGTAGCCGTCGCACTGGAACGTCGCGGGGACGCATCCACCGCCGGCGGGACCGCAGGCGAACTCGTCCTCGCGACACCCGGCGGGAACGCACGTGGTTGACTTGTCTTCGTCCGACGCGTCTGCACAATCCAGACGGCCGTTGCACAGCAACGCCCTCCTGATGCACCGGCCGTTGGAGCATTGAAATTCCCTCGAAGAGCAGGCCCTGCGCGGACACATCAACTCGTCCGAGCCGTCGGCGCAGTCCAGGGTCCCGTCGCAGCGCCACTCCGACGGGATGCATGGACCGCCGTGGTCCTTGCACCGAAAGAGGTCAGGCCGACACGTCTCGGCCCCGCAGAAGGGCGCGGTTTCGTCCGAGTGGTCGTCGCAGTCGTACTGGCCGTCGCACCGCCGCCAGCTCGAGATGCACTGCCGACTGGTGCACTGAAACTGCGTGGCCGAGCACTTTCGAGCCCCCGCGCAGTTCTCCTCGTCGGAGCCGTCGCCGCAGTCCATCACGCCATCGCAAAGCCGCGCTGCTGGGATGCAGACGCCGCTTCCGACGCACTCGAACTCGCTCGCCGAACAAGGACTGGCCAATTTTTTTACATTGGTGCCTTCGATGGCGCTCCTTAAAACGACGGTGCAATTCAGCAGACACAGAAGGTACATTGGGTGCGCGCACAACTTGAGGATGTTCATGTTTGCGGGAATTTCGCCCTTGTATGCCACTGGTGTCAAATAAAGCTGTTTGGCTGAACCGAAATTCAAGCTCCGATTAGCGACTTTTTTTTGTCTTGCAAGCATCACCGGCCCACGCGGCGCTTTTAAACTTTAGAGACTCGTCAGCGGGCTCCTGTGCAGTTTGAATTGTGAAGCTCGCTTAGCGTATGGCGTCCAGGGAATGCAAGTCGTGCAGCCAGTCTGTCTGTCCCGCCTAGTGGCGCACAAACTTCGAAAAACAACTCACCTTTCCCGAAAAGCAAGTGATGCCTGTGCTGGGCAAGAGAGAAGAAGAAAAAAAGTGCAAAGAAAACAAAGACACTCAATCGGCCACAGTGAAGAGTGGCTTTGTGGAATACGAGAATTGCGCAATCAGTGCGCTTTGCGTGCGTGGGTGCCTCGGATCTCCCCTAGCCGTGTACGTGTAGCGTGTTTAGATTGAAGCTCAGATTTCAAGCTGACTCAGTCAGGCGACAGACAATTCACTGCACCCCCCGTCCAATTCGCAAATTGTCGACAGGGGATGAACAAATGGAAGCCTAAAGTGCGTGTGAGTGCGTATATCACAGTACGTTGCCCACTCAACAGTTGTGTGAATTACCTGCAACCGTCGATAACAGTAAATATCAGTAACAGTGGCCGTCGATAACAGTAAATATCAAGTTTGCTACGTGGCGGCAAACTGGTTAACACTCGACGAAGCACTCTAAAGCATGCGTCTGGCGAGGTATCACGTTGATGGCGGGTATGTGAGCGTTTCCTGTGCGCCAGACGTTCATCAAGTTTCGTACGATGCCGGTACGCGTTGTCGAAGCTTTTCGAAGCAGCGAATGCGAAAAAGAAAAGGTGGGGGAAGGTGGGGGAATGTAGGAAGGTTTAGGCGCTCCAGTGTGACGTGCAGTCCTTGCCTAGACTACGCATTTACCTGTCATTTTGTGCTGTGCTTGTGCCTTTTATTGATATGGTTAGTAGAAGAAGTTGGCGCCTTTATGATGGCACCGGATACTCCTTGTCACTCCGCAAAGAAAAAAGAAGACTAAAAAAGGGTGACTAATGTCACAAGATACGGCACTCAGTGGAACATCAGATGTACAAACAGAATATGATCCAACAGCACTTGAATCATGAAGTTCTGTGGATGACATCAGTACATATGTGCATATACAGGGTGTTTCAGCGAACACTTTTAAATATCTTTAAAGGTTGCCTGTGCCAAATATCACAATTCTAGTTCATGAGCTGGTCTACTCGAAGTGGCGGACACAATTTGCACAAAAAGTTAAAATGCAAAATCAACTAATTAACAAAATATCATTGATTAACTTTAAAACTAATTGTATTATTGTCCATGTTGCAATATACAAATTCTAGCCGTGGAGTTTGCAAGGCGGATCCACTGGGAACGAATTCTCAGGAGGACAACAGTTTCGAGATATTAATTCCCGAACTTTGCGGAGAAATGCATCGGCGTTCCAGTGAATTTGTTAACAAAACGTCGTTTTATACATTGAGGCACAGAAGTAAATGGATTACCTATCTGTCTGTCTGTTTTGTCTGCATGTTTTGTCTGTATGTTTGTCGTGTCTGTCTGTTTCAATTAACTCTAACCGCACACTACACCTGACTGGATGTAACTGTAGGCAATTTGTATAATTGTAGCACGTTTCTATTTGCACTCTTTGGTAGGAGCAGACGGCTTCTCTCAAGATGAACGCAAGAACATCGTTGCACTGCGCAAGACCAGACAGCTACAGGCACAGGTATCTACGAATGCGGGGCGGCAAGGTAACCAGCGAGAATCTCCCAACATCCGCTAGGTTACGGATCTCGGAGGTCGCGTAACCACTAGAGGCAGCGCGAGCGATGAAGTTCGCTGCCAGTCACGTTTCTTCGAACCATGCCCCTCGCGTTTCTGTCCCATACATTTGTCAGCAAGGCTTCATTTATAAGTTTTTTACTGTCCGGTGATGCACCACGTCACGCACGCCTCCTGCACTTTTCCGGTTTCTCCGTTCACCGGCTGCCATCTACGAATCTCCCTCGTTGGGCTTACTTTATTTATTACGCTACGGGGTCACGCTATTCGGTGCTTCTCTCCATCGGTGCGAACGTGCGAGGAATACGAAAGTGTTTTAGCGGTACTGCTTTATTGTTTTTCCTCTCTTAGTACGCCGAGTTGAAGCACGCGGAGCATACTCGTTACCCCGACGCAGGATCCCAAGTCCATTGCCAAACTCATCGTCTGCTGCAGGCCGTTGAGTATAAGCAGACGAACCATAAATGTATAGGCCGTCTGCTACTCGTAAACTGGATTAGTCGGTCCGTGTAGACTAGAAAGCTCGTTATGTGCGATGTTCATCAACGAGGAAACGTTCACAGGTTAATACACATCTGCTTTCGTCTGTTCATGTACGTGCTGCTGAACGGTGGGGAGCGTGAACATGATTTGTCTCAGAGCGACGTGTGACGTGAGAGGCGGCATACACTTGATATTTAGGGGACAAGCTAAACAAAAAGAAGTCACTGGAAATCTGATCACGTGATCTCTGTCGATTCCACGGAGAGCAACAGACGCCAATGTTTACCAGAAAGATGGTCGGTTTGCTCCTTAATAGAGTACACTGATAGGACATTTTCCAATTCTCATCTTTTGTTAGGGTAAGTAAAGGTACAAAGCATCTAAATCATAGTCATTACTGTGGGGAGCGTCACGTTGTAATAAGTAATTTACTATATTACTTGCTCCTACGAATCAAGCTCGGTTGCAGTACCCAGGAGTTGAATGCGTCATGACGTCATGGTGCACTCGGGTGCTCTGTTCCTTCGAACGCTGCGGCTGCGCTACCAAGTGAGCACAACCAGAAGAAAGTCATGCGGCTCTTTTTTAAAATTTATTTATAAGCAACATCATCGTACCTTGCATTGGTGCTACAGGCCGTCAGCAAGTTCTTGCTCTCTTTCATGCCTTACCGATAATGTCAATAACGCAGGAACAGTATTTTGACACAAATATTACTGTTAAATTAAACATTTTTTATCAAAGTTTTGCAACCGTCATAACCTCGCAGTGTCATCGTTTTACGCACACCTGGCTATGACAGTCCACACAAGTTTCTACAAAGTATGCTTGCGTGCTGCTTTAAATGACAGACTGCAAACTCTCAGTTTGCCGCAGGAGTTTAGCACCAATTAGCATCAAGCCGGGGACAAGGGGAGGGGGGTGTTGCATGTTGTGTTTCACAGCTTTCATTGTTAATGAACTGTCGGCTACGTGCCTTAGGGGGCGTTTAATCACACAGTATGTAAAGTGTGATCAATTTCGCGATTAAACGTTCGTGCAAGTGAACCCAGGACCGATGAAGAAGTTCTCTTGCGTAAGAGACGTCTATTTAAATGCAGGCCCCGGTCGGCTGATCTTGTTTTTTTTTTACTACTGCGCTGCTGAATTTAGCATAGCCCGTCGGAACGCCTTGGTATGTACTCGAGCCTCGAGCTCTGGCACCCCAGAATATACAAAGAGCAGTTCCTGAATCTTTGTTCGAGAACGTGCAACGACGCTGTATACGAAAACACGATGTGCGCAGCCAGGCGATTAAAATCTACTTTTTAATCTGCACACCGGACTTTCCATCTTACCTGCATTACGAAAGCTGTCAGTGAAGCCCTGTTTCCTATGAGGCTTTATGACTTTATCCTGTATATAATCTCTTGCCTCCACTTTGCTGGAGCTATCGCGAATGCTGGTTGCATCCTTGCTTGAAGGCTCTAAACTGAACCGTTTACGAAATGTTGATTGAAGTATCATTGTGCTCTATATTATCATATTCTGTCATATTCTATATTCTATTGTTATATTCTATAATAGGGCGATTGTTAGTGATGTACTCTGTTGTGAGGATCGATAAGTTTCATCACTCTCTTGCTTGGTCTTTGCCAAACTTACCGCAAATTGCGGCTGCATGGCTGCTGGAAAGGTCAAAGCTGCACTATTTTAATCAAATGTTGATAGCAATATCTTATGCACAGAAACTTACCGGCCACGTGATTCGTTGGGAGGGTCTGTAAGTTCGCCTAATCTCTTGCGTGATCTTTGCCGACGTGCCAAAACGTCTTGGAATGTGTTGAGCACTCGCTTCAGAATGTACACAAATGAGTTACGTAATCTACGTAGAGCACGCCATGCGAAAAGAGGTTCTGTACGCACCATTACAACTTCATTTTGAATGTGTATCGCTGGCGTATTGCGTCCATCGGTACACCTGTCAGTGGAGAACTTACTTGTTGTGAGGATTTATAACTATTTTACGCTCGTTGCCTGGACTTTGCCAAGCTACCGAAGTTCTGGTTGCAAGTTTACTCGAAGCTTCAAAGCCGAACTTTCCGAGAAATATTTATTGAAATATCTTATGTATATGGAAAAAGCTTATGAGAGATATGCTCCGCGGCGACTGCCAGTGAGCTTGTTCGATCTCTTGCCTGGACTTCGTCGAAGCCACCACTAATTTTGATTGCATTGTTTCCTCAGACTCAAACCTAAAACTTTTGTTAAATTGGTTGCATAGCAGTGAATCTTAATTTTGGTGCAACCGAGCGTGAGAAACCGCCACTGCGAAACCTATTTGTTGGAACAGTCTCTAAGTATGCGTCACACGTCACAAAAAGCTGTCAGCAGGGTGCTTCATTGTGAGGCTTGGAGACTAACTTAAGTATCGGATGGACTTTTTTCCCGGTTCACTACAAACGTCGAATAGCAGTAAAACACTGCTTCGGCGTGATAGGCTGCGTTGAACTGCCGCCTCACATTATCTTGGTGTGGCTAAGTATACGAAGCCGCCTTGGTATGAACAGTGGGCAGAGGAAGGAATTCTTGTACCTTTTAAGTTCTCATGTCGCCATTCGAGGACGCACAGATAAGTTACAAACTGTCAGCGGGAATCGTTGTCTTGCATTAAAGAAGATAGCGTCGAGGACAATACAGTGGGACGCGCCGTGAAGGCTGATGACCCGCTAGAATGTGAGGAATTTTATGATTACGTTTCTAAGAAAAAAAAATAATGTCATGTAGAAAAAGGCAAGGAAAGAGGCTCTGTAAAATTGTGAACTGCATTCCGAAAACCAGCAAATAATCGTCCGTAAACGAAATAAACTACTGAAAACTAAGTGAAATCCTAGCTTACGACCTGCCAATTCCCTGCTATCCTTCAGAGCCGGTGTGGCAGACCTGACGACTACAGTCATCAAATTAAACTAACCTTTGTTTGAAATCAACTGCTGGAGATCAGTTACAGGCTAAAAGCTCGAAGCTTCGCCTTGACAGGGCCTCGCCCTGTAAGGTGCAAATTTTATGGCACAAGTGCTACTTCTAGTAAAACAAATAGCAGGTACAAACGCAAAAATACTACTAGTAATCGGGCACAAGATTCAGTTCCAACGAGAAAACTCCAGTTTGTGTTCCACCTTATCGTTCCATGGCAAATATAGTGCCACATAAACAATTGTTGTTGTCCTCTCAACTCGTGGCCGATGCTCGCTATGGGGGATTCGCCAACTCACAGGTGGATAGAGCTAAATTAACACAGAAACTACATTTCACTTGCAACTTTGCGAAAACTGATCCATACAGTGTAACAGATGAAAGGCATAATGAGTGCGTCTTTCTTCTCTGCCGTCGTTTTACGTTTTGCCAGTTCTTGAATTCTGCCGGTTAGCAAGTGCTTTTATTTATTTGCTTCATGGCTTATGTAATACGCGCCTTTTTGTTCCAGTTTTTTTTTCGGCATATCAATTACAGTGTCGCTGTGGTTGTGTCTTCCGCTTCCATGATCGGGAGCTTTGTGGTTTTCACCCAGCTGGCGGCAGCATAATTTCTATCGGGGTGGAATGCAAAATCATTCGTCCACCGCGCTTCAAGTGCCTTTGTAAGGGACACTCAAGAAAAAATGTTAGGTCGAACTAGGTCTAAAGATCAAGCCTGTTTATTAACGAATTCCTCATTAACAGCGAGGACAGAGCTCTTGCAACCCAGAAAATGACTAAAATGGAAAGTCTGAGTGGCACCAGTTGCTTTTCTTTGACTATGGCGCCTCTCCTGTGAAGTCAGCACTGGCTGACTCACGGAGATGCGGCAGAGAAGGGTGGTCACGTGGGGACTACGTCAACTCGTCCGCTTTGGCGTGGCCGATTCAAATTCACGGGCAGCAGTGAGGCCTCGGGCGGCAATATTCTATGCAACAGTGACATGTATTGGCCGACAGGAGGCGATGATTGCCTTCTGTACGAATAATCTTTAGGTCTATCTCGGCGTAATATTTTTCTTCAGTGCTGCTTTAATTAACCCCAGGGGCTCAAAAATATTTTGGCGCTCGCCATTACGGCACCATTCACAGCCTGGATGTATGGGGCGTTCCCACGAGTCAAAACGAAACTATCAAGTCAAGCACTAAATCACGTTAAACTGATAAGGTATTCGTAAAAAAAAATCTTTTGTTGATTTCGTGGTAATAGTTTGATTACGAGCCAAGGGCATTGAGGCCAAATTGGCTTTACGTTTTTTTTTCCATCTAGCTCCGAAACTCCTGTGCCGGTACGCCAGACCAACATTATGGATTTTCAGCCGTCTTCTCATATTAGGGCCTTTGTGGCACAGTAAAAGCGATCGACGCTCGCTCGAATCTCTCTAGCTTTTTCGGGTCATTTAGCATACCTTGGCTTATATGCGTGGCTAAATGCTAAATATGCGAAACATGCTAAATGCGTGGCCACGTCACGACGAGCTGCTACAGGAGGTTCAAGGTTCAAGGCCACCCGTATCTAATATTTTTTTTTTCAGTTATCGTTTCTGTCTTTTCTCCAGTTCGCAGCCTTCTCTCGCGGTAACAGTGGTCTTTTCGGTGTAGTGAAAGCGTACTTTGTTAATGTAGATTTCTCACCCGCTGTGGTTGCTTAGTGGCTATGTTGTTGGGCTGCTAAACACAAGGTGAAGGGATCGAATCCCGGCCACGGCGGCCGCATTTGGATGGGGGCGAAATGCGAAGACGCCCGTGTACTTAGATTTAGGTGCACGTTAAAGAACCCCAGGTGTTCCAAATTTCCGCGTCCCCCATTATGACGTACCTCATAATCAGAAAGTGGTTGTTGGCACGTAAAACCCGGTAATTTTAATGTAACATAGCTTTGGCGTGTCTTCGAGTTTTAGATGTAGCATATTATGTCGTAGTTTTTTATTCTTCTTTTGAGGGAGGGGGGGACGAAATCGATGGTCTGACCCGATTTAGTCTGGTTGGGGGACATCACACAGAGCTAATTCAGAACAAGATCCCAATTGGCGGGAAGGGGGGCTAGGCGATACATCTTTTTAAAAACATTTTATACCCTGGTCGTTGCTGTGCTACCGCAAACAACAGCACTAAACGTGCTGTGGCACTCTCGTCTCGGCGAGCTACAGCCAGGCGGCAAAATGATAAAAAAAAAACGAAAGGAATTTCCTGGGGAGGGTCGAGATTGAAGGCGTCGCCGCTGTTGACACAGGCGGGTGTACACGGCGTATTTGAGCTTCGCGTAGTTTTGCTACGCCTGGATGCACGCAACTATGCATCGGACGCTCGCTGGTGCTCGTCGTCGTGGGCGGAGTCCCGCAAGGCCGAAGGTCAGGCGACGGGGTCACGGTGGATGAACGACCCCGGGAGGAGCCCCTTTCCCGACCAAGGCGAGACGCGTGCATGATGGATGGATCCATCACACGCGCCATGTAACACTGGGATAGGGTCAGGACGTACGGAGAAGTATCGCCACGGGCGCGTCCCGTGGGTGCCGGGATGTGCAGTTTTCGCACTCGCCTAGAGGGCCGTGAGTTCGAATCCTTGCCCCGTCAAATTAGGTGTGTCTGAGAAGCGGTAGCGATCGAAGCATCGTCGCAGTTAACGAGTTGGTTTTTGCTTTTCTGTCCTTAGAAAACGGACACGCGCTGTAATGAGGTGCATTGGCCACAGAGTGAGGGTCAAAATCTGCACAGCTTTGGAATAAGCCGAGGAAACGTAGACGACAGATAAGCGAGGGCAAACAGGTGCGTTGACGGTGGTATCAGAAAGAAGTGCAATAAAATGCCAATAATCAACAACGCACGTGCAAGCAAAGTTGATTGTATGATCGCTCTACAGACAACAGCCGGAGCACCTTATCTTACCGTAGGCCACAGGCAATCAGTGAAGGACAGCATGAATGACCTTCATTAGGGTCAAGCGGAAAAAGCACCAAACGTGCGTTGAAATTTGCGTAAATATCAGTGTTTCGCTGAAAACGCAGCTTGTTCAGATGTTTGTTCAATGAATGTATCGCGCTAGAAGCGTGAAGCGCCATGTGCAAGAAGGTGCTCACCTTTCTTTTGGTGATGGCAAAAGATTCGGAGACACAAGTTCAATCCGCCGTGCTGGTGAGGTTAGCAATTCAGAGACGCCGCGCTCGAGGCGGAAGCCATCCATCGTCAGCTCACGCTGAGAGAAAACGCTTTGATGCGTTTGTCAAAGAAACTTCGTGTAAGGGAAAACCTATGAGAACTAGGGGGATGTACGAATACCTTCATCCATTTATCACCAACGGACGCGAAACGCATATTGAAAGTAGTAAAGAAGGACTCGCGCATGTCAACCTGGTTTAATGAAAATACTCAGGAATCAATTCTTTACGAAGTGGACCCTCAACTCAAATACCAGCTGGATGTAGAACTTCCGGAAAGTACCGAGACACTAATTCATCGACTGCGCCTTGGGACAGTATACACCAAACATTTCCTGTATCGAATAAAATGGGCTCCTTCCACGGCTTGCTCCTGTGGCCACGACGATGAGGATGTTCGCCATCTCCTCCTCGAATGTCCCATATACGCGATGCAAAGACGGCAGCTAGAACAAAAGCTACACTCCATTGATCCTCGGTGGCCTTTCTCACTCGCGAAATTGATGGACCCATGGCCATCGAAAAGAGCCCAGCGAAAAGCGTTGAACGCACTTGAACATTTTTACTAAGAGGAAGGCATCCTTAACACTGTTGCGTTTCGCCTGCGACACGTGGTTTTGCCGGCGCGACTGCGGCGGGGCGGCAGACATTTTGGCCCGATCGTCGTCGCCGCAACACTCATCGCCAGGTGTTTCCAGGCGCGACTGCGGCGATGCGACCGCCTAGGGATCATCCTCGCATTCCAGTCATTGTGCCCGAAACAGGCGATGCCAAAGCAGGGATCTCATTCCAGTCATTGTGCCCGAAACAGGCGATGCCAAAGCAGGGATCTCATTCCAGTCATTGTGCCCGAAACAGGCGATGCCAAAGCAGGGACCATCCTCTCATTACAGTCATTGTGTCCGACCGGCAGCGCCACGACAGGGTGCTACGAGATCGTGCTCGTCATGGTGCTACGGCATCGCTACGACAGTGTGCGTCACCATTAGCCCATTGTACATTCACGTGCTCGTCTTTTGAGGGGTTCCTTCTTGCCCTCAACTGCGAGAGTATAAAAACAGCTGCCCCCGGACGCCAAAAGGAGGGCTCCGATTTCTTCTGTTGAGTGAAGTGCTCTCCCGTCTCTCTACTTCGGTCAAACTGACCGCCAACTCTTTGCGATGTTAAAATAAACAAGTTGTTTCGTTGTTACCAGTCGACTCATGCTTTGCCGGGACCTTCGGATGCTTCCAGTTGTACCCCAGGCCGCCAGGCCAACGCTACCCTTGGGGCTTGCGACCCAGGTACAACCACGGGCGTCAGCGCCGAGTTCCCAACAGATCGTACCAGCGGTCCGATCCCAAACATCTGGTTGGCAGCGGTGAGATCGCCTCCGACTTCAAACAACTGTCTGCCAGCGGCGAGATCGCGACAACGGAGGCCAGCAGCAAAGAGATGCAGTTGACAGTATGCTGAGCAGCTCAACGACGATCCGGGAGCAGTGCAACGAGCCCTGTGTGACGACTGGTTGCCTGCAGCGGAACGACTGCGCGGAATTCCTGCCTGCGAGGTTTGGTGAGTGCGGGACTTTCTTCTTCTGAGCTTTGCCAGGCTTTTTGTTAGTGTCAGAAACAGAGCTGGTAATTGTGGTTGTCGTTGCTGCCGGGTTAGTTGCGGCAAGACAATAGTAAGCAGTAGAGAAAGCAGCATTCAGAGCAGCCATGGATTTGAAGTCGTTGCGCAAACCGAAATTGTTGGAGCTTGCAAGAGAGTTGGGTCTGGATGTCTCAGACAAACTAAGAAAACCGGAACTGATAAAGGCTATTCTTGAGTTAGAGGCTGAGGATGACGAGCTGTCGGAATGCCTTGAGACCATTGAAGAGAGAGAGACTGCAAAAAGACAGGAGCGCGAACTTAAAGAGCAAAAAGAAAAGGAAGAGCGCGAACTTAAAGAACAGAAAGAAAAAGAAGAGCGTGAACGTAAAGAACAGAAAGAAAAAGAAGAGCGTGAACGTAAAGAACAGAAAGAGCGAGAGCAACAAGAGCGTGACCGTCAACACGCTTTGGAAATGAAGCGTCTTGAGGTAGAGATGGAACGCGCTCGTAATGGAAGTCAGGCACACGGTGCAGGAGAACGCGTATTGTTCAAAATGACGGACCTGATGCGGCCGTTTAAGCTTGGAGAGGACATTGGTTTGTTCCTGGTTAACTTTGAGCGAACGTGCGAGAAGCAGGGGTTCTCTCGGGAAACGTGGCCACAGCGCTTGCTCACTTTGTTACCCGGCGAGGCGGCCGACGTAGTCGCTCGCTTGGATAGAGAGGAAGCAGAGGATTTCGACAAAGTAAAATCGAGTCTGCTAAAAAAGTACCGGCTGTCTGCGGAGGCGTTCCGTCGGAAGTTTCGGGAAAATGAGAAAGGCAGAAGTGAGTCATATACAGAGTTTGCGTATAGGCTTATGTCAAACATGCAGGAGTGGCTCAAAGAAGAGAAAGCGTTTGGTGACCACGATAAAGTTCTGCAGTGTTTCGGGCTAGAACAGTTTTATAGTCGGTTACCGGAGAACGTGCGATACTGGGTCTTGGATAGGCCAGACGTTTGTACGGTGGCTAAAGCCGCTGAGCTAGCCGAGGAGTTTGTGACGCGTCGGGCTCGCGGAGCTAAGGACGGTCAAAAGGGTGAATTTGGCTCGAAGTTTGAGAGGCCAAAGTTCACACCCATGAGATTAAAGGGGGACACGCGTAGTGCGGATGCGAGCGAAAGCAGTCCGACCAAACGTAAAGAGACGGCGGCAGCCAAACGCAGAAAGCGGTTCGAGATGAGGCGAGCGCGCTTGTGTTATACGTGCCAGAAGCCGGGTCACTTTTCGGCGCAGTGTCCGGAAACGACACCAAAAGTTGTGTTTTTTTCAATAGGCAGCACTGACGAGAACATGAAGCTTCTCGAGCCTTACATGCGAGACCTCCTCATGAACGGGAAAGAGTGCCGAGTGCTTCGCGATTCCGCAGCTACGATGGATGTAGTTCACCCGTCTTACGTAGAACCCCATATGTTCACGGGCGAGTGCGCGTGGATCAAGCAAGCCGTGGAAGCTCATAGCGTGTGTCTGCCGGTAGCAAAAGTGCTTATTGAAGGACCTTTCGGAGCGCTTGAGACGGAGGCGGCAGTGTCATCTATGCTGCCACCCCAGTACCCGTACCTATTTTCAAACAGGTCCGATCACCTCCTGCGCGAGAAGGGGCTTTTGTTTGGTGAAGCTAGTGTTCAGGCCTTAACCAGATCGAAGGTTCGGGAGCTCGCTGCAAAGGCGGTAGTTGCGGGGCCGACGTTATCAAACAACGAAAAAGGGTCAGAGGCGCAGCAAGCTGATATTCCGAGCACGCCCGAACTGAATAAACTTGAGTCTGTAACGTTAAAGGCGCCAGATACTGGAGAGGAAACGCCCGACGCGGGAAAGTTAGAAGAGCTATCTACTGATTTGCTCATCGCGCCTACGTCAGACGGACTTGATAGGTTGCTAAAAGTCAGCCGGACGGCTTTGATAGCCGAGCAAAAAAAGGATGGCAGCCTGGAAAACGTGCGCTGCAATGTCAAAGAAGGTATCGCCAGGAAAACTGCGCGTTTTGTGGAAAGAGGTGGAGTCCTGTACCGGAAGTATCTAGACCGCCGAGGAGTGGAGTTCGATCAGCTGGTCGTGCCTCAATGCTATCGTCAGGATCTGTTGCGCTTGTCACACGGGGGTTCGTGGTCCGGACACCTAGGAGTTAAGAAAACTAAGGACCGTCTCTTGCAAGAGTACTATTGGCCAGGGTGTTTTCGGGACGCAGACCATTTCGTGAGGACATGTGACACTTGTCAGCGGGTGGGCAAACCAGGGGACAAATCAAGGGCGCCGTTGAAATTGGTACCTATCATTACGGAGCCTTTTAGACGGCTCGTTATTGATACAGTGGGACCTCTGCCGGTAACAGCCACGGGGTACAGACACATTTTGACTGTGATCTGCCCAGCGACAAAGTTCCCTGAAGCAGTGCCGCTTAAAGAACTCAGCTCAGTTGAGATAGTCAATGCACTACTGTCCATATTTGCGCGAGTTGGTTTTCCTGCAGAAATTCAATCAGATCAGGGCACAGTGTTTACTAGCGCTTTGACGACAACTTTTCTCGAAAGGTGTGGGGTAAAGCTGTTACACAGCTCAGTGTACCACCCACAGTCGAATTCCGTTGAGAAGCTCCACTCCGTCATGAAGCGCGTGTTGAGAGCCTTGTGTTTTGAACATCAAACTGACTGGGAGCTGTGTCTGCCTGGGGTGATGTTTGCTTTAAGGACCGCGCCGCATGCAGCTACGGGGTTTTCGCCAGCTGAACTGGTGTACGGTCGCTCGCTTCGGTCTCCGCTTCGCATGCTTCGAGAATCATGGGAAGGTAGGGGCGACGACCCAGTCGTGGTGGAGTACGTGCTTAAGCTCCTCGAACGCTTAAGAAGGGCACAGGAGTTGTCAGGTGAAGCAATGGCAAAGGCCCAGCAGAGGGCCAAGGTTTATTATGATCGGACAGCCAGGGCCCGTCGTTTTGAGGTTGGCGATGAGGTCATGATATTGCGCACATCGCTAAACAACAAACTAGACGTGCAGTGGGAGGGCCCAGCACGAATTGTTCAGAAACTGTCGGACGTTAACTACGTGGTAAGTCTGCCAGGAAAGCGGAAAGCACAGCAAGTTTACCACTGTAATCTGCTCAAACCTTATAGACAACGGGAAGCAGTGGTGTGCATGATGATAAACGTTCCTGAAGAGCTTCCAGTCGAGCTTCCGGGACTAGGCTCAGTGACGAACAGGGAAGACACCGGTCAAGTCATTAGTGACCTTATCAGTAAAGCACCGCTGTCGCCCGAGCAGAAAACCGAACTACACCAGCTATTACAAGAGTTTCAAGGTCTGTTCTCTGAGAGGCCTGGTAGGACTTCTGTACTTACTCATGATATTGAACTTACCTCCCCAGAGCCAGTACGATCCAAGGCATATCGGGTGTCACCCCGCCAGAGCGATATTATGGAGGCTGAGGTAAAGAAAATGCTACAGCTCGGTGTTATTGAGGCAGGTGAGAGTGATTATACCTCCCCTTTGATTTTAGTTGAGGTACCGGGCAAGGAACCTCGTCCTTGCGTCGACTACCGCAGGCTTAATTCCATCACTAAGGATCAAATTTATCCGATCCCTAACATCGAGGAGCGCCTTGAGAAAGTTAGTAGCGCTCAGTTTATTTCCACCCTAGATCTTGTCAGGGGTTATTGGCAGGTTCCACTTACAGAAGAGGCTAGTAGGTATGCGGCGTTCATTTCACCAATGGGAACATTCCGTCCTAAAGTGTTGAGTTTTGGTTTGAAGAACGCGCCATACTGTTTTTCAAGTCTCATGGATAAAGTGTTGCGGGGACAGCAAGAATTCGCTTTACCGTATCTAGACGACGTAGCGATATTCTCCGCATCCTGGTCTGAGCATATGGCACACTTGCGGGCAGTGCTAACCCGCCTGCGCGAAGCGGGCTTGACAGTCAAGGCTCCTAAGTGCCAGTTAGCACAGGCCGAGGTTGTCTACCTCGGTCACGTGATTGGTCAGGGTCGTCGCCGCCCCTCTGAAATAAAAGTGGCCGCTGTGCGAGACTTTCCGCAACCGCGCACCAAGACCGATATTCGGTCGTTCTTGGGTGTCGCCGGCTACTATCAGAGGTACATCCCTAGGTACTCTGATATCGCGGCTCCCCTGACGGATGCTCTAAGAAAGACAGAGCCTCAAACAGTCGTCTGGGACGAGACCAAGGAAAGAGCTTTTAGCGCCCTAAAGAGTGCCCGAACAAACCAGCCTGTGCTACGATCGCCAGACTATACAAAAGGGTTCGTTGTTCAGTGCGATGCTAGTGAGCGAGGCATGGGCGTTGTACTGTGCCAACGGGAAAATGGAGAAGTAGAACACCCCGTCCTGTATGCTAGTCGTAAGCTGACCAGTCGTGAGCAGGCGTATAGCGCCACCGAGAAAGAGTGTGCATGTCTCGTGTGGGCCGTTCAGAAATTGTCATGCTATCTAGCCGGCTCAAGGTTTATCATTGAGACGGATCACTGCCCTCTCCAATGGCTGCAGACCATCTCTCCCAAAAATGGCCGCCTCCTGCGCTGGAGCCTCGCTTTACAACAATATTCCTTTGAGGTGCGTTACAAAAAGGGGAGTCTCAACGGTAACGCCGATGGCTTAAGTCGAAGCCCCTAACGTAGGAATCAGCCTCAAAATTGTTTGTTACTGATGTTTTTCTTCCTGAGGCAGGATTTTTTTTTAACATATTGCTTTTGTTTAGTGTTTCAAAGTGATGATATGCTTTCTAGTGCAATTTTTCAATTTGTGGACGCGTTCTGAGTGATGCTAGACTACTGTAAGGAACTAGGCAGTGGTATAAAAAGGGGAAAGAGCCTGGCAGGGCTTAGTGAGGGTTGTGCCGTGCTTGCTGACTGAGCGGTTGAGTTTCAGCGTAGTTCTAACGCTTGCCGGGAACGAGAACAAAAATGTGAACTCTCCCGAAGTCACTTTGCAGTGTCCCGTGCGAACCTGAACGAGAGAACGAGGCCTTCTCTGTGCGCTGCGCTCAAGAAACGTCGAGGGACGCCCGACTTCGGTTATGAGCATCATCGAGCGACATCCCTCCGGACAGCGGATGCAGTCCCCTGTCCATCGGGATCTCCTTCCCCCGGCGGGGCGGTCTGTTGCGTTTCGCCTGCGACACGTGGTTTTGCCGGCGCGACTGCGGCGGGGCGGCAGACATTTTGGCCCGATCGTCGTCGCCGCAACACTCATCGCCAGGTGTTTCCAGGCGCGACTGCGGCGATGCGACCGCCTAGGGATCATCCTCGCATTCCAGTCATTGTGCCCGAAACAGGCGATGCCAAAGCAGGGATCTCATTCCAGTCATTGTGCCCGAAACAGGCGATGCCAAAGCAGGGATCTCATTCCAGTCATTGTGCCCGAAACAGGCGATGCCAAAGCAGGGACCATCCTCTCATTACAGTCATTGTGTCCGACCGGCAGCGCCACGACAGGGTGCTACGAGATCGTGCTCGTCATGGTGCTACGGCATCGCTACGACAGTGTGCGTCACCATTAGCCCATTGTACATTCACGTGCTCGTCTTTTGAGGGGTTCCTTCTTGCCCTCAACTGCGAGAGTATAAAAACAGCTGCCCCCGGACGCCAAAAGGAGGGCTCCGATTTCTTCTGTTGAGTGAAGTGCTCTCCCGTCTCTCTACTTCGGTCAAACTGACCGCCAACTCTTTGCGATGTTAAAATAAACAAGTTGTTTCGTTGTTACCAGTCGACTCATGCTTTGCCGGGACCTTCGGATGCTTCCAGTTGTACCCCAGGCCGCCAGGCCAACGCTACCCTTGGGGCTTGCGACCCAGGTACAACCACGGGCGTCAGCGCCGAGTTCCCAACAGATCGTACCAGCAGTCAGATCCAAACAACACGTACCAGATATTTCACTGAATAATCACACCGTGTTACTACAACTTGCTTCTATTATTTGTAATTATTAGTGCTTCTATATTACGTCCTATACATTTTCTTTAATTCTGTGCATGCATTATTTTAAGTATGCGTAATTCCTCATCATGCTCATCGTAGTCTACATCACGACCGTTTGCGCGTGTTTGTGACTGTTTACAAACCCGTTGTGGTACAACTTGCATTTGACTTTTATGTTGTTATGTTCATGGGTGTATGAGGCTGTATGCTGTGGATTGCTGACCCTATGACGTGGTTTCTTTTCATTTTCTTACGTATGTTTTTATATTGTTGTCTCGCCTATGAGAAAAGGAGTAGCCGTCGCAATTATAAGGTGACCACGTCTCTTTCTTTTATTTTCATTTCAATAAAAAAACAGCGAAAAATGAACGTTACAATGACGAAGAAAAGCAGGCGAACGTACAGGATATACTCGCCAGCGAACTCCAGGGTTGAGGGTCCAGATCGCGGAGCAGCAAAATATATGGAGCGTCTCTCGCCTATCCAATGGCCAGGCACTTTGGCAAACCATACACGAGTGAGTGTTACAAATGATATCAGTCCTTGGGCAGCTCTTATTACCTACGTACATAGATGGGGCTGAAAAGGAGTTTTTGCCTCTAATTCACAGAGGTACCTGCGGTACACAGGCCGGCTTTTTCCCTCGTTTGTTGCGACACAACGGCCGAAAGTCAGTTTTCTCAGAAGCTTTCCCGCAAGGGTAACATTAAGCCACTTTCCATAATTTCTGCGTGCCTCAGATATCATATCCGGAGTGGGTATGTTACGTAATCACTTCCTAGATAATTTTGAGAAGTATTGGAGGCAACGGGAAATATAATGCACGCTGGGCATTGGGAGGATATGGCACCTTAATATATCGCGGATGTGATACAAACCTCAGATGCAAACCTGTAGAGTCGACAACGGGCAGTAGCCAATTTTGAATCTCCTTGCCTCATCCGTCAGCTACGAGGTGAACGGGGAAACACGAACATCCACCGGTCTTGTAGTACGAGGCAACAAAGAAGCCCCATGCGGGTTTCTCAGAAAGAAGGCTTCGTAGTTGATAAAAAAACATTTGTACTGGTTCGCGATTCGAACGCGGGACCAACGGGTTTCCGGGGTGGTTGCTCTATCATCTGAGCTAACCAGGATATTTCAGAGCGCGGCTCTAAGGCGCCCGTTCCTGCGGTTAGCGTCGGCCTAACCGAGCGAACGGGCGCAGCGGATGAAAGAGCGAAAGCGGAACGCAGCAACGGATGAAAAAAGCGGCGAGAGCGAAGAGAATTCGAGGAGAAAAGCGGAGGACGAGGGTGCAGCGGAAGCATGAGGCGGAAAGCGGAGGAAGAGGACATGACGAAAAGCGTGAGAAGAAAAGCGTAGCACCCAGATGATGCCACCCTCCTTTTAACAAGAAAGAAGCACCTCCGGCGCCGCACGCGTGCTCTCATACCTCCGCGTGCGGTAAACCTCCCCCGCGGTCTTACTCGTGCAGAGGAGGTTGCGCTTCGGAGGATACGAGTCGGGGTTGTCCTGACTCCTGCCGTGACTCGGAAGTGGCCTCACTTTCGCCAGTTATATCCTCGCCCTGGGTGTCCAGTCTGCGAGTCGCGAAATGCTGAAGCCGACATCCACCACCTGAGGTGGGTTTGCGCTGCATTGAAGCCGACCAGGCTCCGGCACCTCGCAGCAGCGGGACCTTCGCCGCATAATCCGAGCGATTGCACTGCGAGGACGCAGGGACCACATTATCGATTCCTCTTGGACTTCATTAGATCCGCAAATCTTTTTTCATTCATTTAGTCATCCTTATTCACCCCCATACCATATACCCCTGTATGCCATGAGGCATTTACCCTCGCGTTAAAAAAAAAAACAAATAAATAAAAAAAGCGTAGTGCCGCGCAAGACGCGCACTGCGGCGACGATTGCTACGAGATGGCGCCAGAGTCGCGTACGTCGTCTTGGAGGTCTGCTTGAGGCGGCGGCTGTGAATCGCGTCCACGCCTCACCCACGCGCTCCTTCTCGCGATCTCCCGATAATCGAGGCAGTTGCGACGCACTTCGCTCCGTTCGCAACGTGCAGCACGAGACAGATTGTCGGCGCCAGCCAGTATGTCGCGAAATATATACGTATAGTATACATAGTATGTATAATGTGTATATATTATATGTATAACATATACAATATATACACGTATAGAGCGGCATTTAAATTTCGCATTAGGGAGTATCGTAAATGCCGGTGAATTTCTTTTCCACCAATACTGTAAATGCACCTCGCTTATCTCGACCGCCTACCCTTTGATGCTTCCGTCCACATTAAATCGAAGCTCTTCTAGAAGGTGAACGTTACCTAGGGGCCTCACTGGGGGAATCCCTTTGCATTACATTAGGATGTGCTGAGTGGTCTCCCGATTTTTGCTGCGGCATACACATGCCCCCTCTAGCTGGGAATATTGGCTCCGGTATGTTTTCTTTTTTTTTAGGCAACCAGCTCGAGCCTCAAATAGCAAGGCACTTCCCTTCGAAAATGCCTTCCCTACGCGGATGGATGGATGAATGGATGGATGGATGGATGGTTGGATGCAAGCATGCTATGAGCGTTCCCTTTCGAGCGAGGCGGTGAGTTGCGCCACCAAGCTCTTGTTCTTGTGCTGCATAGTATCCTGCCTATATTTAAAAACAAACAAACACGAAGAATTCCCATCCCTAAACTCTTCTGAACTCCTAATGGGAACTTTCTTTTTGTACGCCTCCGTCATTTGTAGTTTCCCTACTTTCACCAATCTTCCAATCACCTCTTACTGGGGTTGGATGAATGAATGGATGATATGAGCGTGCGCTTTGGAACGGGGCGATGGGCTGCACCACCAAGCTCTTGTTATTATGTAGTCTAATGATGTACCTATGTTAAAAAAAAGCCAATGAAAAATTCCTATCACAAAACTTTCTGATACCCTATTAGGAACTTTGTTTTCGTACGCCTCTGTTGTTTTTCGTTTCCCTAGTTTTCTTCCACCAACCTTCCTATCACTTCTTACCAATCTCTACTGCGGACAGGTTTACTTCCCCCTGCTCTCGTTGAGCCCAAGGGCCTCCAGGGGGCCAATGATTCCTAAATCGACCGCCGGGTAGATATCTTCACATTCTAACAAAACATGCTCCGTCGTTTCCCTAGCTTTACCGCAGCAAGTATATACTTCTTCCTCCTCGTAACTCGCTTTATAAGTGCTTGTTCTAAGGCATTCTGATCTTGCTTCGAAAAGTAATGAACTTCCCTTTGAGTCATTATAAATGGCTACCTTGCGGATTTCGTTTTTTTCCTCCTAAGCTTTAACACAAACTGGTTTCTTTTACATTGCCGCCACCCATGAGATTATCTCAGCCTTTCTGATTTTCCGTTTGATGTGCCGATGCTCGGAGGCAAGCGCCGTCTGGTTGTGGAACAACGAACCCAGCGGCGTGCGTACTCTGCAGTGATTGGTTGGCTGCATATTCGGCAAGAGAACAGCCAGGCCGCATCCATGTCACGAAAACTGGCGGGGTCGGCAAAGCAAAGCTTCGCTTTTAATAGCCAACGCATCTGACCCGTAGATCAGATTTTGACGTTCGACGAGTGTGCTCGCCGTTGTCATTGCGCTGAGTGTTACTTGTTCTGCTGGACACAGCCTCCCCCAATAAACAGTTTATTTCGGGAATAGTGCTGTGCCACTGCGGTTGTTCGCCATCACTGGTTGACATCGCGGCTTGCTACGTGGCCTTTCTAGTAATTACTACGAACGGGTGGTCGTCTGATTTTCCCTTCATCAACTGCTTGACTAGTACATCGTGGCCATTTCAACACACCGTGAAAGGTACTATTATTGCGATAGCAACTGTATGGACACTTCAGACGCAGTTCTGCCGTCGGCGTCGCCGTCGCCGTGAGGTTCCGTATGAGTGAAAGCGCGTGAGGGTGAGCCGCGGTGAACGCGGTTCAATCCCGTGTGCGCTAGCGGGGAACCCGGCCCGGATGCGTGCCCTCTCCTGTGGCGCGCTAGGCGGGAGGGGGGGAGGGGTTGAGGCGAGGAAGGAGGGGCATTCTCCAGCGGCTGATAGGGTGTCCCGATGACCTCCTCGCCCACCGCTCCGTAGAGAGTAGAGACAACCACGGCGTCTACTACGGCTTTGGCCACGCGATTCGCGCACGCTGTAGTAGAAGCCTTTGGCGGACGCCGTAGGGACGCATTATCGGCGCTCGTGTGTCTTGAAAGCGATCTGCGACGTGGCGAAAGTGCGCGCCCACGTGGGCCTAATCTTGAAAGTGATCTGCGATGTTCGCAGAGTGCGCGAAGCGCCGGTAGCTTCGTATGCGCAGTCCTTTCGACGTTTCGTTTGTGTTGAAGCAAGAGATGCATGAAGGTTAATTCGCTTGCTGCTGCCGCGATTCCTCGCTCCAGAATTTTGACGGCGAGTTTCCGCGTTCATCGAGCGAGATGCGTTCATGTTTACCTGTGCGCGCGTGACACAGTGCTGGTTAATTTAGCTAAAGCACGTTGGCGGGCTAGTTGGTTTGAATCCATGATAGAATGTGTAAGCGCGACTGAATAAGGACGTAGAAAGAAGCCGACACACAAAGCGATGTCTCTGTGTGTATGTTTCCTTCTACGTCTTCGTTGAGTCACGCTTACACATTCTATCACTGTTAATTTAGTTATTGTACGAATGTTTACAAGTTTATACGGCCAATAAGGCTACTATCCTTACTTCGTACAGCGATCTACTAATGATATTCTATCGCAATCGATGCGTTCATCTTTGTTAGTAGTGACCCGCTTATGCCGCGGTAGAGCGTGCCGCAAGAATTACCAGAGAGGAGCCGTTCGTCTACGGTAGCTGCTCGTAGTTGCCACCTGACAAGTCCGCATTAGTTCTCCCAATCGACTGTAAAGTGTTTTTTCTGCGATAATGTCAGCAGTTGCCAGTATTAACATATGCAAGGAGGCATTTAGGCAGCTTTATTGATAGCGCATGCCTTTTATTTTAGTATTTTCAGCATAAGCAGGAAAATGAGGGTAAAGCAGAGTTTGGCGTCACTAATTCTGTGCCATCGTTTCTAGATGGCGGGTATCATAAAAAAAAAAAACGGCGTCTTTGCAGCAAGAGCACGCTTTCTTTGAAGCTGCCCTGAAAAGGAAGCCTGAGCTCGTGCCAAACTCGGATGACGGCTATTCAAATACATGTAAATCGCAGAAACGATTTTCTGAGATAGCCACTTGGTCAATTTTAATGACATTTGTTGCGTCTGAGAGAGAAAGGGGAATCCTAGTGACTGTTGCAAGCAAAATTTTGATTGAAGTACTGAGTTTTTAAACAGAACCAACGAAAATTTGTATGTCTAAAAACTAGAAGCACGAAGTTTACAAATTTGTAGCTCTCCACCCAGAGCAGATACCACAGTACTGTAAATTGCATACGTTAGAGCATCAAAGCGGACAGATTTAGTAGAAAAATTTGAACCCATATGAACCCCACATGATGATGATCATGTACAGATGACAAAGAATAGCTGATAAATTCCCACAATATATGTAGAATAAATGAAATTTGTCCGCTTCAGATGTGCTATTAGATGCGAATTACGGAAATGCTATATCATTTTTCACTGCTGAGTTGCATAGTTATAATCTTAAGTTTCATTTTCCTAGACTTGGTTGTTTCGGAAACTTTTATTATAACATTGGCGGACTAAATAAAAACATTCGCTGGCTAGCGTACCTAGACTTTGGCTCGTGATGCAGTATATATCACATAGAATCCCACAATATAGAGGCAGTAACGTCTATTGCCCTTTCATAATCTAAATACGCCTATTGCGCACTGATAAAGTGAGGCTAAAAACTGTGAAGTTATCTGGTCAGTGTCTCTTGGAATAAGAGTAAATGAGAGACGATCTATTTCAATGGTAATAGGTAAACTGTTAGCAAGAACCCGTAACGATGGAGCGCGTATTGGTGAGATCGCTGTAATGGCGAGCAGTGAATTACATTGAATAGGAGTATTTTAGAGCGCAGATATTCGCCTCCCTTTCCCGCGTTGAGCGTCGGCGTGCCTCGGCGGCGTAACTGAGCGAACGAGCACAGCCAGAGATGAAAGAGCGAACGCGGAGCGCAGCGAGGGGACGAAGTACGGCGAGAGCGAAGAGAGCGCGAGGAGGTAGGCGGAGGAGGAGGATGTAGCGGAAGCATGAGGAGGAACGCGGAGGAAGCCACCTTGAAGCACCACCAGATGGCGCTGACGTCCGCTTATCCGGGGCAGCTGCGGCACCGGCCGTGCGGGGGACAGAAAAAAAAGAACCAGAAAGCTCGCCTTCGGGCATAGCCTTCGCAACAAGTGTTTCCCGGTAAAGATTACGGTTGCATAAGCTGCAGTTGCCGGGAAGCGGCAACTGTGTTGCCGGTCCACATACAGGGTGTCCCAGCTGACTTTAGCCAGAGCTTAAAGATATGCAAATGCCACGTGGCTGGACAGAACAAAGGTAATGTTGTTTGCTGTCGCTTGTAGATACTAAATTTTTTTTCAATCCGCACATTTAGATAATTAGTCTTAATTAATTATTCACCTTCTCGAACATTATTATTAGCTGAATAGCGTAAATGAGAAAATTGTAGAGCGTCATGAAAAACTCCCGATACAGCTTTCTGTTACTCAATACGTGCTGTGTAAAAGTGTTTTTCCGAACGTGAAAGAAGCATGCGAATACACGCAAAGTGCGTAAAGCGACCATTCGCGTGGTAATTGTGAGTGCACTTGCAGGCTTCTTTCACGTTCGCAAAAACACTTATATGTAGCACGAATTGAGGAATAGAAAGCTGTATCGGGAGTTTTCCATGCCGCTCCACAATTTTCTCATTGACACTTTTCATCTAATTATGATGTTGAATTGAGCAATTAACAAGGCTAATTATCTAATTAGGCGGAGTGAAAATATACTTTGAGTATCTCCAAGCGACGTCAAACAACATTACCATTGTTCTGTCCAGCTACGTGGCATTTGCTTATTTTTTAATCTCTGGCTAAAGTTATGTGGGACACCCTATAGCGTCGTGCGTCGTGGCTCCGCCAGTTAGTGCGGTTATCGGAACAATGCCTAAAGATATCGCGAAATGAAAACACATATACAGCCATGATCAAATATCAGATTAGGGAGTATCGCAAACGTCGGTGACTTTTTTATTTGATGGAACTTATTACGCATGTAATACGTCCTTACGTAAGGTATCTGCATAGCGTCCAAAACAGTAATCAAAAACAGTTTACAAGCACAAAAAGAAAATCACTGTATAATTATTAGAGCAAACATCGCTCTAAGAGGGAGGCAAAAGGATACACTGCATCAGCAATGGAAACCACTTTCGTGGGAAGTCTCTTCAATCATAAATCTCCATTTGTGAAATCATCTGAATGAAATGTGACTGCCGAGATACAATTAGTTCTGCATTCATATCAAACATGCTAGTTTTCCATAAACTGCGCAGAGCCATGACTAGTGGCTTCTCAAAAGCCACATCTTCAAATTTAGGAGGCATAAGATATCGTATCCTACGTGTATTTACATCAACATCCTTTTAAAATGTCCTTTGGAGAACATTCCAAAACAAAATGACGTCCCTGCAGTCAATGAGGCAGTGTTCTATGGTTTCGGGTACATTACAGAGAAGTCGTGACTCGTTCACTAAACAAGAAAAATATTTAGCTACTGAAAGATTACCGATATCAAGGACGCCGGGTCCAGGTGGCGCTCCACGCGATCTTAATAAAGCTTTTAAAACCATAATTACTCCCTTGTCACTCAAGACTTGGTTTTGATCGGGATACTCTTCCTCAATAATTCACTAGAAAAACACCACGTTCATTCCAAAATGTACAGACAAACAGAAACTGCGATCTGTCTAAGCGCATAGGAACCTGCTGCACTGTCTAATGTATATTATAAAATTTTTGCAAAGGTATTATCAAACAGACTACAATTTGCTATGTCGATTCCTATTGGGTCTCGCCAGAGCTGCGATCTGAAACGCCGCTCAATGGAAACGAACATACGCATCGCCCGTGCAGTAACGAAAACTTTTTCCACTTCTCGTGACCATCTAGCAATGCTCCGAGCAGACATAGCTAAGGCGTTTGATAGGGTCGGTCATTCTTTTCCGTTTTCTCTTCGCGAGCACACTAACGTCAGCTTCGTTATGTCTGAAGGTGGGAAAATGTGCCACAACGGTTGTTCAACCAGTTTGATTGTTAATGGTCACCTGTTCAAGCCACTCTCCATTCTTTCCTCTGCGATGCAAGAGTGTCCCTTGCCGCCATTATTTATTACCCTTTACTAGAAATCACTGTGCTTAAACGTAATTCACTCTAGTAATATTCATGGTTTCAGTTTTTACGGAACAGACGTAAAAGTTCTGGCACATGCTGACAACCTCCCTTCCTTTTTTTTTGTACGGACAATTTCAGTATCAGAACTATTGGTGTCCAAGCTAGAGGAATTCGCCACCCTCTCTGGTGTACAAATAACAGTGCTACAAGGTTTAGGCTGTGGTTTGGCTCATGGATCTTTAAGCCAACAAACTTTGCTGGTATTGAATGGTATTGTCAGCCACCAAAATACCTGGATGCACATCAATCAAGTGCACACTGCTGGAGAGAATGTGTACCAACCCTATGGTGTTATGCCCAAAGATTCGTTCCGCATACTATCTGAATATTTGGCAGAGCTAACCCGTGAAATTTATTTTTCGCAGCAAAGCTCTTCTAAGTGCTGCAAGTAATTCATTGTTCCAGGCTTTACATTCAGCGCTTTCACGGAATCTTTGCAAACTGTATTTGGTCATTACCTGATGAGCCAATGAGGCGTGGCATATTTTCAAACCAGTTAGTGCAGGCTGATTTGGCTTGGAACACCTTTATGTGGGATATGTTAGTGTCTCGTTTCGCCTTCCTTCGAGAAAGTTCTCACCCATTACGTTGGACGTTCTTGCAAGTTAATCTCGTCAACGTTTTACCATATTTAGTAATTTCTACAAATTGTCCTTTTTGTCAATATTTGCAGGAATTCATGCGTGATGTGCACCTCTCAGTGCGCTGCCTGGGAGTGAAGTTCACAAATGAATGCTTGTTCTCTGTCTCACGGAAAGAAAATTTGTATAAAGGTCAAATTGATACACTTTTTAAACATACGTTGCACCGATTTCTGTACATCGGATTACCTAGACATGACGTGCTTGCACGAGCCTGTAAAATGCCGGTTTTTCCACACTCCAAAACATCATTCGGAAAGTCCATGCTGAAACGCAACCTGTTAAAGCCTGCTCAAGTAGGAAATGCACTTTTCTCTCTTCGATTAACTGTCGGCTTTTAACTAACCAGAAAGCTAGGATATCGTAGAGCGAGGGCAAATTGTTCGACCGCTCGAAGCACCGGGAACACTGAATGTGGCAGGTAGGTTATACGGAAACCCACGATGTTGAGGAAACCTGTAGGAAAGGGAAAAATGTATATCCACCCGTTGCTACGACGTCTATGTTTCGACAAACACGCACATCTGCTTCGGCTTTGAAGCATTATGATACCGTGGAGTGGGATTACAAATCTTTCATTTATCTGTTTATACTATGCGTGGATGACACAAATACTTGCGTTTCTGACAGGAAGCAAGTTGACGTGCTCCGCAGGAGAAGTTGTGCTTCGTTTGAAAAGCTTCCGCTTTAGGAGTCGTGAAGATATGCTGAGCCTTTCGGCATGTGGGAACGATTTACTTACTCATTCGCGTTACGACATAGTTTTACGACGTTGCGTTACAACATCCTGCAACAGAAATTTCGGCAAAGGGCATGTGCCCCGTGTGCCAGTGAAAATGGGTGGAAAGACGCAGTTTCAAAGTAGCCACCCCCGAACGCGGGACAACCCGTGAAGGGCTTCGCTCGCCCTCTCTGTTTGAAAAGATGAACTGTAAGCGCTATTTTTCCGTTCGCCACCATAGGTGACGCGGCAGCGGGAATTTTTTTCCGAAAGCCTTTTCTTGCAGAGTTTCGTTTCTCTCGGTGTGAAGTTTCATTAACGTTTGCATGTACCGCCACGCTTTCGCGCAAGTTCTTGTTAAGTGGGTAATAGATGGATAAAAAAAGACATTTTACGCATAGCAGTGGTGAATGGCCGCAAATACAGACCAGTTGCATGCTGTTTCCAAAAGCAACAAACACTTTTTTAGTGAAGGTATGGTGTGCCAAGGACTTGAACATGAGGTGTAAGCAAAGTGCCAGTAGTGAGGTTTCTCACTGTGTTAGATTGTCAGCAACCCGCGTTTAATTTCAATAGATTCGAATAGATGTTTGCGGCTTATCTCCTTGCTTATAGCAATGGGTAGATAGATGCATGCGGTAGCGTAGTTGTCACAAGAAGTTAAATGTTCAGAAGCGTGAAGTCAGGTGAGGAATCAGTGGCTGCATTCCAGTGAAGGGAGTAGAAAAATAAGTGCCTAGCCAGGTGGGAATTCAAGAATAATGTCCGGATGGTTTGACTTCTCCCTTCTTCAGATTTCAGCTGTCTTTTACATCATGAAGTTGTCGTTTACGTCACTGTCTCTCACATCGTCATTTTACATCAAACACTTTCACTGCGCCATTCGCATATTGCTGCCTTCAAAATTCCTTTCGCTTACAATGAGCGATGTCGGATATTTCTCTCTTCCTTCTCCTCTTTCAATCCCCTTTCCTGCTTCCCCTGTGCAGGGTAGCCTACCGGGCTCAGCCTGGTTAACCTCCCTGCCTTTCCCATATTACTTATCTATGTATCTCTTAAGGAAGCAGGTTTTATGGAGAGTTTGATTTTAAATCATTTACGAACATCATGCTGAAAAGAGAGAGAAAGAATTAAATTTACCCGAGTTTCTCAACATGGTCCGTGCATTTACCACGCAGGTAGTTTTAACAGGAAGCTTGCGTAATAATAGAATTTCTATTCTTGGTGATCTGGCGCTTTCTACAAATAATTAATGTGAGTCCACTCTTCTGACTACTAAAAATTAAAATTGAAATTAAAGTATGGGGTTTTACGTGCCAAAACCACTTTCTGATTATGAGGTACGCCGTAGTGGAGGACTCCGGAAATTTCGACCGCCTAGGGTTCTTTAACGTGCACCTAAACCTTTCTAACTACTAGTAGCATTTAAAGGTACATGCTATTACCAGTAAATACATATTAGTAAGTATAGGTAGTATGAAAGTGACCTCGCTAGTAAGCAGATGCCCTTTAAAAGCGCTCGACAACAATCCAGGGTTCTCTGGAAACCTCAACTTCGCGAAGAAACAACAAAAGGCACACTCTGCACCAGCAAATTTGCTAGACATAACACACATGATTTCTTATAAAACATAACAAAACACACATGGTACTTTATGTAAGTCACTTGGGCAATCTATGAATCCCAACCGTTCGAAGTTCGATCTGTGTCTGAGGTTAGCCACTTACGATTGAAAGAAAGAAAAAAAAAGAAAGAAACGACACGTCAGGAAAGATGCGTATAATTTCCGCTTTATTTTCAGGAATTGTATTTCTTTTTCAGAAATGGATAATATATTATGGCTTTTGCGTAAAATAAGAGAACGCAAGACTTGACAATGAAAGAAGTGACAAAGTTCACGTTTAAGAGTAATAAACGAAAGATACATTCTTTCTCACTACAATACGACATTATACTGACTTACTGCAGCCATAGCCAAGTGAGACGACATGGAGATCGGCCTCATTTTCTTCTGCCAAATAAACGTGTCGTGTAACAGTTAAGCGTGCTCCTTGCCGCAGTCAAGGCGTTTGTCGACGTGCAGATGTTATATTACGCTCATTGAATGAACTCTGTGGCTGGTGCGTGCGGTAGTTGCATTTGCTTCACTGTGGAACGCCCTCCATGCAGCCTTCAATTTTCGCGTTGCTTATAATAATGGCAGCAGGTCTTCACACGAACTAGAAGCACAATTTGAACTGGTAGAAAGTCACCTTCTACGAATGTAAAGCCGAAATTTGCGAAAAGGAGACACAGTTTCATGTACGTATATAGTACTGTGCTCCTCTACGTAAAAGCATTAAAATACTCACACTAACAATGTTGTTCTAGTAACAAAATTGCCGAGAAAGAAATACGGAAGAAAACCCTGTTTCCAGTGTAAACACCGATGTAGAGGACACAGAGCTACAGTCCTGAAAGATTAAAACAGGAAGTTCTCATCGCTATTCGGAGTCTTCTTGCAGTGAGTGCGTTACTGAGGGAAGTGCGCAAGACACTTGGTGCATGTACTACGTCCGCAGCACACTGACCCACTGTGATGACAGCGCAAAAAAAAAAAATTCAGTCCAAATCAAAATTGAGGACAATCTCCCCGAAGGAGCAGTTGATTATGCTCCGTGTAACCTTCAGATTTATTTCCCCGTCATTGCATTTCCAAGAAATGGTGATGTTTGAGAGCAGAAAGGCAAAAACCCGTGGGAGGTCTTGACAAAGCTTGTACGCTCTATTTCAATACTATTATAAACGACAAGAAGTGACCATCATGAAGTCACCTAATGCAGGCAAACGCTAAAAGGCATTCGAAAGATGAACAGTTAGGTTCTCAGGCGCGAAGACTGATATTGTCAGGAAACATACGGCCATGAAATAAAAACTGGTATAAGAAAGGCGACAATATTTCCCTAGTTGTATATAATTTTGATTCCTTCCATCACTTGGCTGAAGTGCTGTCGGATAACTCTGCATCTCTGGAAAGCGTGAGTTGTCGACACAGTATTCTTCAGATGTTGGTACACAAACACTAGGACTACAGCGACTGAGTAGAGAGTGTTTGACTATATATGTTTCTATGAAGGTGCAAATGAGAAGGCGTTTGTCTCTGCGTACTTTCGTGACAGCTTGTAGTGCAGTGCAGTCTTTGTCACTACCGATATTCCTTGGAAACGCAAGCTCTTCTGGAATGATCTCTCAGTTTCACCGGGAGATGTGTGCCCTAATTTTGAAGATTAACCATATTGCCTCCAACTGGCTTTGGCAGCCTCCAGAACCATCACACACTGCAACCTCGAAGTTTTCACTGACCGCTCTGAACACATTCGCTTCTCGTGGGAGCTGGCTCATCTCCAGGGTGGAGTGAAAACTTTATTGTGAATCAAGCGAGGAGTGATGCACCGCACCTAGGTGACCCGTAGCCCCAAGGGCTCTGGCGGCCTATTCAGCCTACTGAATGACCTGGGCCTGGCAGTCTGTGCAATATTTCTTCAAAAACAATGCAATGCTGTTCTCGGGGCTATTGCAACGAAAGTTCAGGAAAACTTCCTCTTGGAAGTTCAGCTCCCAGGAGGAAGTGATTGTCTTTCTTAGCTACAAGACCGGGCCTACAATGAATCGTACCGACTGTCGTAGTGCGTCAAAACCCTGAAGCAATGGTCGTTAGCGCACGAAACGTCGTACCTGACGCAGGTCGTACTTTCGCACTCCTTTTCGTCGGATCCGTTGGCGCAGTCTTCGTGACCGTCGCATCGAGACTTCATCGAAACGCAAGTCTTGGCGGCAATCCCAAAGTCAAGCTCGTCGTCGTGGCACGCCCTTGCAGGGCACACGTTCGAAAATGTTCGCGCGACCCGTCCTGGCAGTCGCGGTGGTTATTGCAGCGTAGCGAACTCCGGATGCATTCGCCGCTGCGGCACGTGAACTTTGACGACGAGCACATTTCGCGAAGGGGCAGTTCTCTTCGTCCGACCCATCGCCGCAGTCTTCGTCACCGTCGCATCTCCAAGCCCGCGGGACGCATCGGCCGTTTCCGCAAGCGAACTCCGTCTCCTTCGAACAGGTCACATCCGGGCAGTCTTCTTCATCGGAGCCGTCGGCACAGTCACGAACTTTGTCGCAGCGCCACTCGGCGGGAATACAAGCGCCTGTGCGGTTCTTGCACGCGAAGTGATCCGGATGGCAAGCCCCGGACCCACAGATTGCCTTGCTTTCGTCCGAGAGGTCGTCGCAGTCGGGCCTGCCGTCGCACCGCTGCCAGCTCGAGATGCACTGGCCGTCTTGGCACCGGAACTCCGTCACCGAACAACGGCGGCTTCGTGAGCAGTCGCTTTCGTCGGAGCCGTCGTCGCAGTCGTTTATGCCGTCGCATAGACACGCCGCCCGGATGCAGTTGCCGTTGATTGCGCACTTGAACTCGTTTATCAAGCAAAGGTCCGATCTTCGAGCGACCTGAACGCTGTAGGTCGCTGCGGTGTTGAGAGCGCTGAGGAAGACCGATAGAGACAGGAGGGTTGCGGGAATGGCAGACATGACGGCACTGGTCCCTCAGTCAGATGGGGCTCAAAAAGAGAGAAACCTTAGAGGAATGTGACCACCTGGCCTGAACCACTAAAACTGTTGATGCTGTCGACCGGAGGCGCCGTGTTTGCAAGCCTCTGGACTGCGGAACGGTTTTGAAAAGGCTCGAGCTTGAGCGCGTGCACGTGTCGGTTGAGCTCTTGAGACTCTCGCAGCGCAGTCCGCGTGCCCTGTATTTCCAGCCTTCTTGCAACGCGTTCCGTAACGCCTGGTGGGGATGGGCTACGTCACTCTGTTGCTGATGCGTGATTGGTCGATATGTAAGGAGCTGACGGGTGTTTTTGTTCGCTGATCTCGAACGAGAGCCAAGCAGCAGGGATGTGGCGAAATGCTGTGAGCTTGCTCTTTACGGGCATCGGATGTGGGCGAGGAATGTGCGGTTTTCGCGCGGGGACTCGCGTCTTACGAGCCAGAGAATTCTATCTGCCCTGCGCTCGAGAATTATCCTTTTTTTTTTTCAAGGCGTTCGCGAGGGTGCGTAACATAACTCTCCCTACACAAGAAGTAAGCACAACTTCAGCGTAACGGCCCAAGCCATAAATAAAGCTGATTGCAGCCGGAGGCAGCAAGTCAACTTCCGCTTTAGAAAGACCTTGCCCGGCAGAGTATCAGGTAGCTCACGGGTGCACTGGCCTATCGCTCAATGCTACAAGTGGCGAGCAATATTTGCCGGTTATTTCGGCAATAGCACGGAGAGAAGGTTAGGAGAAGTTATTATCGAAAAGGCCAACTGGTTTGCCTTCTGAGGCAGCACGTTTTGACCATGCTGCTTAGCGTAGGGGACGGAGGAGAGGTGGCATAAAATAGCAATGAAAGATGACAATGAGGGCAGCAAGAATGGATGCGAAAGTAGAATAGCAACGACACACAGTACTTTACTGAGCCTCGAGTCCAGTTTGGTGGCCTGCAGCGTGTGGAAAAGGGCTGAGTTTTCCAACCGGTACTACGATACGTCGGCCTTTAAAAGCGCATATACGCGCACGCCAAGGAGACAGGTCTGAGTAAAAGACGCTATCTTTTCGCTGCCTCGCCTATCGCACCCCTGGGAGTTTTCTGTCGTGTTTTCAGTGCTGGACAGGAAGTATCTGTGAGGTACGAAAACAATGTGAGATACGCTGGTTCTACATAAGATATGACCGATTACGCTTTTCAGATGAGCTATCCACGCGAAACCTCACGTAAGTGTCGGCAAGCATGTGAGCGAACGAATGAGCATGAAATATTTATTGAGCCCTAGTAATTGTGTTCTTGTGCGGGTTGGGCGGATTCTTCAGGGGACTGTGAATTTTTGTGAGAACCATATGGCATTTTTGCTGTAGCAGCTCTGTGTAACCAGCCAAATCTTCGCCGCAAACATGTAAATTTTTCTTTAAGAACCTTGCGTTTTCCTGTAATAACAATGGAGTGTAGCCAGAGGAACTTTCGCCGGTATCGCAAGGACACGCACATACCCTACATCATAGGTGCGGTATGCAAGTTATTATGCGGGCTCGGGCAGGGCTGTGCTGTTGGATCTTCGGCCTGAGGCGGTGCTTAAGTTGGGCTCGTAATAGATCCGGTTACAATATTTGTAACTTGTAACTATCAACTGTAAAGATCGCCGCGCTTACTGAATTTTTTTGGTCAGTGACACCTGTAGACCTGCGGCGAATATTAAGTCAAGCTAACGTCATAGATTAGTGCCCGAGAATTCTTAAAGAATCCTTAAGGCGTCAATATTATCGCGAATAGAACCCTAATAATCGAGAAATTGCGGTAAATGCAGGACATAGAGACTCCCGCACGACGTTGAAGCACTTGCTCGATGACGAAAGCCTTTCCTCAGTCAAATTCTGTCACTAGTACCAAACTACTCGTTGTAAAAAACGTCCTTGTATTGTATTATGAGATGACATTAAATGTTACTTTTCCAGTTCTACTTCATCCTTAGAAAAAAAAAAAACTCGATGAAATTACTGTCGACGACGACGCGGGCGGTCGAAAGGTTTCGTTTTCGCTCGACCCTGACCGGCCCACGCTTTCGCGTTTCACTAGTTGGGTTATAGCGTGATGCCGCGCTGGTTTTGCGAGCTCGCGAAACTCGCACGAACTGCAAGTAGCAGAGAATTCAACTTCCATGTGATGCCGTGGCATCAATGCCTGTACGGCCTACGCCCCTTCATTAAAAAGCAGCTGCAGCGGCGGATCCGCCGCGCTGTCTACTCTGTCTTGGCTCGGTGTCGCCGTCTGTCAGGCGCCATTTTACTCACCGACGGCAGCAAACGGTGTTTGATGGCGTATGCAACGTCCCCATTTTCCCGGTTGGGTGGCGGGAGATTGGAATTTCGAAAAGGTATTCGGATTCTTAAGATGTAATTTTCTCGTAAACGAAGTCTTTTCTTGGCACGAAATGAACATTACGAGGTTTCTGGAATGGTATGTAAACAGTCCAAGTCGACTTAATATTTGTCTTTAATGTTCTTAATGCCAAAAAATTAAACAATTAAATTATGGGGGTTTACGTGCCAAAACCACTTTCTGATTATGAGGCACGCCGTAGTGGAGGACTCCGGAAATTTCGACCACCGGGGGTTCTTTAACGTGCACCTAATTCTGAGTACACGGGTGTTTTCGCATTTCACCCCCATCGAAATGCGGCCGCCGAGACCGGGATTCGATCCCGCGACCTCGTGCTCAGCAGCCCAACACCCTTGATGCCATGTAACGTCACAAGCACTAATATCGGAGCCGTTAATTTGTGCCCCGCTTTAAGACAAAAAAACTAAATTCTCTCCAAGAAATAACGGAAATGCACAACTAGAAACTACACTTTGCGTTAATGTCTAAGTTGTTTAAGATGCCATAAATACAGTTAAAAAGTTGAACCATTGCCGTAGTTGATTTATTTCACACATGAAATGTTTACATTGCAATGTAATTAAATAAACTTGCAGCGAAAGCCTTAAAAATATTTCCGAGGCCAAAGAAGAAGAAGCACTCTTCCAGCTTTTTATAACGGCATCAAATACTGATTTACCTATAATGCTTGTCATGTCGGATCATTTGCTGTATTTGTCATGTTATGTTACCGGTCACAATAATTTTGACTAAAGGGTTTTTATTCCTGGAAACGCAAAATTCAAATAACACATATTGAGCGAGAAGAAAGGAATCCTAGTGGCCGATTTTTATGACTTACATCACAAGGCTCCTTGTGAAATAACGCGGAGTGTCATTTCACGGGGGTAATGAGAGATTCGAGCTTTTTTTCGACGGAACTTCGTACTTGAAGCAAGAAATGTACAATCCTTGTAACAGAAAGAGAAAGGAAGCCAAATAAATTTCTTCTAATCTGTTCACCAGAACAGTTTGCACGTTTTCTCCGTCAATTCAGCTGGCTGCAGGAAGCTTAATCCATTTTAAGCTTCCAAATTTGCACTTTGCGAGTAAGAGCAGCGACAGAAATTCAAATAATTTTTTACATGCATATTAAGATATACGCCTTAGGGGACACGGTCCTGCGATGCGGCTTACATGTTTAATCTTAGCTCTCTGCACCGATCTATAGAAAGACATTCCCTCAACAAAGAATATTTCACTCCAAGCGCAAATGAAAGATCTAATTAGGGCCGCCAGAGCTATTTGGCTAGCTTGCGTCGTTAGGTATTTTTCTTATACACGTACATCTTTTGGATTGTTGCGATGTCTTACGAAATCACTGGTCAAGCAGCGAATACAGTGGTACCCATCAATTTAACAGAAGACTTCTGCTTTTGATCAAAATGCAACGAAATTGAACAGCAAGGGGTGCTTGGTGTTTGTGGGCAGCTGAGAACTTGAACAGATTTCGCTGTTAGGCTAGTTGGTACAGAACGCTTAAACGATTAAAAGAAGACCAGTGCCAGAAAAGGGACAAGAAAGGAAGGCTTAAGCCTAACTGGGAGTACGGAGAACATCTGGTCATAGGGCACTCAATGCCTACAACACTGGCATTGCAAACACTTGTTGCGGTGGCCAGAATGAAAAATACGTTAAGTAAAACTTTGTTAAAAATTTCATTAGAGAATGCATATGCGTTCGACAACAAAAAAGTTACGATAGAAACCATCCTCGATGATTGTCTATGTCAATACGAAGCATTTTCTCCCCGCTTGATCTCGGCGCGCACAATCTAACGTACAAAATGACATTCCCTTTGAAGACACGCAACATTGGTGACCTCACATGAAAGTGGACGTCGCGGACGAGCGAGTAACGCTCGTTGGCTTCATCGGGGCAGTCGGGGCGGAGGTCACACCGAAAGTTGACTGACAAGCAGTCCGGAACCCGAGAAGCACGAAATACCGGCGATGGAGCAGTTCTAGGAGCGTTCCTGGGCACCGGCACAGTCTCTTTCGTCGCTTCCGTCGAAGCAGTCGTCGTCGCCGTCGCACCTCCAGTGCTTCAGTACGCACCTGCCGTTATCGCAGCGGAAGAAGTTTCCTCGACAATGGGAGGCCCACTTGGCGCAGCCCCGCCTCTCGTCCCTGACGTCCGAGCAGTCTACGTGCCCGTTGCACCTTTGCTCGTCGCCGATGCAGATGAAGCTGTCGTTGTGCGAATAGCAGGGAAACTGGCCCGCCGTAGGGCAAATCGACCTATACACGATGCACAATCCCACGAATTCCTCCGCTCCGTTTGGGCAGTCCTCTATATCGTTGCACGTCCACTGTTGCGGAATGCAGCGCCCTCCCACGCAGCTGTACTCTCCCACGTCGCAGAGGCGGTCTTCGCAACCGACTTCGTCGGAGCCGTCCACGCACTGCGTTTGCCCGTCGCAAACGGACGTCCCAGGCAGGCACGTAACTGAGCCCCCGTAAGTGCGTCTACAAGCGAATTGGCCCGACGGGCAAGGCGTGCCACTCACACAGCCCACCCAGTCTTCGTCCGAACGGTCTTCGCAGTCCGGTTTACCGTCACAGCTCAGCGCTGCAGGTATGCACTGATGTAAGTCGACGCACGTAAACTCGTTCTCTGGGCATGATGGTTTGGGTCTAGTGCAGTTCTTCTCGTCTACAGCGCCGTCACAGTCAATGTCACCGTTGCATCGCTTCTGTGTTTGGATGCAGACAAAGGAACCGAGAGACTTGCAAAGAAAGTTGTCGGGAGGGCAGGTAAAACGTTTGTTGCACATGGCACCATCCTCGTCCGAACTGTCAAGGCAGTCGCGGTGGCCGTCGCATCGCCAAGCCGACGAAATGCAGCGGCTATCGTTCCTGCAGGCGAACTCGGTTTCCGGGCATTTCGGCGAATTGGTACAGTTCCTTTCGTCCGAGCCGTCTGCGCAGTCTTGTTGGCCGTCGCACCTCCAAGCTGCCCGGATGAACCGACCGCCCTTTTCGCAATGGAATCCTTCATCGAAACGCGCCCTGTTTGAGTTGCAGTCCTGCTCGTCCGATCCGTCTTGGCAATCAGACATTCCGTCGCATTGACGTTTTCCGGACAGGCAGTTCCCAGCAGTTATGCACCTGAACTGCTTCTCGGAACACGTGGTGGTTTCGTCCGCCCTCTCGGTCACTGAGTATGGCAACGCAGTGGCCAGAAACAAGAAGGGTACGAACGTCGAAGCCAAAATTGACCCCAGCCACGGAGACTTGCTGTTCGGTGAGGTGGCCATGCTGGTACTGGAAATGACCTTTGCTTGTACAGGGGTGGATTGTCTAGAGCCGCACTGCAAGGCGGCGCTCTTGCGCAGTTTGCGCGAGGCGATCTGCCAAGCTTGACTTCGCAGCGAATTGCAGTAACTAGCTCGAGGCAGTTGCTTTCCACCTCAAACAGCGTTTCTTCGGTAAGAGAGCGCGGCGTATCTTTAGCTGCGATAATTTATAGCCGCGCTTGTTAGCAGAAAAAATAGGCGTTTCTGTTAGAGCCCTGTTCACTTCCTCCCCTTTCCCGTTGTCAGCTGCGACTGGCGCACGGTAACTTCGGAAGTGAGTGCTACGACCTCGAGGTTTGCTCTCACTTGCCGCACGACAGGAAGTTGCGCGCTTCTGGAAGAGATTGATACGAAGCTATTAGCGCGGCTGCAATTACTGACGCCAACCCTCCTGCACTCCATGGATGTTCACATCCAATTATGGAAACTGACTGACTTGCCTGTTCTTATAGTTGGCTCTTATCAGACGGACAGACAGACGGACAGACAGACAGACAGACAGACAGACAGACAGACAGACGGACAGACGGACAGACGGACAGACAGACAGACAGACAGACAGACAGACAGACAGACAGACAGACAGACAGACAGACAGACAGACAGACAGACAGACAGACGGACGGACGGACGGACGGACGGACAGACGGACGGACGGACGGACGGACGGACAAACGGACGGACAAACGGACGGACGGACGGACGGACGGACGGACGGACGGACGGACGGACGGACGGACGGAGCGACATTATTGAATGCTGAGGAGCTACTGTCAGGACCTCCTAACGGGAGGCTTTTGTAGTCGCTTGCCGCGCCCATGTAGAGGACAGAGCACCGTGACGCTCCGTCCTTTCCTGGGCCCTCTGGATAGCCTGGGTTGCTTTCGGAGTACCGTGCTTCTGATAGCCTCCTCCCATTAGGCTTCGTTGGAGAGAAAGTTGTTAGGCAACGCGGGACATCGCCAGAGCATGTGAGTCATAGAGCAAGAGGTTTCACTGCAGTCGGGACAACTAGGGTCCACATCCAAGTACATCCTACTGAGGGATCCCCGCGACGAGAAAGATCCCGTCTTCAACATTCTAAGAGTAGCTGACAGCCCTACTGAGCTTCGGGTGAGGCAGAGGATAAACTCTCCGACCAAGTTGGTAATGTTTAGTAATTTCATTAAATGTGAGGAGTGGATCGTTCTGCTGAGTCCCTTCCTGCCCCTCCGGAGCCTCCAGACCGTGGCGGCGCGTGAGTTCTTCCGCATGGTTGTGGGCCAGCTCGTTGAGGTTTGGGAACCCTCGAGAACGTTTTTCCCCATGAGCGCGGAGTACCACGTGATATAATGAGAACCGGGGCAAGCCCTTTTCTCTAGAACAGAAGCAGCTTCTCGAGCGAGGTTACCCGATTCGCAAGCTCTGATTGCGTCTCTCGAGTCGGTGTAAACGTAGGAACGCTATGGGTCACACAAGGCCAGCGCAACTGCAATTTCCTCGTGGTGGCCGCTCTAACCGAGGCCCAGGAGCGAAGCACTCCCCGCCCGCCTACAACCGACAACGCGAACACTCTCCTGTTCCCGTACTGCGCCGCGTCGACAAAGACAGCGGATGGTGGTGGTGGTGGTGGTGGTGGTGATGTTGAAGCAGGCGGGGTTAGCCTGGCATACATAGCCGGCAATTGTTCCGCCTGATCCTCCTTCAAGTTGAGATCAGGGATGTGTCACCAGGTGTCGATGAGCCCCGTGTCTCGCAGGAAGGCTATCAACAGGCGTTGCGCTCTCTTCCTGAATGTCGCGGGCCCTCCGGGGAAAACAACGTCTTCAAAGGTCCTGTGCGGGAGACCGCTTTTTTGCAGGTTGACGACCAACGCTTTTCTTTCTGTGTCAAACTGTGGGCATAGCCAAATGAAATGTTCGATGTCACCAATGTCACCACAGAAAACACAGAGTGGGGAAGCGCGAAGCCCAGTTTTGAATAACCAAGCTGGGGTGTATGCGGAGTCGGTCCTGATGCGGTATAAAAGCGTCGCTTGTTCGCGTGTAAATCCATGAGTCACACAGGATTCGTGTGGATTCTTGTGCATCTGTCGAAAGTGAAGGCGGATTGCATCCTTAGGGTTTGGAAAAGCTTTTGGAGCTTTCACTTTTGGGACATATGTCAGCGCTAGGCGTGCAAGGGCGTCAGCTTCCTCGTTACCATCAATTCCTACGTGTGATGGAATCCACTGAAACCTTATGTTAAATCCTTTGCTCGTGAGGTCGTCAATCAGTGCCAGAGACTGCCTTGTAAATTTCTCTAGAGGTAGGCCCCGATGTAATCTTTGTAATGCTGACTTGGAATCCGTCAGCACCACGACATCTCGTGCAGAAAAGGCACGTAGTTTCCGCAAAGCCGCGGTGATTGCGGCGCTTTCTACTGTTGTAGAGGAAACTACGCGATCCAGTCGGCCAGACCATGACACATCAAGGGATGGTATGCAGAATGCCGCTGCACAGCTATCTGTTTGTGCACACACCGAACCGTCTGTGTACACTTGTAGATGGCTTTGAAACAAAGTGCTCAAGTGGTCCAACACAATAAACTTGGCTTCGGCAGTTGAAATGGTGCGTTTCGTCGGTAGGTGGGGTACATTGAGGCTGCAGGTAACGTCCGGCAAAGACCATGGCGGGCCAAGGCGACTTCGTTTAGGCCATTCCAATCCTAAAAATCGGAAGGTGTTCAGCGCAGCATGGAAATGTGAGCGAGTTCTTGATCTTAGCCGCCGGAGAAGCGCCGTGCCTGCGCGTGACTCGCCCAGCCTTAATAGCTGCGTCAGCAAGGCCTGAGATGCCAAGAGGCGGAGTGGAAGAGACTCTGCCTCATTAGTGATTTTCTTGTATGAAGCCGCCGTTGGAACTCCCATCGCCAAGCGAAGTCCCTTTCTGTGCACTGCCTCCAAGCGCTTGAATTGACTCGATGATGGTGATATCAGAGGGAGCTGATAGAGAATGCGGCTTGTTATCAGTGCAGCGTTCAGTTTAAGCATGGATATAGGATTGTTTCCCCAACGTACACCTGCCAATCGACGAAGTGCGTTGATTCTTTGCACCGATGCAGCCACAACACTTTCGACCGCACCACGCCATAGTAGCTTGTTGTCGATGGTGACGCCCAGGAATCGAACATGAGTTGCACGAAGAATTGAATGCCCTCTGATATTCAGTGTCAGACGTGTTGACCTGCGTCTCACTCCCGGGAAAAGCATGAAGGCTGATTTTTCTGCTGATAAGGATAGGCCAAGCGTCGATAAGTGGCGATCGATAGTGGAGATTGCGGCCTGGGCTATCCGGGCCAAACGTTTGTGTTGGTACCCCGAGATCCAAATGCAGATGTCATCTGCGTAGATGGACATTTTAACTGCCGTCCGACCTACTTTCAGGGAATCTGGAAGGCTGGCCATGGCAACGTTAAAAAGCAAGGGGGATAGGACACTTCCTTGTGGGACGCCGAGGGAAATGCGTCGCTTGACACTCATTATACTTCCCAGCTTAACTTGTACACATCGATCACTGAGAAATTCATGGACGAATCGAAGAGCATTTCCCGAGACGCCCATGGCTCGGAGTCCGTTGATGATGCCTGTATGAAGCACACAGTCGTATGCCTTGGCAACGTCCATAAAGATGGCGAGTGTGGAAAGGCCGTCTACGCGATGGTGCTCGATATGGCTCAGTAGATCCAAGACACTGTCCTGGGCACTCAACCGTGGACGAAATCCGGTCATACATGATGGCAGGCTAATTCCTTGCTCAAGATACCATGTTAACCTCGTACATATTAGTCTTTCCATCAACTTTGACACGCATGATGTTAGTGACACTGGCCGATATGAGGTGAGGTTTCAGGATCCTTTCCGGACTTGAGCACTGGCACCACCCATGCTGTCTTCCACGCTTCTGGGATCTCTCCTGTGCTCCAGACGTGATTAAATATGTCCAGAAGTGCTCGTTTTCGTTCATATGGCAGATTTGTCAGCATCTGATTGCTGATCGAATCGGGACCCACACCACAGCGTCTTCTTAATTTGCTAAGCGCCAAATCCAACTCACGAAAGGTGAACGGCGTATCCATGGTATGGAATGCTTCAGACAACAGAGGGTTCGATACTCCTGCTGATCTGCCAGATGTGTATACGTCTGCAAAATCTTCTGCAAGGGTTTGCAAATCTTTTCCTTGCTTTAAAGCAAGTGCTTCGAATGGCCTGTGTAGGCGAATCTTTCCGGATAGGCTATTCATTACTCCCCATATCCTTGTCATGGGAGTAAACGCCGATAAACTCTCACAGAAAGCAGCCCATTGAACTCGTCTTAATCTTTTTGTGTGACGACGGATGACAGCGTTTATCCTGTTGTATTCAGTTTTCGCAGATGGATTTCCCGTTTTTCTCATTAGTTTTCGCTCCGCTCTCCTACGCGCTGCGCAGAGGTTCTTTAGTTTCAAACTTTCCGATCTTCACCAACATCACCGGATTTCACACTGCTGGGCGACAATTCTGTGCTGTGACCCGCTGGGACACATACAGAGAAGCGTTGGACGAATCCCCTGGTGAGCTGTTCGCAGATATGCTGCGGAGCAAAAGAGTGGCTACCTCAATGTTGAAACTGCCAGATCATTTCCCTACTCCTGATTTGAAACTAAAAGACAGCGGAGTCTCTATCATCTCTACCATTCTTCAAATGGCTCGTGCACGGGCTTTACGTCTACCCTCGTTATACTGCGGATGTACGTTTTGCGGGAAGGGCCTCACCAGGTAGGTCGCCCTCGTTTCTGGTGTCAATGTCTTCTTGGTAGAACGCTTCTATCTGTGTTCTATAGTTTCTGGCGAAATCTTCGAAATTTCCTGGTGCATCGGCTCCCGGTCCTGTGGCCATGGACGTGGAGCCTTCCAGAGGCCCTCCTGGCCAGAGGTCATCAAGGCTGTCCTTCACGAGGAAGAGAGGAAGTGTGCTCAGTGACACCGAGGACACTGAGCTGTACTCCGTGTCGGGCCAAGACTCATCAGATGATAACTTCGTCTCTGTCCGCAGAAAGATGGCCAAAAGGAGGACTGTCAGCGCGAGTACATCAACGCAAGCGAGCACGGCGACTCTGAAGTCAAGGCCTGAACGCTGGCCTCACGCCATCGTGTTCGTACCCGAGGAACCCTCAAGCAACCTCCGATTGCTGAACAAGCAAGAACTATCTGTTTTCTTGGAAGGGGTCGTGGCGAATGAAATTAAGGACACCCGGATAAATACAGGCAAAAATGTCCTCGCAGTCGATGTTTACAACGGGAGTGCGCTCGAAAAACTGAAGCAAATCTCGGAGCTAGGACGCATAAAAGTGCGTTCCTATATCCCGATGAACGATGCATCCACAGCAAGTGTTTTTATGACATTGATGTCGCCATTCCTAACTAGGACTTGCCTATCATCGTAAAACCAGCAAGTGAAGGATTTGTCATCACGCGTGTGAGCCGCCTTGGAACTTCGCGCTGCGTCACACTGATTTTCAAAGGCGATTGAATACCATCTCACGTAAAAGTCAGTCACTTCCGATACCGTGTTCGACCCTTCCTACAAAAGTCTCTTCAATGCCATCCGCGCTTTAGGCTTGGACTTGTCAAAGGGGTCGGTCCAAAGTCGTTACTGTGTCCCCGGTGTGCTGAACCTCACGCGGAGGACACTTGCCGGGCTACTTTCCTCTAGTGCGGCAACTGTACTGGTTGCCATGCTGCCTCGTATAGGGACTGCCCTCGCACAGGGAGGCTGATGAAACGATCCGGCCTCGGCGTCGGCGTCACCGAAACTCCTCAAAAAAAGCAGAGACACGAAAGGAGAGGGGCCCTTCCATTGTAGCACCCACATTCTCCAATCAGGCCAAGAAGGGGCTGAACAGCACAAGAAAGTCGGCTGAAAGGAATCTTTCTCAGGAAGAATGGCCTGCGCTTCCTAGCCAGCAACTTCCCACAGAAGCACAGATTGACAAGCATGCTCGGGAGCCTACTCCTGCCGCTGATGACACGCCGAAAGCAGGCCGTCAAGTTATTTCAATGTTGCGTCCCCTCATAGATGCCATTCGAGTGATTCTGTCGAACCTTGGAAGCACGTCTGCTCGAAGTGCTCTGAAAGTACTGGACGCCTTAAGCCCAGTGCTAGAGGCTCTCGAATGGAGACATGGCCAACCATCGCCCATTCTTTCGAGAATAAGTTAAGGCAGACTCAGTCATCCAGTAGAACGCAAGAGGAACAATTTCACGCCCTTCAGTATATATATACAAATTTGTTCCAAATCATTGTCATATGTGAGCCTAACGTGTGTATACCAGTCAGATTATCGTAATACGAAGCTGTTATATCCGCAACAACTGATGCATGCAGCAAAGTCATCGTTTTTATTCGTCGAGAACTGACCTATGTTTTCCAGCCAATCCCGCCTCATGATGGCAATCAATATGTTTGCCTAACAATTAAAAAGGGCAAACTCATGTTTACACTTGTAGGCGTCTTATATCGCCTTCAAGTAATTTTGATCCCAAAAGATTTACGAACAATTTGTCGGTGTGCCCTGCTCCATACGTCATCATCAGAGATTTTAATGCGTGCCATATGGCATAGGGAAGCACAAGGACAAATGCAAGAGCGCAAAGACTTGCAAACTTCGCCTGCAGCCACGGCCTTACACTCCTGAATGACGGCAACCCAACGTTTATACGAGCCGTGAATAATGGCAGCTGCCTTGACATAGCTTTCGTTTGCAGCTCTTTCACAAGATGTGTTAAATGGTTATCGGATATCGAGACACATGGGGGTGATCACATTCACACGTACCTTGTCATCAAAGGGATGTCCAGGTCCTTCCCACGCAACTCCATTCGATTAACTGTTAGGACTAATTTTGCTTCCGCCATAGGAGATGTTTGTCGAGAGGGCTTGACCTCTGGATTAGAGCAAACAATCAAGTCTGTAATGCGAAACGCCATGCGCATGGTCACGGTTTCATCGAAGCACACGGATTGGATATAAAGTTGGAGCGATTTCGTGCATTCCGTCGTCGTGCGGAGAGGCGTTACCGGCGTACAAAATCCATAGAAGACCTTAGGACAGCCAGACGACTACAAAAGAAAATTCAACGTCGCATGTATAGATTGGCATCTCGACGCTGGACAATGTTTTGCCCGTCGCTAGACCCCCGAAAGCCGCTTTCCCACTTCTGGAGAACCGTACGTGGTCTGCTTTCCCTCCCTGAACAACGCTTCCCATTCAAAGCACTGGAGCTCTTCCAGAGGCGACCGGATGCTGAGGTTGCAGAAGACTTTTGTGCAAGGGTCGCTGGCAAGGTAACCGGTCGAGGCTCTCCAGCCCCCAGTGACATCCCTGTTTCCCGCAACTGCCGCATGGATCTTCCTTTCACAATGGAGGAACTAGAAGCGGCTCTTGTCTTGTTTTCACTCCTGGACTGGAAGTATCTGTGAGGTATGAAATAAAGGTGATACGCTGGCTCTACATAAGGTATGACCAATTACACTTGTCAGGTGAGCTATGCAGGCGAAAGCTCGCGTAAGCGTCTGCAAGCATGTGGATCAATCAATCAATCAATCAATCAATCAATCAATCAATCAATCAATCAATCAATCAATCAATCAATCAATCAATCAATAAAATGTTTTATTTCCAACAAAACTTGGGGGTCCTCAAGGTGAAAAGCTGCGACATACAGCATGACTGTGCCTGAAGGCCCTCACATGGCAGCAGTATGTCAACATATGAAAACACTGATCTATTAGATGTACAAATACAATGGGTCACATTTACATTAGTTTACATTTACATTTATATTTACATTAATTGTGAATGAATGAGCGTGACAGCTTTATTGAGCTCTAGTAATTGTGTTCTGCGGCTGGGGCGGATTCCTCAGGGGAGTGTGAAAGAGAGAGAGAAAAACATTTATTCGGACCATCGAGGTGGTTGCTCTTGAGGTCGAGTGGGTGGTGTCCTCATTCCAGGACTCCACTGGCCATGGCTGCTCGACGTACTTGCTGGACGAGAGCTTCTTGTCCCGCCAGGGTATCGCCGGTCAGCTGTACCTCCCACCGCTCAAATGACGTGCTAGGAGTCTTTAAGTGTTGAGGTTTGCCCTCGCACCCCCACGAGATGTGAAAGAGTGTAGGGCGTGTGTCGCCGCACCAGGGGCAGATGCCGCGATATGTATGTGGGAACATTTTACTGTATCTGTGTAGGTTTGGAAATGTGTTAGTCTGTATAAGTCGGAGATCTACGGCATCTTCAGGGCTGAGCTTTTTGTGAGGCGGAGGATAAATCTTGCGGTTGAGTCGCTGGATCTCGAGTCGGTCGCAGTAATTGGATGGCAGGGGCATGAAGGTAAAGGGTGGGGATTGATGAGACGATTGGCCTTGCCCCGCTCGGTTGATTAGCGCTCGAGCTAGGGCGTTCGCCCTTTCGTTCCCCTCCAGACCCGCGTGACCCGGCGTCCACGTGATTTGGTGGTATTCTTGCAGCCTCGGGCCTAGAATCTGAGCCGCCAGCAGCGGTGTTCGTCCGTTCGTAAAGTTACGGCAGGCCTGTTGCGAGTCGGTAACGACATGGACTTCCCTGCCTACCCAGTCTCCTTGCTTTATTACCAGCGCCGCGGCTGTGGTCTCAGCCGCAGCTGGGGTCTCTGCCCTTACGGAGGCCGCGAGGGTCAAGGAGTTGTCTCTCCCGTTCACGGCGGCTACTGCGAAGAGGCCCCCTACAGGGTACGCCGCCACGTCCACGTACGTTACGTACGGGTCACCCTTGAATTGTCGGCGCTGTCTGTCGACGCGAGCCTTGCGTCGTCCTTCATGGAGTTCATGACTCATGTGCTTCGGTATCGGGTTCGCCTTGATCTTGCCTCTGACCTCTGGCGGGAGTGATCGTTGCCCATCGAGGGCACGGAGCTCCGTTGCCGTTCCGGTCCGGTGGAGGATGGCTCTGCCCGCCGCCGTGTTCTGTAGTCTGGCCTTTTGCGAAGCCATAACCGCGTCCGACAGCTCAGCGAAGGTGTTGTGGATCCCGAGGGCCGCTAACTTCTCGTTTGAGGTGGTGACAGGGAGACCCAGGGCCGTTTTGTACGCGCCTCTGATGATGGCATCGACTTGTTCTTGGTCGCGTTTGTTTAGCGAGTGATAGTGATACGGCATGCTATACGTTATTCTGCTGATCACCAGAGCCTGGACGAGGCGAATCGTGTCCTCTTCTCGCATGCCCTTGCGGCTTCTTGTAATTCGTTTTATAATCCGCGAGATCTGGTTGGTGGCAGACCTTAGGGTTTGGATGGTGTGGGAGGCTTTCAGGTTGCTCTGGATTCAAAAACCCAGAATCCTAGTCTTATTGCCTTCCGTTATTTTCTGGCCCTCAAGATAGAGGTCGATAGGGCCGGGGGACTTGTAGATTCCTCCTCCGTGCACCCGGATCACTTCGGACTTTTCGGGCGCACAACGCATCCCGCTCGCTGCCGCAAATCTCTCCACGGCCGTCGCGGCCTCTTGAAGAGTCGCCTCCTTTCGCGCTAGGGAGCCCTTGGTGGCCCAGAGCGTGATGTCGTCTGCGTACAGGACGTAACCTAGGTCGGGGATCTTCCGCAGCTCTTTGGTCAGCGCTAGCATCGCGACATTGAATAGAATCGGGGAGATTATCGCCCCTTGCGGTGTTCCTTTGTTCGGCACGTCGATCGTGTCCGATCGAGTCTTCCCTATTCCGATGGTTGCCGTCCGGCCCGTCAGGAACGATTTAACGTAATTAAAGATGCGCTCCCCGCAGCTGATGTCGTTCAGTCCCTTGAGAATGGCCTCGTGGGAGATGTTATCGAAGGCCCCTTTTAGGTCGAGTGCGAGCAGGAGGTGTTCTCCTCCCTTCGGGATGCCCTTGAGAACTTCTTCCCTTAGGATTAGGAACGCATCTTGAGCAGAAAGTCCCGGCCTGAAGCCAAGCATGGTGTGCGGGAAGCGGTCACCGTCCTCTATGTAATGTTGGAGGCGGGTTTCGATGACCCTCTCGTACAGCTTGCCGAGGCACGAAGTCAGTGAGATGGGACGCATGGCGTCGATCGCGGGCTTCTTGCCGGGTTTGGGAATGGTCACGATTTCCGCGTGTTTCCACTCGTTCGGTACGTGGCCCTTGCTCCAGAGTTCCCCGTTTAGGTATTCGGTCAAGTCCTGGATGTGCATCGCGCTCAGGTTTCTAATCATGGCATTGGTGATTTTGTCAACTCCGGGAGCAGTGTTGCGCTGTGAGGCTCGTGCCGCGGCATACACCTCTTCCTCCGTGATGGGAGCGTCCAGTTCTGGTCTTGGTTCTCCTTCATATTTCAGGAGGCAGGGTTGTATGGGGTCGCTACCCAGGTATCTGGTTTTTAGGGTGTCAATCAGATCCTGGTCGTTTCCGGGGAACTTGTGGGCGATTTCTAGAAGCGTCCGACTGGTTGTCGATTTCGCCTTGTCGGGCTCGATCAGGCAACGTAGGATGGCCCACGTCTGCGCCGTACTCAGGGTACCCTTGAGCGAGGTGCAAAACTGTACCCAATTTTGCTGCGTCAACTCGTTTGCGTAATTTCTGGCTTCGTCTGTTATTTTCTCGATTCGTAGACGTAGTTTCCGGTTTAACCGCTGTCGCTTCCACCGTTTGAGGAGGCCCTTACGGGCTTCCCATAGGTGTAAGAGCCGGCGGTCGACTTCGGGCGTCTCGACCGTGCGCTGGATGGTTTTAGTGGTTTGAATGTGGGCGTCCCGGAGGTGCTGCATCCATTCCGCTATGTCCGTTATACCATTTTCGGGCGGGGGGTACTGCCTGAATGCCTCCCAGTCCGTAAGCCTAATTTCGCCAATTGTTCTCTTGAGTTTCGGCGTGGATACCGAGATGCTGAGGATATAGTGATCGCTGCCCAATGTTTCGCCCAGGTGCGCCCATGAGTATTCCCTTACGTTTTTGACAAATGACAGGTCCGGAAACGTGTCTCGACTTACACTGTTGCCTACTCGGGTTGGTTGGAGGAGGTTGGTTATCAATTCGAGGCCCATTTGGTCAACCGCATCGAGGAGCGACCTTCCCTTTTGCGTGTCTTGTTGGTAGCCCCAAGTCGTGTGTCTAGCGTTCATGTCTCCAACCACAACCAGCTGGTTGCAGCCAGCGGCTCTCACGCTGTCGTAAATGATGTTACGGAAGTCGTCTTTCTGAGCCCTCGGCGGACTGTACAAATTCAGGATGAAAGTGCTACGTCTACCCCTCTTCTGCGGGAGGACTTCCACTAGCACGTGATTAATGTCATGATGTTGATAATGTTGTCCCACGGCCGTCACCGTTTTGTGAACTAAAACCGCGACCTTCGGTGATCCCGCGTGCTTAATTACGTAGTAACCCCGTAGCCTGATCGGCTGGTTCCCGACCTCCTGAAGGCAGATGACGTCGGGGGGGTATAGGTGATTTTGGATGAAGAGTTGGAGTGAACTTGCCTTCTTGTTGAAAGAGCGACAATTCCACTGCCAGATCTCGAGGTGTTCGGGCGCGCTGCGTGTGGTGTTAGCCATTGCTGACGTTCATGCCACCGCCGTCGCAGTTGTCGGCGTCCCTGACGTCCCCCGTGTTGTTTATGCGCCTGTACGCCTTGACGCGTGGGTTGCTGATCTCGTGAAAATTCTTGGCAGAACGGTATGGTATTTTTGCTGTATCAACTGTTCGTAACCAGCCAAACCTTCTCCGCAAGCATGTAAATTTTTATTTAAGAATCTTGCGTTTTTTTTTGTAATAACAGTGGAGTGTAGCCAGAACAACTTTCGCCAGCACCGCACGGACTCACACTTACCACGCATCATGGGTCCGGTTTGCAAGTTTCTATGCGGGCTCGTGCAGGGCTCTGATGTTGGATCTTCGGCCTGAGGTCGTGCTTAAGTTGAGCTCGTAATAGATCCGGTTACAATATTTGTAACTTAGCAAGGTTATCAACTGTAAAGATCGCCCCCTTACTGAATTCTTTTGGTCAGTGACTCCTGTCAACCTGCGGCGAATATTAAGTCAAGCTAACGTCATAGATTAGTGCCCGAGAATTCTTGAAGAATCCTTAAGGCGTCAATATTAACGGAACTAGGACCCTAATAATCGAGAAATTGCGGTAAATGCAGGACATAGAGACTCTCGCAGGATGTTGAAGTACTTGCTCGATGACGAAATCCTTTCCTCAGTTAAATTCTGTCACTAGTACTAAACTACTCGTTGCAAAAAAACGTCCTTGTATTGTATTATAAGATTACACAAAATGCTACTTCTCCATTTCTACTTCATTTTTAGAAAAAAAAAAAACGCGATGAAATTACTTTTGACGACGACGCGGGCGGTCGAAAGGTTTCGTTTTCGTTCGACCCTGCACCGCCCACGCTTCTACGTTTCACTAGTTAGTTTATCGCCTAATGCCGCGCTGGTTTATCGAGCTCACGAAACTCGCACCTACTGCAGGTAGCAGAGAATTGAACTTCCATGTGATGTCGCGGGATCGATGCCCGAACGGTCTACGCCACTTGACCAAAAAGCAGCTGCAGCGGTGAATCCGCCGCTCTGTCTACTGTCTTGGCTCGCTACCGCCGTCTGGCGGGCGCCGTTTTACTCACCGACGGCAGCTACTGGTGGTGGTGGCTTGTGCGACGTCACCGCTTCTGCGGTTGGTTGGCGGGAGATTTGAATTACGAAAAGGTATTCGGACTCTTAAGATGTAATTTTCTCTTAAACCCAGTCTTGGCACTAAACAAGCATTGTGAGGTTTCTGGAATGATATGTAAACAGTCCACGTCGACTTGATATTTGCCTTCATATAGTGCCCCTTCAATGCCAAGTTACGTAATGTGCACTAATATCGGAGCCGTTAACCTGTGCCCCGCTTTAAGACGAAAACAGCAACTTGTAAGACAGACATTCTCCAAGACATAACCGAAATGCACAACTAGAAACTGCACTTTGCGTTAATGTGTCAGTTGTCTTAAGATACCACGAATACAGCTGAAAAATGATACCATTGCCGTAGTTGATTTATTTCACACATGGAACCTTTACATTGGAATGAAACAAAAGAAATTTGTGACAAAAGCCTTAAAAGCATTTCCGAGGCCAACGAAGAAGAAGCACTCTTCCAGCTTTTTATAACGGCACCAAATACTAATTTACCTATAATTTGCTGTGTTTGTCATGTTATGCCACCTGTCATCATAATTTTGACTATAGGCTTTTTAATCCTAGAAACGCGGAATTAAAATGACATGGAGTGAGCGAGAAGAAAGGAATCCGAGTATCCGATTTTTATAAGTTATATCATAAGGCTCCTTGCGAAATAACGCGAAGTGTCATTTGATGAGTGTAATTAATGTGAGGTTCAAACTTTTTTTAAAGGAACTTCGTGCTTGAAGCAACAAATCTAGAATCCTTGTAAATGAAAGAGAAAGGAAGCGAAATTTCTTTTTTAATCAGTTCACCAGAATAGTTTGCACATTTTCTTCGTGAATTCAGCTGGCTACAGGAAGCTTAATCTATTTTAAGCTTCCAAATTTGAACTTTGCGGGTAAGAGCAGCGACAGAAATTCCAATAATTTTTACAGGCATCTTAAGATATACGCCTCAGGCGTCACGGTCTTGCGATGCGGCTTACGTGTTTATTGTTAGCTCTATGCACCGATCTATAGAAAGACGTTCCCTCAACAAAGAATCTTCCACTCCAAGCGCAAATGAAAGGTCTAATTAGGGCCGCCAAAGCTATTTGGCTACCTTGCGTAGTTTGATATTTTTGTTAGTCACATACATCTTTTGGATTGTTGCGATGTCTTAAAGAATTACTGGGCCAGCAGCAAATATAGCCGTACCGATCAATCTAACAGAAGACTTCTGCTTTTGAGCAAGATGCAACGATATTAAACAGCAGGGGTGCTTGATGTTTGTGGGCAGCTGAGAACTTGAAGAGATTTCGCTGTCTGGCTAGTTGGTACATAACGCTTAAATGCTTAAAACAAGAACAGCGCAAGATAAGTGAGACGAAAGGAAGGCGTAAGGCTAACTGAGAGTACGGAGAACGACTGATCGTCGGGCAATCGATGCCGGCAACACTGGTATTGCAAACACCTTTTGCAGGTGGCCAGAATGAAAAAGACGTTAAGTATAACTTTGTTAACAATTTCAACAAACCACGTATACGTTAGACAAAAAAAGTTCCGATAGAAAGTATCCTCGATGATTGTCTATGCCAGTACGAAGCATTTTTTCCTTGCAAGCGGCGCACAAAGCCCAAACGAACTGTCACGTCCTGCCGAGGAGACACTTACTCAAGGACCGCCACATGCACGGCTACGACACCCTGAAGACGTACCATCGGAACCAGATGAAGTCGTCGATGCTACACGCCACACCAAGGTTGTCTCCGACCAAGTGCTTTCGAGAGTATACGTCTGCGTCCCGCAAGTGGCGGTTCCCAAATCGGTGCCGCTTGGTATCTGCGGGTACAGACTAACGTACAAAATGGCATTCCCTTTGAAGACACATAACGTTGGTGACCTCGCATGAGAGGGGACGTCGCGGATGGGACAGTCACGCTCGTCGGGGCAGTCGGGGCGGCGGTCACACCCCAAGTTGAGTGAGAAGCAGTCCGAAACCCGCGAAGCACGAAACATCGCCTATGGAGCAGTTCTGGGAGCGTTCCTGGACACCATCGCAGTCTCTTTCGTCGCTTCCGTCGAAGCAGTCGTCGTCGCCGTCGCACCTCCAGTGCTTCAGTACGCACCTGCCGTTATCGCAGCGGAAGAAGTTTCCTCGACAATGGGAGGCCCACTTGGCGCAGTCCCGCCTCTCGTCGCTGGCGTACCGGCAGTCCACGTGCCCGTTACACCTTTGCTCGTCGCCGATGCAGATAACGCTACCGTTGGGCGAGTCGCAGGGAATCTGACCCACCAAACGGCACATGGACTTATACAGGAGGCATAACGTCGCGTCTTCGTCCGCTCCGTCTCGGCAGTCAGGCTTGCCGTTGCACGTCCACTGCTGGGGAATGCAGCGCCCTCCCACGCAGCTGTACTCTCCCGCTTCGCAGACGCGGTCTTCGCAACCGACTTCGTCGGAGCCGTCGACGCACTGCGTTTGCCCGTCACAAAGGGACGTTGCAGGCAAGCACGTAACTGAGCCCCCGTAAGTGCGTCTACAAGCGAATTGGCCCGACGGGCAAGGCGTATCACTCACACAGCCCACCCAGTCTTCGTCCGAACGGTCTTCGCAGTCCGGTTTACCGTCACAGCCCAGCGCTGCAGGTATGCACTGATGTAAATCGACGCACGTAAACTCGTTCTCTGAGCATGATGGTTTGGGTCTAGTGCAGTTCTTCTCGTCTACAGCGCCGTCGCAGTCAATATCACCGTCGCATCGCCTCTGTGTGGGGAGACAGACAAAGGAACCGAAAGACTTGCAAGGGAATTTGTCGGGAGGGCAGGTAAAACGTTCGTTGCACATGGCACCATCCTCGTCGGAACCGTCAGAGCAGTCGCGGCGACCGTCGCACCGCCAAGTCGACGAAATGCAGCCGCTGTCGTTCCTGCAGGCGAACTCGTTTTCCGAGCATTTCGGCGAATCGGTACAGTTCCTTTCGTCCGAGCCGTCTGCGCAGTCTTGTTGGCCGTCGCACCTCCAAGCTGCCCGGATGCAGGGACCGCCGTGTACGCAACGGAATTCTTCTCCGAGACACGTCCTGTTTGCGTTGCAGTCCTGCTCATCGGATCCGTCTGCGCAATCAGACATTCCGTCGCACTGTCGGATTCCGGGCACGCAGTTCCCTGCAGTTATGCACCTGAACTGCTTCTCTGAGCACGTGGTGGTTGGGTACGCCGTCTCGGTCACCGAGTAGGGCATTGCAGTTGCCAGAAATGAGGCTAATAAGAACGTTGAAGCCCAAATTGACCCCAGCCACGGAGACTTGCTGCTCGGTGAGGAGGCCATGCTGGTACTCGAAACGACCTTTGCTTTTACAGGGACGGATTGTCTCGAGTCGTGCTATAAGGCGGCGCTCTTACGCAGTTTGCGCAAGGCTATCTCCCAAGCTCAACTTCCCAGCCTCTTTAGCCGTGTGGTAGCTCGACGGAGTTGCTGCCTATGTCGTACAGCGTTTCTTCGGTAAGTGATGGCGGCGTATCCTTTGCTGCGATAATATATAGCCGCGCTTGTTAGCAGAAAAAATAGGCGTAGCTGTCACGGCACTATTTACTCCCTTTTCTTTTCAGTCATCAACGACGACAGGCGCCCGATAACTTCGGAAGCGAGTTCTTCGAGCTCGAGAGGGGCTCCCACTCTCTGTACAACAGGATGGTGCACGGCCCTGGAAGACATTGATACGAAGCTATTAGCGCGGCGGATGTTATTGCGGCCAAATTTCCTCCACCCTGTGGATGATTACATCCAGCTATGGGAACTAATTGACTGACTTGCCTGTTCTGGTAATTGGCCCTTATGTGGCTGTGGAGATATAAATAGATAGAGTTCACTGACAGGAAAGACAGAGAGGTCGACCTGGGCTAGTGCGCTCTAGTCTGCTACTCTGCACTGGGGAAGAGAGAAGGGCAATGAAAGTACTGGGATTGGTGATGACGATAATAGAAGTGGTGAGTGCTTATATTTACGAGGTAGTGGCCTGGCAGAGCCGCTCGTCTAGCTTGGTGTCCTGCAGAAACTTCAACAGCGCTTTAGTTGCCCGCATTGAAGTTGCAGTGTCAGGCCATGGGCCGAGGATAGCGTCCTCCGACAGTGGTTGCCTGCCTGCGTTGGCTAGGAAACTTTCCAGCGTTCTTCACTCCAGCATATATGCGGGGTAATCGCAGAGTATGTGTTCCAGTGTTTCAGGCTTTTGGCAGTGTTCACAATCGGGGCTCTTCGACTAGCCGATGAAGTGTGCGTAGCGACGGGTAAAGGCAAACCTCAGCCCGATCCTGTGTAGCAATGGCGTTTTGCTCCGCGTAACGATCGGAGGAAAGCAGAATTTACCGTCTGGGTCGATAATATTAGGCGTCTGTAGATGTTGTCGTCGTGGGCTCTGTATGCCTTTGTGAGGTCCTGCATGAGTGCCTTGATCATAGAGTTGGTGTCAGGAGAGAAGGCCGATATTGCCTCACTGTCAGCGAGTTCATTGCCAATCACACCACAATGACTAGGCATCCATTGAAAAGTGATGACGTGGCCACCAACTCGGCACTGTGATGAAGTTTGGCGATTACCAGCACGAGCAGGTAATATAGTTTTCTTTCAAAAGCATTTCAGCGCCTGTAGTGTTGGTTTGGCATCGCAGAACACCATTCATTTATGACGTGTCTGCGTTCTCATAAAACGGACCGGCTCCCCGTATTTCCACAAGTTCCGATGCCATAGATGTCGATTTTTGGTCTAATAGAAATCGCCGAGTAATTCCAAGTTGTGGGATGACAAATGCTGCCTTTGTGGAAGCTGGTGGGACCGAACAATCTGTATATACTTGTACAGCCCCACTCTATAATGCAAATATATGGAACAGGTTGGGCTGCTTCAAGCAAACGGAATAAACGTGGGATTTCTTCGTAAATAAGGGTACCTAAAGCTTCACTAGTGGTCTCGGCAATGTCCTTGGACGTCTCTCGGGGATGTTGGTGGCCTGGAAGCTTGCAGGTATAATGCTTGCGTGACATGCAACTGCTTTAGAAAAAGCACAGTCAAGGTTGGTTCTTGCAAGTGTTGACAGAGGATGGTGTGAATGTCGGGTCAGCAGGCGAAGATAGGTTCGCACAGGTTCACAAGACTCGTATATGTCGATTGGACAAGCCCGTGCTTCCGCTATTGTGCCCTTAGTTGACGTGCAGCGTGGCGAGCCAAGGCATATCGGCAGTTCCTGAAGGCTCTTAAGCGTGTGAATACAAGATGATTCGATGTTAGGTAGCACAGGCATGCTATAGCGTATGTAGCCCACAAAAATTACCTGGTACACTTAGAGCAAACTTCGTTCAGAGGGGCCCCTTTCAGTCCAGGTATAACACGAAGAACGGAAATAAAGTTTTACGGGTTTAGCCCTAGGCACAGCAACATGTTTTGTCTAAGAAAGATTGCGGTCCATCATTACGCCAAGAAATCTGTAGTGGGTGACTAAAGGGAGCGCTGTTCCATCGACAACAATTGGATATTACGACATTGATTTGCGCATGAATGCCAACACTGCACACTTAGTTGCGGCAGTTGCAGGCCTCTACGGCGCATGTACATCGCCGTGATGGTCGCCGCACGTTTAAACCTTGCACGCACTTGTGCACGTGTGATCCCAGATGAGCAGATACATATATCATCCGCGTATGTGCTGATATGCGTTGTTTCAGGTAGCTCGCCTGCAAAGCCCCCCAGTATGACATTGAACAATATTGGCCTAAGGACACCACCCTGCGGAACTCCCCTGCGAACGTCATGTCTATCAGTAGCGCTATTCGAAGTGGACGTGAAAATGGTGCGGCCACTGAGGTAACTGTACAGTCATGTGTACATCCGGCCACCAGCTACAATATCCTTAAGCGCTAGAAGAATCGAGTGGTGGAAGACGTTGTCGTAGGCACCTTGAATATCCAGAAATATTGCGGCTACCAGACTACGGTGTCTCTTTTCCTGTTGAACAGAAAGTACTAGGTCGATCACACTGTCAATGGACGATCGGCCTGATCGGAATTCATTGATAAAATCAGAAAATCCACCACATTTCTCGAGTAGCCATTCCAGTCTGTTCAGTACCATCCGCTCCATCTATTTATCGACACAGCTTGCCAAGGCTATTGGCGGATAATGTGAAAGATCATGCGGGCATTTCCGCGGCTTTTTGCAAAGACACGCGACGACTGCACTTCCAGTGGCCAAGCACAGTTGCGGTGCCACATACAGTTGTAGAGCGTCAGGAGAACCTCGCGAGCTTCTACCCCAAGATGACAAATGGCGGAGTAGGTAATTCTACCTGGTGCTGGACAAGATGACCAGTCGGAACTAGATCAGTAAAAGGCGCATACGGATGGTGATCACTAGACGGCGGAAAATTCAATCGCGATTGCGTTAGTATACCGTTAGAGGCACTCACAAGTAATTTGCAAAAGTCATCGGCGACCTCAACTTTACGCCGGCTTTGCAGTATGGCCACAGCGCTGCATGGGTGCAGCTGTTGTGGAGGCGAACGAAGGCTTCGCACTATATTTGTCAAATTCTAGACAAAGGTTTTCTCAGATCCAGAGAGCCACAGAAGGATCTCCAGCATTGTTTGTCGAGCTTGTCAAGGTGGCGCAGTACATGAGGCTGAGCCCGCTGAGATGCAGCGACGTGTAACGGTGATTTGGTCCTTCTGTATTTCCGTTCTGCTCTAGGCCGTATCGCGCGAAGTCGCCCGTACTGGCCATGAAAAGGTGATTTAGGTGCAGGTGCGTTGAGGTGTTTTGTTGTGTCACGTAATGTTGACGCGATGACATCTTCAATATTAGATGGTCATTGGATGGTTTGACAGGCGGTGTTCAGATTCTCCAGATGTTGGCTAATCGATGGAACGCACAGTGTGCGGAGCTGGGAGATGTAACCACTTCAACAGTGCTGGTAGATGACCACTTCCATGGGTGTCGAGATCAGTGCACCATCGTGCAGCCGACAGCAGGCTTTTTGAAACAAATGCAATGTCAAGACAACTGCTGTAGTAAGAGCCTCGAAGGTATGTTGGCGAGCCGTCGTTGATCACCATCAAACTTTGACTAAGCATGACGTCAGCTAAGTCTCTACCGCGGGCGTTCGTCGAAGCAGAGCCCCACATGGGATGGTACGCATTAATGTCGCCGATGTCTATATGGGGACCTGGACAAGTTTGCAATATGGATAGCAAATATGAACAGTTTATGCTCGATGTTGGGGTATATATCCTGCAATTACTGGAAATGTGCGCCGCTTGTACTTCAACGTTATGCAAGCGTGCTCGTTAAAAGAATGTGGAGGAATGTATTTACACAGGGAGGGTAAATTCTGACGAACAAAAGTGAACACTCTGCTTCATGATATATGTTCGTATAATATGTTCCATGACCAAAGTGGCACATATCTAGATATGCCTAGTACAGACGCCATGTTTGGTTCACATATTACAGCCACGGGAAACTGGTACTTGAACATCCATTGCCGAAAGTCTGCGAGGCAGCTTCGTAGGTCTCTGGCATTCCACTGCATTATTTCGGAACTTCTTAATTGGTTTTCAAAAGTTAGCGCCACCATGCCTTATTGTAGAGCCGCGAGGAGCGGTTCCAAGGCATCTAGAACATGTAGCGCGGTCTTAGCAACGGGCGTCTGTAGTCCGCAGAGAAGTGAACGCATCGTAGTTGTGAGGTGTTTCAGCATACTTCGTACATTTTCATTTTCTTGCATGTCATTCTCAACCACCTTTGCAGATACATCACCCGGCGCATTCGTGCCTTACTGTTTGGATCGGAGCGACGGCCATTCATTCTCAGAGTCGATCGGTGGGAGCGTCGTTTTGTGCTGCGCATTTGTTCCACGTGCTGCTACAGAAGACGATATAACGGGCTCGCATATTGATCGCAGAAGCAAACTTGGCAAGCGAGGAGTTCGGCATGCGACCGATGGTCCAACTGTTCTGGAAATACTCTTGTGTTGCTGTCGACTGAGTCGCGATCGGCGTTTGCGGTGGCGTATCGATGTAGCAGCCTGTCTGTGAGTGGAGTTGTCCAGCACCATATTGCGAAGTACTGACATTTCGTCATGCAAAAGGATAGAAAGTTGGACCAGTTGGTACGGTAACGTGATCTTGAATTGTAGCGCGAAGTGACACGGACAGAGACTAGAAGCAGAGACTAGAATACCGCTCGTCCTGTCTGTTTTTATTCTCTGTCCTGTCACTTCGCTCTAGAGTCCAAGGCATTTCGTCGTTGATTTTCCGGCAGTCTTTCGATGTGGCCTCATGTAGACCTGCGCAATTTGTACATTTTAGGTCAGCAGCATCACAGCTATCATGTTGATGAGACCCTTCACATCGTTGGCATGCTACGTCGCCTTTACGAGCCGCGCTTACGCGTCCTATTTTGAAACACGACACTGCACCAGTTTTGGCGCGTAATGGCGCAAACCGGGTCGTACGTGTCCAACTTTTACGTAATTAGGTAATGTTTCAGAATCAAAGACTAGTTTAATACGCCGGGATTGACCGAAGCGGTGAATCTCCACTATTCGTGCGGTAGAATTCAAAACCTTTCGAGGTCAGTGTCTGTGATTTCTTTGTCCACGCCAGAGATAACGCCAATCGATGTTTCTTTTCCATACGCAAAAACGGAGCGCACTGGGATGTTTCCTAGTGGCGTGGCAGTCTATAGCGTATCCAGAATTGACTTGTTCACTTCAACCGAGAGGATGTTCCTCTGTGCGTTAATTCTGATCTCGCTGACTTGGCCTGGAGCAATTCGTTCAAAATACTCTGTTAAGATTTTCCTGTTCAAGGCGCTAAGATCGTTAATTGTTGTGGCAGGGACGTAAGCAACAGTGAATGATTGCTTACCAGTGTCCTGCCTGGGCAACGATTCACTGTCTGTTGATGTCCTCCTGTGTTTTCTCTTCAAGCGACGATGCGCAGCAATTCTGAAATCGCTGTGCGATTCCATTTCTTGAACCGTTGAGTTGTCGGAACATCCAAGGGCGACAGTGGAAGGGCCAGTGCGGTCCCTTGTCTTCGATGCAGCCTGTGGTGGGCGACAAGGGCCAAACGCTTGGCTTGGCCCTGGTTTGGCCCAAAGTCATCCTCCATCCCGGAGGATGACGTTGTTTCGTTTGCACAACCTCTGATGCCGAAAAACGTCTGGGACACAAGAAAATGATGAGCCCACAGGTATGGGCGCTCTTATTCCTGGGGACTTCTGAGGCGATACAAAAAACGAGAAGCAAAGTGGGCGTGAAGGGGGGGGGGAGGGCTCTTATCAAATGTCAAGGCTTCGATAACTGCATAAAAAAGCGCTACAAGATGACTTAAATGGGGCATGATTGTTATCATGGTTTCGAGGCTTGGAGTGTTTTCTGGAGGCGATAGAATGTGTCGCCCCATTCTACGAAGCAGAACTACGAAGCATAACACGGCACGAAACTCAGCATTTCATTTAAAATTCCTCCACTGCCAAAGGACATGCACCCGGAGCACCACAAGGAGTGACAACGGGCAAGGGCGCGCCACATTGAGCGAAAATAGCGTGATGTAGAGGGCGTGGCGTACGTGGACGTCGCGGAATATGAAGAACGCAAAGGGATGGCCGTCGTAGAGGTAGACGCGGACGGAGAACCCATAGCGAGCGGAACCGTGAAAACGGACCACCCCGAACTTGCGGAGGAATCAGAAATAGCACTAGCGGTTGCCTCCACCACAGCTAGAATTATCGTGAAGTTAATAATTTCGCAAAAAAAAACGCATCTCGCCAGAGGATCGTCGCGGGACGAGCCAAATTATTTGGGTGCCCGCGCACTCCTCTCTCCCTCGCAACAAGGCAGCTCACAACGTAGCTCGTGGACTTACCGCAGGCTCACTTGCCAGTCCAGCCGAAAACGAGAGAAGACCGCATCGTCAGTTGCAAACAAATCACCGAATTGTATCGGCTGGGAATTACCCGGTACCCACCAGCTCATCCAGAGCTAACCAAAAAACAGGCGGTAGCCTGGCGCCTCCTGCAAGCCTAATCCTAACACGGTATCCTAACCTAACCTAATCAGGTGGCCTGCAGCAGATTCTCCTTAGGGCAATATAATGATCAATGTAAATTATGTAAGGGTAGAGAGGATCTGCCACATATTCTATGGGCGTGCTCGAAGGCGGTTCCTTTCGAGGGCCGCAAAATTCAAAGCCGGCAGCAGTGGGAGGCGCTGCTGCTAAGCTCAGACCAGCGAGACCTGGTCTGCTCGTCCGGCTAGCCGAAGCAGCCGCTGAGACACGGTGGATCTCGGCCGTCTTCTAGGCGGAGGGAGTTTGCGTTCACCCCCTGTGACTGCTGGCATCAATAAAAGCTGACTCTCTCTCTGCAGACGAGCCTCTTAATTACCTCTCCAAATTAGTGGAACCGAAACTAGTTTGCAGTCAGGATATCTGCGGCCTTGACTTCGGTGCTAGGCAGGTAGTAGGTGGTGGACTGATAAGGGAGATGACGAAATAGCTGTTACACTTTCGCCCACGCGGACTTTAGTATTGAAAAATTGTAGCTTGTACTGGCCGCGCACTAGTTTATGTTTATAATTTCGCGACTCGCTACGACGTTCTATAGTAAAGGAGTTGTTCCTTTTGTTAAGCGGTCACCTGTGTAGATAGTCAGATACGCAAAAGCCGTGTGAAGTTACCAAAGAAGACATTGTCTTCAAAACATTCTGCATACGTTGGTTGTCTCTTGAGTGTTAAGCACAAAAGGAACATGTATCTTATTGATATAACAGCATTAGTAAAATCGTAGGCCCATGCCTTATATACTTTGACTGCTAAAGTATCCAAATAGTCCAAACGCGCCATGCATGAGGCTGGTACTGCAGCCACGCTCCTTTCTCGCGCTTCTCTCTGCACGCGCTTCGCCTCCTGGTGGCGCCACCGCGAAGTCCGTAATTACCGACATAGCCTCCGAGATGGGGTGGCGCGCGTTCTCTTTTCCAGGTCATTCCACTCGACCGACGCGCTCCCCAGCAGTTCGAGCACAGTACGTGCTAGTTTGACCGCGCGTCGGCTGTCCACCGAAGCATCGCACCGCTTCTTGCTTCTTTCGCGTGACAAGTAAAATATTTACGTGCACGAATAACACAATGTGTTGGCGTGCGTCTGAGATTGTTTGCGGTCAACCACTGTAAATACTTGCACACGTACAAAAACTGACGGCCCCAAATAGAGAGAGGTAGCACAGAGAGCAAAGGCAGGGAGATCAACCAGACGAGTGTTCGCTTTGCTGCCCTATACTTGGGAAAGAACTGAAAGAGGAAAGCGGGATAGAGGGAACACTGTGTGTGCACGCAGCAAAACGCCTGGAAATCAGTCAAGTCCAAGCAAGTGCTCCGCCGATACGTTAGGCTGCCGTCATTATGCTGTCTGAAGCCAATCTTGGTGCTTCCCCGTAGCTGGTGAAGTCACCAGTGAAGACGAAGGAGTCGGTGGGCCTCAGCAGTGCATTGCAGCAGTGCGTGACAGTATATCGTTAGGCTAAACCCCAGCCTTCTTGACTTCATTGCGAATAGAATGATGCGGGTTAGCCACGATGCTTACTCAAGAGTTGCAATTACTGAATGGAGACCATCCAACACTTGCGTTGCACTTCGCGCTGACGGAGTGTGCAGGTTATTCAAGAGCATTCGAAGAGTATTTATCAGACGACTGGAGCATGCCGAGGTTATATACAGCGCTGCATAGTCACGTCGTTCAGCACCGCCGCTGGCTTCCGTCGGTCGCCCGAGTCGAGCCGACAGTTGGTGTTGGTCGAGCTGGTCTGGCCACAGTGACCACAATGCGTTGCGGTCGTGGTCGCCGCCACGGCTGGTGACAAGGGGGTCGGCGGTGTTCGGCCGCTCTTGCAGAGATCGTAGGGCGACGAGCACACGGCTTAGAACGACAGAAAGCTGAGCTAGATGGTAAGGATTCATTATGCATAAAAAGGTGAGGCTGCAGACAGGATACAAGAGTTGGTGTTGTCCACTTCTCTTGTGTCCTGTCTGCACGCCTCACCTTTTTATGCATAAAGAACACACGGCGGTGCTCCGCGATGGTGTTGCCGCTGCACAAAGTTGTTCGCGAAAGTTCGCTCCACAGAGGTTGGCGCTTACGTGTGTAAACAAATAAATAAGTAAATAAATAAATAAAAATACTTCGTGTTATTATCTTTGGAAATTGAGTTTGGGGATGGGCACACTTACTTTTTCCCCAAAATAAATTTTTTGACAATGTCGCTGCTGTCCTTTTTTCTTTCTGTTTCTTATTTTGGAAATTGCGCTCAAATCCCACAGATACCTCGTTGTTCGAACAGGTTAAAAGCATCGTGGGGTATCAACAGTGAATTGGACAACTTTTGTTATACAACTTTTGGACAACTTTTGTTATAGCGTCAGTGTTTCTTTTTCGTTATTTTTTAAGGGAGCGCTTTGGTTTCAGCAAACTTGATTGTTTCGATGTACGGTGGCCACATAATATAGACCAAGGAGGAGGGGATTCATAAAAAAGAGAAAAAAAAAAGGTGAGCACTACGAGTAAGAAGAGTACGTAGATGCGCTATATCGAAGGGTGAGAAAAAAATTTTTTTTTTTCTGGGAAAACCAATACACCTCCCAGGGAAAATCATGACAACGTCCACTTCTGCGTGAAGACTCTTTCACCGGTTGCGTCGGGGCTAGGCATATACAGGGTGTTTCAGCGAACACTTTAAGATTTTTTTAAAGGTTGCCTGTGGCAGGTAGCTCAATTCTAGTTTATGAGTCGGTCTACTCGAAGCGGCGGACCATACTTGCAAAAAAAAAAAAAATTGAGATGCATAATTGACATATTATTAAAAATTCACTACTTAAGTTTTTAACTAATTACATGTTGGCCCATATTGCCATTTACCAATTCTAGCCGTGGAGTTCCCAAGGCGGATCCACTTGGAACGAATTCTTAGGGCGACACCAGTTTCGAGATAGAAATTCGCGAACTTTGCTGAGAAATGCATTGGCTTTCCCGTTACTTGTGTGCATCAGTGCATGAAACTACGTTTTGTTAACAAATTAACTGGAACGCCAATGCATTTCTCCGCAAAGTTCGGGAATTTATATCTCGAAACTGGTGTCATCTTGACAATTGGTTCCAAGTGAATCCGCCTTGTGGACCCCACCGCTAGAACTTGTAAATTGCAATATGGGCCATAGTGTAATTAGTTAAAAGTTAATTAGTGAATTTTTATTTATTAGTTGATTTTACATCTCAATTTTGCTGTGCAAGTATTGTCCACCGCTTCGAGTAGACCAGCTCATGAACTAGAATTGTGATGTCCGTCACAGGCAACATTTGAAGTGTTCGCTGAAACATCCTGTATCTCTTCATAGTCTATTCGAAGTTGCACCGCTTAGTTATATTAAGAGACCGACGAAGAAAAAATTATCATACACACGTGTCAAGTTGTGAGTGTGATCCTGCTTTAATTCTTCGTGTATGTCTTAATTTGTACAGCTATATGCCGCGCAGTTCAGTGTTAGGGAACAATGTTTGCAGATTTTATTCCGTGAAACGTTACCAGACATTCACTTTCCTTTTTCTCATAAAGCGAGTAACAAGCGATAGCAATATGCTGTTGGCTGTTTGAAAATGAGCAAATAACAAAAGACCAAAAAGGGGAAAGAAAACCTTGGAAGAAACTGAATTGTATCAAAAGATATCGGCCAGTTAGGAATTATATATAAAAAAAGATAAATTAGAGTAATCAGTAAGAATGCACGTATCGTCGAAAAATTTGATTAGAGAGGAAACAGAGCGATGAAATATAAAGTGCATAAATAAATAATAAAAAAATCATTTACTATAAATTTGTGGTAAAAACATATATCTAATTGATTACTAAAATAATAAAATACATCTTATCAGAAAAATAGTAATCGGACGGGGGATTACATCAGCATTGTAATTATTAATCAGGCTTCTTTCTAACTTCTTGTTCAATATTTTGAAAGTCGGAGGCCTACCTCATGTTAATTCCCGTTTTGTTTGAAAATTTAGCTCACTGGATTCCCAACGTCTGCGTCCCTGTGAAGATTTGCCCGAATCAAGTCATACTGAAAAGCGTAAACCTACAAGGAAATGTGATAACTAAACGCCGTTGTATAAACATAGCCGTTGTTCTGAGTGATATAAAAAAAAAATAACGAAGTTCGGGTGTTGAGGCGTCACTCAAAAAGTCTTGCCGGTCGACATCCTCGATTTCTGTGAGTTCCATCCAGAAAGGGGGGAAGGGGGTTCAATTTCTGAAGCTAGCGACTCTAGATGTCCCAACGTGAACTCGCACGAACTTGCAACGACACGCCATCGGAGTCGAAATTCCAGTCGGTTCGAAACCTTGGAGCTCGATGCTCTCTCTAGACCGGCTCTTTGTCGACGTTGGACGTCCTGATTCTGCCTACGTAACCAGCGGGGGCCGAGTGGCTAACGACGCGAACGCACGAAGTGGTCAGCTGCACCGTCCCGTTGGCGAGCTCCAAGCCGCTGGCGCCGCCCCGATAGGCCACACGAAATGTGCTCCTCACCTCTTGACAACGGTAGTCGCCCTTGGAACTGCACAGGCTGCCCGGGCAGTTGCACTTGACCAGGGGCAACTCGGCCGGGATTCTCGTCGGGTCCACATCGACGCTGCTCGTGAACGTGCAAGTCGCGCGCTCGCCGATGTTCCTTCCTTGCGGCTTCGGCGAGCACTCGTCGCCAGCGGATACCGTGTTCTGACCAGCGGACAGCGATACGCGTTCTCCCAGTACCGATGCGTGCAGAAGGACGCAGGTAACGAGAATCACTGTGGAAGGCATCTCGAAGCAGACGGCTGACAGAAGGCCTGACACCTCGGCAAGACACTCGCACCCCGTACTATATAGTCTACGGTGGCTCCTTCTTGACAGCGTGCCAGAATGACTATCGACAGGCCTGTTCTTCACTACCCGGAAGTTCCGTCGGCGTTTCTTAAGTCGTAGACCGTTACGTCTTGCCTTCGCTGTTCCATATCTATCGCGGAAAGGAGAACGTGCATATAGATAAGTTATTCAGACGACGGAAGGATGTTACCGCCGTCGACGATGACGCTTTCCTTCGGGACGCTTATCGGCCACGCCGGCGCGACACCCTCAACGAATCAAAGCATAAATCTCTTGACTTGGCTCTCCGGTTCGCGAGCTAGTTAATGCCAGGTTATGTGCCAGGTTATGGACTTTCAATGGGTAAACAGGCATTATACGTCTTGAAACAGTCAAATCGGCCGTTTTTCTCGGCCCGCGTTCCGCGTAATTATTTTATTTCCGCGCTTAGCTCGCAGCGAAGAACATACGAAAGGTCTTCACACGATTGCACGCCCGCGCGCCGCGGAAGCCGAACCCTGAATGAATAAATTAGGAATTTGTTGAAATAACCTTACCCAACTATCCGTGCATAACTTGCTCACCGAAATTTCGAGCTGGTGAAAGCGTGGACTGATTATACTGAACGCCATAGGTCTTTTCACCTTCCAATATATTCTACTAGCTTTATTTAATGACTTGGCTGAAGTCGGTCGCTGACAGCTCGCTGTTCTTCGTCTGTAGCAAGAAGCGCATGACACATCAGACGCACGAACGTAACACAACACGTTTTGCTTGCGTATCAACAGCTGCAGCACAGCCTGTGCGACAGCAACAACCGTTGCACATACGCAGGCTTCGTATACTTCATGTAGGCGCACGCACGAGCGGCAGGCACGCGCCGACATAGAAAAGCGCCAGCAAGTCGATTACGCGAATCGCCCACGGTGTGGCACGCTACAAGTCAGCTGGTACAAGCAGGCCAGGTGACTACTTGCCACCGCCCCGTTTCGAAGGGGATGCCGATAAATCACCATCGTCATCGTCGTCCTCGTCATCGTCATCATCGTCATAATCGGTACACCTACAGTTAGTGCGTATATGGGATGCCATTTGCAGTAGCTCGAAATACACCCAGAATATACCGACAACCTGCGCATGTCACGGAAGCTGGAAACACACGTAGGCACCTGCCTAATGATAATCAACGCAGTCTGTGTATTGCGAAGATCCAAGGAAGTTTCGCTTAGACAACGAGTGGCATTCTTGATGTAGCATAATATTAATAATCATCATCATCATAATCTATGATATATGGTACTATAAGATAGGATATTATAGCTGCGACATTTCTCGCGTGGGCTCGTCATGGTGCCGGGATAAAATAGCTGTACTTTCTAACACTGAAGCCCCTGTCAGGGTAGTATAGCCTTCAGTTTCCCCTTTGGTTTTCTTTATTACGACATTTTGTCTCTGGACAGAAAAGCTAAAGAAAGAGAAAACAAAGCATGGCACTGGAACGTATGGTAATGTTACACAATATGAGAGAATGGCGTGTCCTTTACATGGTGATGAATTCCTCTGGGACTTTCATTGGCGCAGCGTTCTCTTTGTCTAACGTATCATCGGTATAAATTGAAACGCAAACAGGAAGCAACCGGTCAGAAAGATAACGGTATGCGTAATTACGTAGAAGTGGGACATGCAATCGCTGTGTAGCCGGTTTTGAAACAAGGAGTAGTCGCCAGTGCGTATATTGCAGTCCATATTTAAGTCACGGTTACAAATCCGGGTGAACCCGAAAACGCAACAACGCACTAGAGTGACGCATTTGAATTTAGGCTGATAGTACACATGGTCACAGCAAAGACGTATACTGCATACACAGCTCCCTATGGGCGAGTTCCTTATTTGGGCCCTCGATAATGGGCTATCAGACAGCGAGGGTCAGGGCGAGATCTCATGCGAGACACGAAACGGGAGTCCTTTTGTTTGCGCTCCTTTCTTTCTAGGAGCACAGCCTTGGCGCGGTCGATCTTGTCCGGTAGAGAACGGCCCGAGGGCTGGTCCTATACGATTCGGGCACGGTGATGGTTCTCGTACGGGTCACGCGTCTTGGCAGTATATAGTATATCTGGATTCGCTCAGTTCCTTTCTCTCGGTATTCTTTGAGTACGTCCTCGTATTCTTTTACTCATTGCCAGAGGGCTACATTTAATTAATTGCTTTGTTGTGTCGGACTATAACGTGACACCACGTGAATGACGATGGTAGCCACGACTGCAACTGTTTCGAAGTACCGCTACGAAAAACGTTCATATTGTCAGACGAATCGCGTCGTCGATGAACACATACGGACGGTCTTGAAAGCGATACAAAAACAATTATTGGGCACCATAGGGTTACGACGAGCTTTCTGTTATTAAAGTGCTTCGCACAGGGTTAGGTCAATAGACTCATCAAATAGTTGGGACATATTCTTTTCTGAAAGATTACCCCATCAAAAAAGGAAAAAGAAATACAAGAAAACAAAACAAGAAATGAGAAAGGGCAGAACTATGCAGAAGCGAGCAAAACTGATGCATCAAAGGCGTCAAAGTTCAATGAGGGAATTCTCACAACTTTCGGAAATTCTAGGGGCCTGGTTTCTCAATGTTTGAAATGTTCCCAAGAATTTCCGAGTTCTTCTTTAGTTAACAGGTAACTACTACGCTATGGCGGGGCTTTTCAGACACTTCATTATATCCAGGACATAGCACGCGTATACTCTCCGCTATGCCTGACCGATGTTCCTTTTTTTTTTCTTTCTTTGCGTAAGTTGTGTTCAAGTGGCACCACGCGACGAGGACAACAACAATACTTATTGACGATTCAGCTGTAAATTTGAGAGAAAATGCGTCAGCATTACGTTGCACCTCTTTGAAGTCCCGGATGCAAGATTTAAACCGCTTTCACCACATCGCAAATTGTTGTTCAGGAGCTCACTCACTGCACGTCCTGCCTCTTCGAGGAGAGAAGTGCAAGTGACGGCGGTCTGGAGCTGACAGGGGCGATGACTTTTAAGTTTTCCGGAATTTTAAGAAATCGGTTGGGGCAGGTGGCATAATGCTTGACCTTGAGTTGGATTTTTCTTTTTTCAAAGAGGGGGAAATTGCTAGCACGAGAAATCAAAACACTTGTTCAACCACTTAAGAAAAAAATAATAATGAACTGTTTAATTAAAGTACGGCACATATTACTATTTACGAATTGTAGCCGGCGACTTTACAACACGATATATGCATCCACTTTATATGAATCTTCAGGACGACAGCAGTTTCGCGATAGTATTTGCCGATGTGTGGGACGAAATACATAGGCATTCCACTTACTTTTGAGCTCCAAGGTCTTGTTAAAAGAGTGAGTGGAACAATGGCGCAATAGTGAATTTTTACGACGAATGTTATGCCACATATCCTCCACATAGTGTCTTTCTTGAAATTCATTCCAGTTGGAAACGCCTTGCAAACTCAACGGCTACTATCCGCGAGTTGCAATATATGCCATGAAATAATTCATTGAGGAGCTAATTACTCATTTACGTTAATAAGTTGTTTATGTGTTTTGGTATATTGTGCACGTAATGTCGGCCCTTCCGAATAATCCAGCTGGAGGACTGCAATTACGTTATCTCCAATAGACCATTATAAAAATTTTTCGGTAAGCTAACAGGACGCGCTAAGAAGGAAAGATGAAGTCCGGAAAGAATCCACAAATATTCTGCAACACTACCGGCTAGACAGGACTTACCCGCCTACTCACCCCAGCCTAACTAGGGCAGAAGCAGTAACACTTAGAGAATGAAACTGCAGACCAATATCTACGTCCAAGGTAGCTTACTGAACCGTACTTCCCCATCTGAGCACTCATGCATCTGCAAGCACTGTGATGTCCCAGACAACCTATGTCATATGGTATGGTGGTGTGTACGAAAACATGGCACAGTAGACACCCAAACACTTACTGAGGAGCAGTAACAGGCAGATTTAACAGACCTGGACCTGAAGAAACAGCGCAGCCTGATCGAATGGGCACGGGAGCTGGCCATGACCCGCGGCTACCTGGAATAAGGAGGCTGCCCACCTAGGGCGTACACTGCGCTTGCTCAAAATAAACATTTACTCTCTCTCTCTCTTAAAAATGATCGCCTCGTCTGTGTAGATATGCATACACACACATACAGGCTCTTATAGGCTCTCCCATACGCTCTCTACCTCTACCATTTGACCGCCTTCCCACACTTTACGCACATACGCTTGTTTTCCCACTTTGTCACACTTAATGCTAACGCATTACTGGCAACAACGTGACTAGCGGTCACTTACAAGGCGCGGGATCCGCACCCGACGCCGGCTGCTTGTCCCTACGGTCATGTAATAGCGTCATACAGCCGTTTCATAAACGTAGCAGTTCCATAACGGCACCCCCCCCCCCCCTCCAAAAAAGGTAAAGGAAGAAAAGCACCTTCTTATTTTTTGGTGTCAGCCAACGTAGGGAGCGAATGTTCTATCACTGCTGTCGCAACAGCTGATCTCGCTGCGAAGTTGCAGAGACGGCGTAGATGCTATCGCCGCTTAAGGCAGTTTCACATGGCGCGAGTGGGGCGAAAAAAAAAAATCGTTCTGCCGCGCACGTCGCAGAGCAATTTTCGCCGACAGCTTTCACATGCGTTTGCGGCAGCGCGATTTCCGTCGCAGCTATGCGCAAGGTTTTCCCCTGCTCACGAAGTATCCATGCCTGCATCGTTAAATAAAAATACAAGCCAAACTATTCAAATATTCGAATTTTGCTATTTTTATTCCATAATAGAATAGGTACACAATTTTTGAACGTTCAAAGGCGTTGAGACTTTACGACAGCTTGCAGATACGATGAGTGAGGCGCTGCACAACACCGCAAGTATGAGCGTGCGGCTCGTGCGGCGTCCGTGGAGTGGTTCCCTTTAGTGCACTCTAGTTTTGTTGTTATTGTGGGAGCCACAACTATTTTTCCTGGATGAGTATTTGCTTTCGCAAAAAAAGAAACAAGCTACTATTGAGTGCATGTATGAGCAGCTGGCGCAGTTTGTAGCGACGAAGAGGTTGACGAAGGTGGCGATCAAGTGGGTACTGCGTTATGTTGAAGCAGCGTCCTTTTCCCGACCTGGATAGCGTGTAGCTTCTCTTTTTAAACGAATTTTGTAAGCGGAAGAAAAGAAAAATGTTAATGAAGCTCCTAAGCTGCAAACGCTGGTGGGTACGCCCTATTAAAACATCGCTAAAACTGGCCTGCGACATTGCTCCACGGAGCTACCAACGCGTGGTAAAACAGGAAAGCGCCTATTTTGACGGTGCTTTGTTTCGTCACACACATTGCCCCTCCTACATCGCGCCGATCACTGCGACTGAGCGATGGCGCGACCAACTTGTTGGAATACAGTCGTGGAGAGCCCACGATGTCGCGGCGGTCGCCCAGCGACGGAAATCGCCATGTTGCTGACTGAAAATCGCGCCATGTGAAACAGCCTTAACGCTGCAGCAGTCGTCGCCAGAGGGCGACTGGGCGCCAGAGGCAACGTTTAAGACGTGTTCGTTCTCCTGACTGGTGGAAGAAGCCTGTAGTTTCCACACTTCTGCGAGGAACTACTGAAACTGAGTATACTTATCCTTGTCATATTAGCTTAACAATAGCAGCGCCAGGGTTCCACGTTTAGATATTTGTAGACAGCCTTGCCCTCTGAAGGGCGTTGCAGAAAAGCCACACCATTTTAGCCTAAATTAGAAACTTTGTACAGCTTTTATTATTTGAAACGGCCCACCCACTACATATGACAAGTGACCTTTCTTCTGCCTCGACTATTTCCGACCAAATAGCGTCAGTCCATATTTCTATGACATATCTTCCTTGCTTAAATTAGGTTGCTTCTGAAGGAGACTTTTGGATAAAAGACGGTTGCCGCCAACAAAATTCTAAATACTTGCTGCAGAAATATTACATCTCTTTAGTATATTGAGGAAGCACTAGTTCAAAACCAATTGCACCAGCCAGACAGAATGTGCAAGTTCTGCGTGATGCCTTGGGCCATTGCTGCTGTAACTGCGCCGGCAGTCTTAATTCATGTACAGTGTCTGCTTCTCGAAAACGTGCCGCGTATTGGCTGGGCCATTACCGTCGAACGCTTATGCCGTAGAGTACAGGCAACTTGCTTCCGACGGCGGTAACGCCAGCACCGCAGTATGCGGCGGCTGCGCGCTTGCAAAGCCAGCTTGTACAACTAAGAATTACAAAGTGGCGTGCGACACCAGTTTCCAGGCTTTGTGAAATGTTGTATGAGACAGCTGTACTTCCACGGACAGCTACTACACAAACATGGACAGCTGTGCTTTCACCTGATTTGCCCTCTCAAGTGAAGGATTTTCATTGGCAATATCAGTGGGGCATTCTACCTACAAGAGACAGGCTTGAACGCTGGCATATGGTGGCGAATGATAAATGCATATATGGCGCACAAACAGAGACCAACGAGCATGTAGTAAAGGACTGCGTTGTAGCACGCACCTTCTGGAAGCTAGTTGCAAGAATGTTCGGAATATCCATCGTGCGGTCACCACAGCGCCGAGATCGGTTTGCGAGCCTCGTCTACTACAGCGCTAGCTACATTTTGTGGTGCTTCCGTAACATCGCAGAACGATCTCGGCAGTCAAATAGAGCAATGTACCCCAGAATGCGGAAACTTCGGGTGATAATATGGGGTCATCTTGAAGAACAGTTGTTCAAACTCGGTGAAGCCGAGTTTCTTCGCCGCTGGTCTACGCGGTACATAACCGTCTCCCAAGGCAAAGTCTTTCTACATCCAGAATAGTGCTCAATTCTGTTGCCTGAGTTCAGACTGTATCTGTATGTGCCCCGGACACCTTTCATAAATTCGAGGCTGACAATAATGCTTTTGTGTGGATGCGGTAATGAGTTTTGTTGTTGATGTTGTGTGTGGCAAAGCCAGTGTCAAGTATACACCATTTATTATTTCATTTGTTAATCTGTTTTGCTTACATCAAGTATGATGTATTACATGTGATGTACTTTATATGTACTTTTTGTTCATACCACAGTTGTAAGCGTGCCTACGGGTGAATAAATTTCCTTGTCAACAATCCTTCGTTTGTTGTACATGTTATCGTCCTGGTGGAATTGTTCCATGAATGTGACTCAGTGTTCGTATCGTCTGTTGTTTAAATAAGCGCTTTCTTAACGCAGTTTTTCTATATAATCGTCTCATAGCATCACTTCGAAATTATGTAACGTGTCTGTGTCGCACCATCATTGTACATAACCACTGTTTACACTGTATGTATTGGTCATTTTGTTTAATGTGAGAATTAGTTTGTGTAACTGTGCGTTTCCGTATGTCTATGTGATTACATGTTAGTGAGTGTGGACTCGGACACTCCTTACGAAACGTGCCATGTATGCAGTGCTTTGTAGTTTGTATATGTTATCGTCCTTGTGGAACTGTGCCATCATTGTGACGCAGTGTTAGTATAGTTTTTTTGCTGAAATGAAGTTCTTCTAAAACATCGCAGCTATTGCGATTTTGTTCTTGTCGTTACGTCCGGTAACGCCCAGATAAACTTCTCTTCGTTCCTCGTGGCCTTTCTTGACGCGAAGTGTTCTAACTTGGCTGTACTTCGGGACCGAACTACAGTTACGTTGATGTCGGCGTCAGCTAGTGATACGGCTGTCAAAGTGTATAGCTGTATTTGGTTACACGACCGCAGAACAGGCCCTGTAGTGCCCTGCTTACTCAACAGTGCTCCTTTCAGTGTAGCATAAGCTTATATGTGTATTTTGAAAATTACTTTCTGAATGTGGTATAGTTATTGTAAATGCGCAAAAAGCGGAAAAAAATATGCATATCCCACTTCGCTGCTGGAACGGTGCTGTGCGCACTACTGAACAGCTAGGCGGCTGACCAGCATATATTGGGGCTTTGATAAAAAGACATTCGAATATGCTTGTGCAAGGCGAGCAGTTGCGTGTGTAATGGGAACGTGTGTGTGACGCAGCGGCAAAGACGATGACGGTGCTATTACGCTGGCAACGGCACGACGAGTACATTTATTTGCACTACAACAAATATTTCAGCTAGAACCTGCCGTGTTACGATGTGGGCAGATCTTGCAGCGGGGGTGTAATGTGGCACAAGGTCTATTTGTTGGTCGCTACAAGGAAAGGACCGCAAAATGTGGGCGGATCTCGAATGTGGTGCCGTCAAACACAGAGCGTTGCACAGCACGATGAAAGCACTAGGGAAATATGCGAGACATGGCACGTGCCGGATATGCCAGACGCATCAAAAACACACAGTTGGCTTCGGCACGAGATGATTACGCGGGCGATTGTGGTGCTCCCGTGTGGCTGGCTTCTATTGCTTTCGAGATAATAAGACGGGCCGGTATACACTTTCCAGAGCATATTAGTAGTTTTCTAGATGTAATTAAAACCCATGAGTATCATCCGCCGTGGCTGACCCGGGTGAAACGGTGGCAATCTTAAAATAATTTGAAATGACAATGCAAGTCTCGATGTGATTTGTGGTTCTGGTCAATTTCTCCTTGAGATGTCTAAAAAATAATGGGGTTTTACTTGCCAGAACTACGATCCTGCTATAAGGGTTGTTTGAACTCCCTGGGGTTTCTTTAACGTGAACATAAATTTAGTTACGCCAACGTTTTTTGCATTACGTGTCTATCGAATTTCGGCTGCTGCATTTCCAAAATTCTATCTACACCAGATTTTTTCGTTGATAAATTGAACTGACGCTGTCATTCCTCGATAGCAATGGCCACTTCGGACGCTGATGCCAGCAAATCGCCTACGGACGATTTTTGCAGCATTTTATTGGCCCTAGTAGGAGAACCTGTTCAGAGGCCGAGAAACACTGAAGTGCTGCGCTTGGTAAGGGACCCGTCCGAAAGCATCGCGGTATTGACTAAAGGCAACCAAAATTGTTCGCGCAGGTTGTTGGTACGTTACAACACAGCCCTTCTCTGTAGCGCACAAATCGAGCAGATTTTCAATGTTGCTGCGGATGCTTTCCTAAAAAACGATAGGAGATGACCAACAAAAAAAATGTTTAAAGGAATTTTAGGCAAACACAAAAAGCATGTGATTGGATGCCGAGGACGCACTCAGAGAGCCCTGGCAGTTCAATTTATTCACTGTGTTTGTGACTCACTCTGGCAGGAAAGTAACGAAAAGTAAACTATTACCTTTTTTTTTAGTAATTAATCAGTTACTTTCGTAAGGAAGTAATCGTTAACTGTGATCAATGAGATTTTCGAATGCGGTAATTGCAATTGAAATCTGTAACTTGATTTTCTGTGACGCATTGTGCCACTCTGGCCGCCTCAGGATTGTGCACTTGCGCCAGAAAGGCTTTCACTCGAGCGGTTTACTCTGCGGCAACTCCGCATCGTCTTTGAATAAACCTTCGTACTCCCACGAACACGCTTTGCCTTCGATAGCGACTGTGTCGACGAGATGCTCGACCGATTCGGCATTCTCTCTCGGCGGCTGCGGCCGACTCGAGACGGCGCGGCGCACTTCGCGGAAGCTTCGCCGCACAACATTTCGGAGCGCGCGGGAGAAGCCGCCCTTCGGTTGGCGCCCACCGTCTGCTCGCAGGAGTTCCAGTTCTTGCAACTTGAGCTCTTGCGTCGCCAACGTTTCGCTGAGGTTGCTTATCCGATCTTGGTTTTCGGAGAGACGTTCGCGGAAGTATTCGAGTTGCTTCTTTAATTTCTCCATGGTATCTTTGATGTATTCGGCCGAGGGCGCGGTGTCTTGAGCGATCGTTTGGTTCGAGCACGCGAAATATGCTTCGGCACCAGAACCGACGCACCCGTCTTTGCAGTGGGCCGGTAGGTCTTTGTGCAGGACGGTCTCTCCGGTTACTGCACACTGAAGGAAGCGGAACTCGCATTCTTCTTCGTAGTGGTGTAGGAGAGCGTCCATGGCGCCCACAAACTCGCAACCTTTGCTTTCATTCCAGCAGTGAGCCTAAAAAGAAGAAACAAGAAAATAATAAGGTGTCGAGGGATAGCGTAACAGATAGCCGTACTCGAAAATGCTCCTCGAATCAATGCCGTTTTTCGACTCTGCCTACCATTAAGTATTTTACCTGAATCCCTATAGGAAAAAGTGGCGTTGCAGTCGATGAATATTTATAGGGACCCGGATAGTATGTTATTTCTTTTGATTTGGCATGGATCTCTTGACGTTGCACACTTTCGCTTCTTTCATTGCTCCTTGAGGACAAGTGAAATATATTACTATATGGTTAACTGCAGTATATATATATATATATTTTTGGAAGTGTCTGATTGGAAGTGTTCCATGTGGAACTACGTGAGTGAGGCGGTGGCGTGGAGCTGAGGTAGGACATCGGGCTTCTAAGCTGAACATCGTAAGCTCGAATCCTCCGCCAGTATACTGCATTTACAGGCATGAAGTGGTGTCTCATACCGGCAAAAGAAAAATGCCGAGAGCCAGTGGGGCTATATTAGTCCAGGTACAACCGTATTAGGAAGGCCCACTACGCTTCAACAAAGGCGCTCCCTCACCAGAACAGGAGTTGGCCTCCCTTGTGCAGTATTCACCCACAACCTCCTTCATGAGTCTTACAATTAGCAGTGACCCTCAGACCCCAGCGGCTACGGCGCAGCTTGCCGGCGGTGATCAGACCTGCGATGCGGCAGAGGGTGCTAAGAATCTCTGCACCCGGACAGGTCGCCACTGGAAACTACCCTGCTTTCCCACACGAAAAGTAGAAATATACCTGTAAAGAAAAAAAAATCAGGCAAGGAGACACAATCTCTTCAATTCTATTGACCGAATGCTTGGAAGAAGCATTCAAGCTATCAAATTGGGAAGGCTTAGGAGTGAGGATCAACGGCGAATAGCTCAGCAACCTTCGGTTTGCAGAAGGCATTGCCCTGTTTAGCTACACTGTAGACCAATTGCAACAAATGATTGAGGACCTTAACATAATATGTAAGAGCGGGGTTTAAGATTAGTGTACAGTAGACAAAGATAACGCTCAATAGCCTGGCAAGGGAGCAAGAGCTCAAGATCGCCAGTCAGCCTCTACCAGTCCATGAACTAGTACGTTTATCTAGGTCACTTACTAACGGGGAAACCTGATCACGAGAAGGAAATTTACAGAAGAATAAAAATGGGCTTGAGTGCATATGGCAGGCATTTCCAGATTCTGACTGGGAGCTTACCACTGTCACTGAAAAGATAAGTGTGCTATCATTCCATTCCACCGGTGCTATCATACGTGGAAGAAACTTCGAGGTTAGCAAAGAGAGAGAGAGAGAGAGGAAAGGGGAAAGGCAGGGAGGTTAACCAGAGAAAAAGATCCGGTTGGCTACCCTACACTGGGGAGAGAGGGGAGGGGGAGGTGAAGTGGTAACAAAGTAGAGATAAGGAAAGGAAGGAGCCTAGACACACAGTCACCATCGGTCACTGGCACCGAATACTGTCATCGCACAGCACAGTGACACTTGCCACACTATCAACATTTGTTCAGGCTACAGCCGCCTGTCCAATCCTGTCGCCCTCAAAAACCGCAACAGTGCCCTCGTCGCCCTCTGCTGCGATGGCTTGTGATGGCGGTATTGTAAAATAAGTTCCTCTGTGAGAGGTCTTTGGTCAAAGCGCGCTATCGCGGTTGCGAGTGATTGTCTCTGTAAATTATATCGAGGACAGTCACAAAGAAGGTGTTGAAAAGTCTCCTCGTTACCACAGTCCTCACACGTGGCGTCGTCGGCCCATCCAATTCGGTAAGCGAAAGACTTGGTGAAAGCCACCCCTAGCCATAGTCGACAAAGCAGGGTAGCTTCGCGACGGCAGAGTCCAGCTGGAATACAAAGGCGTAGAGAGTAGTCAAGATTGTGGAGTCGGTAGTCGTGAAAACTTCCAGCGTTCCACAAGGAGAACGTGATGTCACGGCTGATCATTCGAAGTTTTCGAGCGGCATCTGTCCTTAATAACGGTATCGGCTCCTCTTCGTCCCCTTGAAGAGCCGACCGAGCAGCGTTGTCAGCGTGTTCATTCCCTATGACTCCGCAGTGACTTGGAAGCCACTGAAATGTCACGTGGTGTCCTTTCTCAGTTAAGGTATGAATGAGTTCTCTAATCTCAAATACCAGTTGTTCGTGTGGTCCGCGCCGCAGGGCCGATAGCAAAGATTGCAGTGCAGCCTTCGAGTCACTGAATATTGACCACCTTCGAGGTTGCTCTTGGCTGACGAGACGAAGTGCAGCGCGAAGGGCTGCAAGTTCCGCGGCCATCGGTGTCGTTGGGTGACATGTCTTGAAACTGATGGTGGTGGCTTTCGCTGGGAAGACCACGGCTCCAGAGGAACACTGGAGAGTTGTCGATCCATCAGTATAAATATGTACGTGTTCGGCATATTTCTCGTGCAAAAGGAGCAGAGTTAGTTGTTTAAGAGCAGGTGATGACAGATCAGATTTTTTCCTGATTCCTGGTACGGTGAGGTGCACTGCGGGTCGAGCCAAACACCATGGAGGAATCGATGGCTTAGTTGCGGGGGTGAAGCCTGACGGGAGGCAGGTGGAATACTCCGAAATCGTAGTACAAAATGCTGCCTGCGGCCTTTCTGACGGTAGTGTTGCCAGATGGTGGGAACAGGCACGGGAAACGTGCCTAATGTGCACTCTCAACACTTCTACCGCAATGTGTGTTTGTATAGGTTGGTCCCGAGCAATCGCAATAGTCGCTGCTATCGATGTGCATTTTGGCAAACCAAGACAAACCCTGAGAGCCCGAGCTTGAATAGCCTGTAGAGCACGGAGATTGGTCTGGCAGGTGTTGGTCAGTACGGGCAAACTGTATCTCAAGAAGCCCAGAAAAAGAGCCCTGTACAATTCCAACATTGCATGCACTGACATTCCCCAAGTCTTTCCTCCCAGAAACTTGAAAAGTTGGGAGATTGCTGTCAGACGCTTCTTCAAGTAGGTCACGTGGGGGCTCCATGAGAGATCTCTATCAATGATTATGCCAAGAAATTTGTGAGTCTTCTCATAAGAAATTAACTGGCCATTTATTGATATGGCGTAGGGTGTCATTGGTTTGCGAGTGAACGCCATCAGTGCACATTTGTCTGACGAGATTTCAAGACCTTGGTTGCGGAGGTATATAGCTATTAGAGTAGCAGCTTTTTGAAGTCTTGCACGTATCTGAGGACGTTTCACACCTGAGGTCCATATACATATGTCGTCGGCGTACATTGATATCTTGATCGCTGCTGGCAGATGATCAACGAGACCAATGAGTGTGAGGTTGAATAGGGTAGGGCTTAGTACACCGCCTTGAGGAACACCTCGGTACGTGTAGTGTAGTGCGGTTTTACCATCACCGGTACAGACAAAGAAAGATCTCATAAAAAGGTAATGAGAGATCCATTGGAAAACTCGACCACCTAGACCAACCATCTCAAGAGCATCGAGGATAGCCTCGTGAGATACGTTATCGTATGCCCCCTTGACATCCAAGAACAAAGCTGCACATAATCTTTTGCGTGACTTTTGAAGCTGGACGTACGTAGCGAGATCAACAACACTGTCTACTGAAGAGCGATCTCGACGAAAACCAGCCATGCAATTCGGTAACATGTTGTAGTGCTCCAGGTACCACTCCAAGCGGGTAAGGATCATCTTTTCCATTATCTTTCCCACACAGCTGGCCAGCGCTATTGGGCGGTATGAGGTGGGTTCAAGTGGGGACTTGCCTTGCTTCAGGAGAGGGACCAAGCGGCTTATCTTCCATTCTTCGGGAACCATGCCATCCTGCCAAGATAAGTTGTAAAGATGTAACAGTTCTCTCCGTGCGCCATCACTCAGGTTGTTCAAGGCGCGGTAGGATATTCCATCTGGTCCCGCGGATGAAGAACGCCTGCATAGAGCAAGAGCCGCTTCTAGTTCCTCCATTATGAAAGGAAGATCCATGCGGCCGTCACGTGAAACAGGGATGTGACTGGGGGCTCGAAAGCCTGGACCGGTTGCTTGGCCAGCGATCCTTGCACAAAAGTCTTCTGCAACATCAGCCTCTAGCCGCCCCTGGAAGAGCGCCAGCGCTTTGAATGGGAAGCGTTCTTCAGGGAAGGAACGTAGACCACGTATGGTTCTCCAGATGTGGGAAAGTGGCTTTCGGGGGTCTAGTGACTGGCAAAATCTTGGCCAACGTCGAGATGCCAATCTATCCATGCGACGTTGAAGTTTCTTTTGTAGTCGTATGGCTGTCCTAAGGTCTTCGATGGATTTTGTACGCCGGTAACGCCGCTCCGCACGACGACGGAGTGCACGAAGTCGCTCCAACTCTATATCCAATTCCGTGTGCTTCGACGAAACCGTGACCGTGCGCGCGGCGTGTAGCATTGCAGACTTGATTGCTTCCTCTAATCCAGAGGACAGGCCCTCTCGACAAGCATCCTCCATGGTGGAAGTAAAAGTGGTCCAGTCAATTAATCGAATGGTGTTCCGTGGGGTGGGACTGGACATTCCTTTGATGACAAGGTATGTGGGAATATGATCACTCCCGTGTGTCTCGATATCCGAAAACCATTTAACATATCTTGTGAAACTGCTGGAGACGAAAGCTAGGTCAAGACAGCTGCCATAATTCACGCCTCGTATAAACGTTGGGCTGCCGTCATTCAGGAGTGAAAGGCCGTGGTTACAGGCGAAGTTTGCAAGTCTTTGCCCTCTTGCATTTGTTCTTGCGCTTCCCCATGCTATATGGTGCGCATTAAAATCTCCGATGATGACATATGGGGCAGGGCACATAGACAAGATGTTCGTTAATCGTTTGGGATCAAAAACACTTGAAGGCGATACATAAACGCCAACAAGTGTAAACATGAGTTTGCCCTTTTTAATTGTTAGGCAAACGTATTGATTTTTATCATGAGGCGGAATCGGCTGGCGAACATATGTCAGTTCTTGACGAAGAAAAACGATGACTTTGCTGCATGCATTAGTTGTTGCGGATATAACAGCTTCGTATCCCGATAATCTGACTGGTTTTGACACATTAGGCTCACATATGACAATGACTGGGAACAAATGAGTATATATATACTGACGAAAATCCGAAAGGCGTGATTTTAGTCCTCTTGCGTTCCATTGTATGATTGACGCTGCCTTGACTTCCTCTCGAAACGATGGGCGATGGCTGGCCATGTCTCTATTCGAGGCACTCAAGCACTGGGTTTAAGGCGTCCAGTACTTTCAGTGCATTTTGAGCAGACGTAGTTCCAAGGTTCGACAGAATCACTCGAATGGCATCTATGAGGGGACGCAGCATTGAAAGGACTTGACGATCTGCTTTAGGCGTGGCATCAGCAGCAGGAGCACGCTCCCGAGCGGGCTTGACAATCTGTAGTTCTGTGGGAGATTGCTGGCTTGGAAGCGCAGGCCATTCTTCTTGAGACAAATTCCTTCATACCCTTCATACCAAAGCCTCTTCAATGCCATCTGTGCTTCAGGCTTGGACATGTCAGGGGTGTCTGCCCAAACTCGGTACTATGTCCCCGTTGTGCTGAACCTCATGCGGAGGAGACGTGCCGGGCTACTGTCCTAAAGTGCGGCAACTGTAATGGTTCCCATGCTGCCTCGTCTAGGGACTGCCCTCGCATCAAGAAAGAGGTCGCTGTTCTCAAGCAAATGGTTCGGGACAATTCGACACACAAGGAGGCTGCTGCAACGATCCGGCGTCGGCGTCGGCGTCACCGAACCGCCTCAAAAAAGGCAGAGCCGCGAAAGGAGAGGGCCGCTTCCATTGTAGCACCCACTTTCTCCAATCAGGCCAAAAAGGGGCTGAACAGCACAAGGAAGTCGCCTGAAAGGTTAGCAAAGAAGCTCCAGAGCAAGTTAAGGACCATGCAAAGACCGAGGGAACGAAAAATGTCAAGCGTAACGCTGAGAGACATGAAGAGAGCGGCGTGGATCAGCGAGCAAACGGGGATAGCTAATTTTCTAATTCACATGAAGAGAAAAAAATGTAAGCTGGGCAGGCCATGTAATGCGTAGGATGGGTAATCGGTGGACCATTATAATTTCAGAATGGGTACCAAGAGAAGGGAAGCGCAGTCGAGGACGGCAGAAAAGTAGACGGGGTGATGAAATTATGAAATTCACAGGCGCAAGATGGAATCGGTTGGCGCAGAACAGGGGTAATTGGAGATCGCAGGGAGATGCCTCCGTCCTGTAGTGGCCATAAATATAGGCTGATGATTACGATGATGATACCTGGTTGACTACCCCCGTATTATGGAAAGAAAAAAAGAACGTGTGCAGAGAAAATAAAATAAAAGGGAACAAGATTGTCTGTCTCTCTATGAATATACGTGTGATCCCTGTCCCACGCTGTTTGTGAAGGTGATCCACAGTGTATGAACAATGGCAGCCTAAGGCCCAAACCAACGTTTCGACCAAGAGGCGTCTTCGTCAGGGCAATGCGATTTCACTTTTCAGTTGGAGTTCGTAAAAATGTAGGTCGGTTATTATTCTTGCAGGAGCGAAATATTTTCGCGTGTAGGGCTTGATAATTTTATTGTACTTCTGCGAATTAGGACATCATGACAATTTAGCTTCTGAGTATCGCTGACTCACTCTGACGGCAGAACCACTTAGGGGTGCATAAATATTTTATTATTCCTATTATTTTTTTACTATTGTTTTGAGAACAATATGGCGTTTCAAATTAAGGGTTGTTGACACTAGTCGTTGCTGAAGATGAAATTATGATGAAAAGCTAGCACCGATATGGTTAGCATAAAGCAGAAAGACTTTTGCAGCCATGGTAGGAAGAGAGTGAAGCGAAACTCGTGTACCACGTGACATGCCTACGTTGGTTACACCACCATAGATATTCCGCACACCGATCATATCACAACCGATTGCATGCTAATTGTCTTTGCAAGAATCTCTATTCCACCTATGTAGAATAAAGCTTATTTAAATGAGTGGTGATGCGTTGAAAATTAAACAAAAAAAAATGAAGGTCAAACCTCCATTTTAGGAATTACGTGCCAGAACTCCAGCGGAGTGTGTCGTTTTGATGTTGCAGATTTTAAAGTATCTATTGCAGTTAGGATGTCGTGGCTCTTGTAGCTACTTTCTAAGTTGAATCACTGTTATTTTTTTAATACAATGTGGTTGATCTTTACCTGTGGAAAAAGACTGGGCGTTCAGAGGAATTGTTCACAACATGAGAGTGAAACGTGTATATTAAGAAGCAGTGACACCTTTGTTGCACATTCCTCAATACAACTCCCAGTCAGCCTGTGACGTCACAAGATGGCTAGTATCCTTAAGGGCGAAAATGTGCACATTCATAAAAATTGCCTAATTAAAAGTCAGTTTTGACACAACAACGAGGACAGATACATAAGTGCGACCTAATCCCCAATTTTTACATTAGTTCACTCAATCATCTTTTGTTAATCCAGACAATGACATTACTGAACAAAAACTGCCTTGTCTAGAAGACTGGTGACTAGGTGTAAAAGAATGTATGACATTTTTTTTCCAACTGATTTCCATTCACACACGTCTCAGACAATAGAAGCAGTTTCATGAGAGCGCGTCAATGGACGCAGGTAAATTGAGAGGTTTGTCCGCCTTGCTTGCGCATGACGTCACAAACTGCAGCTGCCATCGCTGGAATTGCTATTTCTACGATGTCGTGGTCATATGTAAGGTTAGGTGTTTTCGGTTTGAACCAGATAAAAACAAAGAAAAAAAATGCCGCCCCGAATTGCTCGTTTAGCTAGATTTTCACCGAAAACAACTTCGTCGTACAACGTGAAGGACTGTAGCCTACTGTAAGCAGCGCACATTAGCACCAACCACTACAGTAATGCTGAATGCAGCTGATGAAAGCGGCGTTCGCCTGAGCTCTTGCGTTTCAGCATTAACAGCGGCACACTGTTTCTTTGTAACTCTACAAAAACTAGCTGTCTGAAATGCACGTATTTCTTTGTGTTTAAAAGCTTCGAAAATTACATCTAAAGAGAGCACTGAAGCTCATTTTAATGTCTTGAAAAGAAAACAGCAAAGGCTGGAACAAGTTTGATCATCATTGCTGTATTGACAAGCGTTTCTCGCGATTTTTAAAGGCGTAAGCATTTCTATGCTTACTGAACGAGGAAAACCACCCGTCCGTCCCGAATGATGATTGCTTTAATGAAAAATTTATTGTTCTTCAACTCTGCGAACAAGGACGACAAGCGAAGCTGTGTTTGGACGTCTATATTGACCACCATATTGATTTATTTTCATTGATATTGGATTACTATATTGATTGAATAAAGGCGTACACGTAACTTCGCGATCTTTATCGTCTTTATTTTGGCTCATTCAGTGCCACAGTGACCATAGCTTTGGAGTCGCTGTGGTACACCGCGATCGCTTGTACCGCTGTGCTAGACACGTTCTTCTCAAAGGTTAAATCTATACACGACCGGTGACGCGGGGTGAGCACATTGACATCCGCGTAGCACTCAATTCCAAACCGTTCCAACAGGAAGGATACAATCCACTAGGTGTCGGGGAGCTCTAGGCCGACGTTAAAGCCGATGATTGGTGGGTACACCATGGCGTTTTATTATGCATTGCGACACTGCAATAGGAGCGGAGGAGCACCACCATCCCACGTTTTCTATATGGCCATTGAAGTCGTGCGTCATAACATAGTCGATAAGATGATCATATTCGGAGCAACCGCCGCGACTGATAACATCACGCGGAAATAGTAATGCGCTTCATACATAGACGGAAGATAACATTCAGAGCGGTCGCAGCGACTTGTCTCTGTTCTTATCGCGCGCATGCTCATGGAGATTCGCGGGATGTGGTTTCAGAGTGCAGGGGACACACGGATGGACGGAGGAATCGGCTAGACATATGCAGCTTCTCTGTAATAGGGCCTGCAGCAGCGAGCGAATTCACCTTTGCACTGCATCTCGCTTCAACGCGAACTATAAGCGGCGAGAACACAGCGCTGACGAAGCTATCAGCCCTCGCTGCTCTCTGCCCCCATTGCAGGTCGCGTTGAAGATACGGCCTGCCGCCGTAGCACGGTTGATCATGATTCATAATCGTTCGACGCGGATCGATAAGGCGCTAAGCAGCGATAACGGCTCATAACGAGGGGAACGTCATCAGCGCACCTGGTGCCACCACCTGACGTAGTTTGCTTGCGTCATCAATTCACCTTGCGCCGCCGTTCGCAGCAGTTCGTGTCGCTGCAGCGCTGCCCTTTGTTCAAGTCGAATCAAGTTTCAGGTCATCGATAATAACACCGGGCTGCGTGGAGATGGGCAAGTGGCACAGTCCATACGCACACTTAGACAACTCCCAGAGGAGCTTTCAGCGTGAATTTGTAGCTCACACTTTCCTTTCTCAGAGTTTTCAAATGCTTCTGAACTGCTTCTCGCACTTTTGCCATTTTTAAACCTCGGAGGCCACGTCTGAGGCGACTGCCCAGCAGAACTGTTGCCTCTTGGAATTCGTAGATAAATGTTCAGGTCCAACACACACGTTGGAATATGTGTGAAGCGAAGCTTTAGGGAAGTGGCTAATTGATTGCTCTACAATTAACGACAATTCGTACAGTTACGTATCACTTATTTATTCGAATATGCTGTCCTAGATACGAGTGGGTTAAATTTGTATTGCAATCTGGATAACATTACAGTAACAACACAAAACGCATACAGCAAGCTCACATGTTACAATACAACATGACAACAACGCAAGAATATGTTATGACAGACAATATTACAATTTACAGTGGATTCCCTGTCACAACAGTATCACAACAGTACATTTCCAAACAATTTCGACGTTTCGAAACTGTCTAGCGCGTATGTAGAGTTGGAATTGAAGCACTGCAATCAGACGAGACAAACACTGCTACTAAGAAAGACACTCTTGCATAAGAGAAAGAAACTGTTATCGACGATTGGCGCTACTTTTGTTAATTTTTCTATTAAATTATGGGGTTTTGCGTGCTAAAATCATGATCTGAATATGAGGCACGCCGTAGTGGGGGCCTCCGGAAGAATTTGGACAACCTGGGGTTCTTTGACATGCACCTAAATCTGAGAACACGGGCGCTCTTCGCATTTTTCCTCCATCGAAATGCGGCCGCTGTGACCGGGGTTCGATCCCGCGACCTGGTCCTCGGCAGCCCAACAACATAGCCACTGAGCAATCACGGTGGGTTGTTGGCGCTAACCGCATTCTTTCATTCTTAGCGACGTGAAATCTCGTGAGATGTTTATCAACCAGGTCACAACTTGATTATCGTTTAATAGTTATTCACATGCAATACAATACCCTTGCAATGCGCGCCAAAATGCGAATGCCGTATCAGGAGGTCGCACAGTCTCATATGTTTATGCAGCGATGCCACAAAGGTGAGAGCGTTGTGTGGTATAGCTGTCGACGATAGAATGGCCATGACTGTTGTATGCGCAGAGAATAGTTACACCATATATAGCTTAATGATGGAACCTGTAAGAATAGGCACACAGCCAGCGGCACATACCGAATGGTTAAGTCAAGTAAAATCAAGGAATTGAAACGAATATACTGAATACGATATAGTTAAGAGGTCGCTGTGTTTTAGGAGGACCTTTGAGTCCTTATCATTACTTCCAGTTCTATCTAAGAATGTTTTTTTTTGTTACCCCAGAACAGAGGTTAGCGTAATGGCGCTATTTTGTCGGTCAGCCATACAAGGGTTATATGAGCCTGTTCGCTGGTATACTTGCATTTGGGGCACATGTCACCTTTTTAGATATGTACACAGACACACGGGTTCGCTGAGAAGCTCATTGACTCAACAGCCATGCCATACCTGGGCTGGTAGGCAAAGAAACATTCACTTTAAAAACAAACAAACAAACAAAAACAAACAAACAAGAGAAAGAGAACAGTAACTGCAGGAACAAAACTGTGGTTCGTCGCTCACCTTCAAGCTGTTCGCTATTTCCGCTGGAAGCACTATCGTCTGGAGTTCGTCTTTCCCGCAGGACTGCTGGTCGATGGGGCAGACGCTCCGGCTCGCTGACGAGTTCGCCTCGCAGCAGAGTCCACAGAAGGCATGCTTGCAGGGAAGCAACACTGTTCTCTGCGGAATCACCTGACAGTGTTTGCAGACGTGCTCGGGCGGCACTTCTTCGACGAGACGCATCGGTCTCCAGTTGACGCCGATGACGGCGTGGTTGCTTAGTTGGTGCAGTGCTTCACGCCTGACAGACGACATTGCCGGTTCGGCTATTCTCAACGTTGACTCTTGCACTTGCACAAATTGTACCAGCGGTATCCAATATGTCGACCAGCTTATCGCCGGAATTCAGTAAATGTGGCAATAAAATAAGGTGATATCGCCATTCCTATTTACTTACTTATTGCTAATTACTTCACCGTCAGATGTGCAAATGACCCGCACATTGTTTGTGGATGTGTTTTCCACTTCCAGTACGAGGCGTATATAAATTGACTTCCCCTTAACACTTGTTTTTTTTTTTGTGTATTCCCGGAACGCGGAACTTATCGTCCCTGTCAATTCCTTATCACTTCCTGTACGTGTTGTGTGACATGAGATAACAAATGAAATTGCGGTAGTCAAAATCGCGCCTACGTGCGTTCAGAAGCTTGTTGTACAACGATCCTTATGAATAGGGCTGGCAGAAAACGGGCTTACTTGTCCGCTTCACTAGCGACCTCTAAATTGAATATCCACGCTAACGTGTTAACCGTCCTTGCCGTCGAGCTAAATGAATCGTAAGCATGCAGCAGTTCCGGTGTTCTAAATCTTGTAGTGCCTGTCCATTCTTCCTTACCATTGCAAGAAATCGTATAATTACTCCGTCGAGTCGCTTAGCGTGCCAAATTGCACACGTCAATAAAACGCCTTAACAACTATCGATGTTTTGAACGCGTCGCGAACATTGTAACACGTTTTTCATTGTACCGAACTGACACACATACGCCGGCATGTTTGCGAAAAGAGCCGGAAAGCAGGCTTCCTTCGTGTTCGCCCCAAAGTTAGCACTTATACTGTAAAACAGTGCACCCTTAGAAGTGAATCAGAATGTAAATTGGTGTATAACTCACACCCTTAGCCCAAAATGGGTGTGCACTAGGTGCGAATTATAGACCGATTTACTCTCTTATTCACTTTGAAGGGCGTAAATTATTTTACCGTGTAGTCTAGAGGCGGGTCCTCTTTTTGTGCTGCCTTCGAAAGTAAGCAGTCGCACTAGACAAATTGGGGTTCACCGTTTCCGTCTTCATACTGCAACCGCCTTAATGCTTCCGGGAATTTATGATTGATTTTTTGTTTACTGTCCATCGTTTTCTTTACTTTTTCGTTGTTATTCGATTTTAGTTATGTGCACGCGGTAGCAAGTGTCCAATCACGCCCATTACGTGACCCATCGATTCAGCGATGCCGACGCTAAATCTTCGCCATTTCTTGCATTTATCGAAATATTTTTTTCGAAGTTCCTCGTGCCATTCTAGCCTATTCATAATACAATTGAATTGAAAAGCCGGGTATGAAAGTTGGCAACATTCAGAATATGCGCAAATCAGTCATTGAAATTTCTGAAGTCACTCGCTTCTTTTTTTCCAAGCAATGTATCGCGTGACATAGTTGACGTTCCGCACTTGAAGGATTTTCGAGTGTAAGAGCGCGGATTCCATATTTACGGCTTTAACCAAACTCGTCGAAAATATTAGAATTGCGAATTCTTTCTGACGCCGCATGTTATTCATGATGCTGAAGGTGCAAGAAATTTGATGAACATAAGTTTTGCGTGGGCTGAGTTCGCTAGCCGACTGATGGGGTTACAGTTAAGCTCCAGTTAATTCTTTCCCTGATGATAATAACAATAACAAACAACAAATAACGACCTTCGGCGATTCCTTCGGCTCTGAACTCATTCATTGGAACAGCAGCATTATCCTGCGGTGAAGACTATCACATTATTTTCGCTTGCCAGCTTTTTCCTCATTTAATTGCGTTCACCCATTACGGCCAACTGGACAAGAATACAGCGGTTTTAGGGTGGTTCGTTGGTGCCCCGGGGAAGGAGAGGAGGGGCTGTGCGGTTGTATACAAATGTATTAAATCAAGGTATCCGCGCTTACTTATGTTTTGGTATTTACATCAGAAAGAAAGCACTACGACCTAAGCGCGCGTTCTTTCGCGCCTTATCGTTTCGTGCCGGAAGCGAAATATACGATGTTGGTCTTTTTTGGAAACGGAATGACGACGTGCGCGTATCTCCCCGATCACTTCCACTCCGACCTCCCCACACACACCTTTGAGCGCGTGAGCAGACAGTGTGCACCCTCCCTGCCTTCCTCCCTTGCGAGCGCGACAACACACCACTGCATCAAACCACCATCCTTCTTACACGTACAAGCTTTCGCTTGCACTTGCGGAACATGCAGAGCGGCCGTGTGGTTTCGATTGCTTTCCGATCCAAACGCCCTTTTGAACATTCCTACCACAATCAAAGCTCACAGTTTATCACGCGAGATTTCATGCCTGCATTTTCTATTGGCACCTTGACTCATGTACCACACGTAAAACTGTCACCACGCGCCTGTTGACACTGTAGAAGAAAGCGATAAGAATTATTGCTGGCGCTGTTTACACAACGCGCACACAATGTATCTATTCATATAATACAATGTTTTACGCATAGATCTCGCTTCTGAATACCGTCTACGTTAAAGGTTAAGATTTTCTCCGGAATACGTTACTAGTTTATGAAAACAATCATCAATCTAGAACGCAGTGAGACGCGTGTGACGAAATGCAGTAAAGTGGAGTGGGCGATACCCCGTGCGAGCACCAATTGCGGCAAGCAAAGTTTACACTTTATTCTCCCTAACACATTAAGTGTGCGCAAGAAAAAACAATACAATGTTGGCTGGAATTTTTTTTATCTTCTTGATGGAGCAGCTCTGTTAGAATCAATAATGAATACGATGCATTTAGAGCTGAGGTTGTCTCCGATTCTATTTAGATCCTTCTGCGCATATTCTGGGCGAAGCCAGTGAATACGACCCCAAATTCGTGCGACGTACTTCCTTGGGCAGTATGTTCACTGCTAACACATGGTTTCATACTACTTTACTAGAGGGAGGTCTGATATTGAAGTCATTTAACCGCCATTGGAATGAAGATGTGACGCCACATCGATGCAAGGCTTCGGATTGTCAAGTGTCGACTTCAGTTCTCTGCTACCGGTGATATTTTCCTGCTTCGCAAGCATTCGGCGAATGCACTCGTTCACGTTTTATTTTCACGCCGGTTGATGTTATTTTTGCTCTTTCCTGTTGCGCTGCTTTGTGTGAATGCATCCCACTTCGGAAAAAAATAAATCAACCTTTTTCTTTTTTCGTACGCCGACCTTGTACGGAACTTTGCTCATGCTCTGACTTGGTGTACTTTTTTACTCAGCAGAGTAGTTCTGTGATGGCCCGTGACAGTGAATGCGCAGACGAGCAGAAATTGCAGGAAGGACAGCGAACGCAAGGACGTGATAAGCACCAGGGCTCGCTCCTTCGGTTCTATAGTCCAATATGTAACGTCACGGTATGCAGCGCAACAGCATTTGTTGTATTACTATGGCGGTGCTGCGTGCATGCGCTGAAGCGCTTCTCAATGTTCTTGTCTGGCTGCTGTGCTTAGATTTCGCCGTGAACTACGTCTTCAAGTTGGCACGTGTCACGAATGGTGCACCCAACTCTTCAGCCGTTACCATGACAACGAAACGAACCCACCCTTCACTTCTAGAGGCAATGATTTAGACATTGCAGAGGGCATCGGGGTAGCGAACACGCGCCCGTGGACCGTCAGTGCGGCGAGTGTGGCCGGAACGTTGCCATGGCAGACCAGGGAAGGCGCGCGAAGATGCTCAGGATCGTGGGCCATGACGTCGTCGGCGTCAACTGGAGACCGACGCGGATCGCCGAGGACGTGCCGCAGTCTCGCATTTGCGGCCTGTGCGGCGTCCTTCCCAACAGCACGGTCGTGCTTCCCTGTTCGCACTTTCTGTGCGAGCTGTGCCTCAGAGCCAGCGTCCAAGATGGCGGCCGCGTGTGCCCTCTGGACCGCGAGCCCTTCGACGAAGAGGAGTGCGAGACGATCCGCTTTCCAGCGAGAAAGGCGAACAACCTGAAGGTGAGGGTGAATTCTCGCGTAGCGTTGCAGACGAGTGCTAAGTCAGAATGAAACTATACACTCGTTTAGCCGCGTTCTCGGACGTTCCGCCATGTTTTATCACCTTGTGACGCGTCCTGTGCCGGCATCCATAATATCTCGCGATTTAAGGTCCACGATTAAGATAAGGGCTACTCGGTAACCCTCGGGACACACCGTAGCGGAAGGCTACGCAACAATTTTTTTTCTACTTGGAGTTTTTGAAAGTACACCTGATGAAAGCACGCGAGCGTTTTTTTTTTTTCATCATTATCGGAACGTGGTCACCCCAACTGGGATTCGAACCGCCGCTGCAGTTCCGTGGCGGATCCTGTGACAAGCTATTGCTGGGCGCGCCTGAAGTGCTATCTCGATCGCTTTTAATGAGCACAATAGTTGGTGGCCTCTTAGATTATAACCGTACCTGGCAGTCCTGGACTGCATGAGGCAGTGCTTCCAGCCAATGACTAACGGATAGAGAGAGAGAGACAGAGAGAGTAATATAGGAAGGCAGGGATGTTAACAGATAGAAAGTTTCAGGCAGCCCAGTACATAACCTAACGTAGCAAGCATGACTTAACAGCAGGGTGTCGGAACAAAATATTTTTCGTTCCGGTTATAGTTCTGTTCCACTGAAAAAAGTGCCCTTACGGTTCTGCTCCCGAACGAAAAACAATATGATCCATTACGGTTCATAACGGTTTTGGTTCGCATGCAAAATATTTCGAAGCAATATAACGATATAAACATAGTAGCAATTTTTTCAATAAGTGAATTATGAATTCAGAGAATTCCGTACCTTGAGTCACTGAGTCACTAGAATACACTGAGCAAGATTTCAGAAGCAGCACATCACCGAGTGTGCTCGCCGAAATGCGAGACCGCTGTTCCGATAAAACGAACTTTAACCGAACATAAATGAATTACGAAATTTCGTTAACAAAGCGTCGAACCCGCAGAAAACGATATGATACGCTCTTCAGCGGGCAAGTTCTGTCTTTTCCTAGTGCCAATTTGCTTGTGCACTGAGCGGCAGGCTTAGATTAGTAGAGCGCTCGACCAGATATCGCTCGCACTCTCCATGCCTGAGATAAGCGCTTATGTGGACCCCATGGATAAGCCCTAATTCTTACGTTATCTGAGGTCGGTTGTTTCGTATTGCAGTCTGTCTTCTTGAACCGGGAACCGATAAAATATATCGTGGTTTCGCTCCCAAACAAAACAATAAATAACACTTAGGTTACGTTTTCATACTGGTAAAATTTTTTTTTTCGTTCCGTTCCGACGCACTGCTTAGCAGTATGTTTATTGTCGCTGACGCTGTGTTTTGATGTACGCCTGCAGCGTTAGCACATACACGTGCGGTAAATTTTCTTTTTTGGTGTTGCGTATTCAGGCCCACTGCTGGAACGAAGCGCAAGGATGCGAGTTCGCGGACACCGTGGAATCCGTGCTGCGCCACTACGAGGAAGACTGCCTCTACCACGCGGTGGAATGTCGCCGCTGCGAAGCACGAGTCCTACAGCGAGACCTGCCGGCCCACTACCTGGGCGGTTGCGCCGTCCCCGCTGGCACACAACAGCCGGCATCGAACGACGGTCGTTTGACGATCGACGAGCTGAACGCAGCATTGGCCGAGTTGAAAGTTCACATCGGTGACTCGTTGGCCGAACTTCAAAATCGGAGTCGAGTGAACGAACTGTTCCAACAGTCCAAAAGCCAAGGCCTGCAGTTGCTGGAGATGACCCGCACGCTCCATGTCTACGAGCGCGACTTGAGATGCGAAATGCAGCGAGTGTCGGAGAGCGTGAATTCGGCGGTCAGCCGAGACCACAACGAGCTGGTGGAAGGACTCGGCCGCCACACCGAGCAGCTGCTCCGGGCGATCAGAGACTACGACGACGGCTTGAAACGCGAGATGGAAAGTATCGCGGGCAGAGTCTCCGAGAAGGTCCACCGAGAGTTCGAATCCCGGCAGCGGCCGATAGCTCGTCGTTCGAGGCGAGACTCGGCGCCCGAAGTTCGTCCAGGAGGAGGAGGAGGAGGAGGCGCAGTTCACGAGGAGGCGACCGATTCGGGAACTTCGTCCCCGTCGATCAAGGAGCGGGCGGTCATCCTTCGAAAGCTGGAGGTGTTCGCCAGCGTCTCGCTCACGGCCCTGGAACACCTGCGACAAAGCGCTCCGTCGTACGACGTTCGCCCTGCCGCTTACTGCGAGCGACTTCCGAACTTCTTGCAATTGTTCCCGGACGAAACTCTGGCCACTTCGCAGAGAGTAGCGTTCGAGGAAAACAGGCTGGTGACGTATCGCTTGACCGTCAGGAACGCCGACCGTCTGTTCGCGTCCCCGGACCGGCCGTCTGCTCAAGTGGTGCGCTGGCACCGAACCGACGCCTGCTTGTCGTTCGCGGTCCGAGCGATGTCCACCTCCGACGCCCTGCTCGTGGCCGTGTCCTGCACCGGCTTTCTGCGCACGTCGCGCCTGCTTTCTCCCGTCACGAGCGTGACGATGCTGCACGAAGATCCCGAGAGAAACTGCGCGCTGGAAAAATACTTCGCCGAACAGAACAGCAAGGCGGATCGCCTGTTCAAAACTGGAGTCGCGCAACACCGGGAGGCTGGCTTCATTCGCGACGGTGAACTGAAATTTGAAGTAGTCGTAGTCGACGAATAGGTTGGGGCGTCTTGCTAAAGCTCTGAGTGTCTTCTGTATGTAGCTTCGACCACCGTGACGCCAGGTGAAGTTAACAGCAAAAGATTGCGGGATGCGCGAGCGCGTGGCAAAGCGACCCTCTTCCCCTTCTAGCGGTGCACCCCTGGTGTCGAGACCGACGCCTGCACGCATGCGCGTCCCTCAGAGACTGCAAGCGTGCATGTTTCCGCGCTTCCTCCTTGCGCGCCCGGCGATATCCGAATGTAGCCGCGAGGTAGCCCTTTTGCGATATGCGCCGTGGCGGCTTCGACGTAAATACAACGGAAATCAATTGTCCATTTTCTTCTTGCCGGTCTCCTTCTATAGAGCGCGTCTTCTGCCACGCTCTTCTGCGGTAGAACGCACCGTTCGTAAAATAGAAAAAAAAACGAAGATTGGCCACGGAAAGGTGCAGCCCTGAAAAAAAAAAAAACTTGTTGCGTTCGCCTCCGGGCCGGCCCTGTGCCTCAGCGCTCGTGACTCGACAAAAAGTGGCCGCAGTGGCGCCCGCAAGTTTACGCTTCTAAACGCGTTTCACACAGTTTCGCCCGTCGAAGCCGCCACGGCGCATATCGCAAGAGGTCTACCTCGCGGCTACGTTCGGATAGCGCCAGGCGCGCAAGGAGGAAGCGCGGACCCATGCACGCTTGTAGTTTTGGAGAGACGCGCACGCGTGCAGGCGTCGATGTCCACACCAGGGGTTCACCGCTAGAAGGGTAGGAGGGTCGCTTTGCCACGCGCTCGCGCATCTCGCAATCTTTTGCTGTTGACTGTACACCTCGGTCTTTGCTCGCACAAGAATCTGCACTGTTGTACGCAGGCGATGCCACTGCTCATCATCCTTGCTAGACGAATGCTCCCTGTAACTGAATTCGCGACAAAGGCTTTCTCAGCCGGCTGCATATGTTACCCTGTTCGCGTGACATTTACCAGTGGCTCAACAAGCGGTCACGAGACGTGCAAGTGTTGTCTAGAACGCTTTTAAAATATATGTTGGCCGCTCGGTGTTAGTATGGCCATCAAAAGTAAATGCACATCTCGTGGTTTTGACAAGTACCTCCTTAATGGCTCTAGTGTTATGTTGAAATTTCTGATTTTTTTCATATTTACAAGAAAAACTGCTTCGCATGTTTTAAACGCTAAAATCGACAATAGGCAGTACGTACAGGTTTGTTTGCATTGCATTTTTGTTGACTGACGGCCGGGAAACAATACTGGGGCTTCTCTGTAAGTAGGAATCGCGTAATCTCCGACAAGTCTTGGTATTGTGCTATTATAGCCGGAAGCCTTTATTATTCCGATTCCTGCAATTAACCAACTATTGCCAGAAGGGGGGCTAGAGTACTGCTGTAATATTCCCGGAAGTATTTTATTAAAGAAGCAATGGGGCATGAACCCATTTATACCTATTGCTTTTATTGGTCTAATATTGACAGAAACCTTGTTAATGTTTCCTCAACCTTTTGAACCATAGTAACGCAGTTTTTCACTGCACTGGCTGTAAAACACTGACGGCTGCGATGACACGCCGGGAGCGCTTGAAGCATTCCCATGCTTTCTGTTCATGTTTATGAACAGAAAGCACGGGAATGGACAGGAGACGAACAGAAGCATTCCTGTTTCCATCCCAAATACGGTACATATAGAAAGACGAATCGAAACAAGCAAGCTGTTAGTGCCACTTACAGATCTTGGTAAAAAAGGGCCTGTGTATTTAAGCTCAATTCAAGCACTACGAGAGAACTTAAGAAACCACTACGCAGCCACTTCCTGGCCGCGGTCCGTACTGTGTTCGGTGCTTTCTAGTTTTCTTTCCATACGGTTTGGGTGTGCCGAAACAGAGCCACGTAAAAGAAGGGCGGCTTCTTTAGCAAAATAAATGAAATAAAATGTCCCGGATACCTCTAGCACGGTTCCAAGTGGTCTGTTCCTTTGCGGACGAGTCGAACTTCACCGGACACGGTGGTTATAGCTTTTGTGCTGCTCATACAGAAGGGCAGGGTTCGAGTCTTAGTGGCGGCGGGGGTGTTACGATGGTGGCAAAAAAAAATAAAATTGAGGTGGTTTAAACACTTTGAGCCAACCCTACCTACCTCTCATCACAAATATACGTCTGAGAGTAGTAGTACGTATACTGCTTTGAGGATAACGTCTGATGTTAGCGCAGAAGCTATTGTCACAATGTATGCCATGTTCATTCAACGATTCCATCGTCCCCCAACATCTTGCCACTTGTTGGCCGCTCCTTGTTCTTTCACTTCTGATAAAGAAAAAAACAACAAAAAAAGGTGCTCGCATAAAAACTATAGCTGCAGGACTCCCGAATAGCAATTTTCGGTGCCTCATCTGCCTTGGGTCGGTGATGGGCTTGCGTTATCTAGGCTCACTGCACCCCGCTCCTTTATAATATCTCTATATCAGCTGCGATGATGATTACGAAAATGAGAGAAATCCGCTTCTTAACTGGGCGGGTGTCGCGCGTCACCATCCAGTTGAGTTCATGTGTAGTATTGCTATCGTTCGATATTTGTTAATACCAACTCCGTGATGTCTACAATAAACCCATGATTGCGTCATTAGAATATACACAAATTTTACTCGAGAACACTCTTTTTTCTACCTATAAGTATTCTGAATGCCTCCTACCTACACGTTTAGCGTACATCCATTACTGATTAATCCCCAAAGCTTCATGCAGACTGGTCAGAATTTTATACATATAAATGTATATTCTGACGCAGTATTTTCGGAGGTCGCGGTATGTGGCTCCATCTGGCATGTACTTAGCAAATCACTGCTATTGGCTCCTAGGTTTGGGTGCACACATTTCAGTCTTCTCTACTTTTCGTTTTTCAATATGTCATACATGTGACAGAGTCACACGCAATTCGTAAGCCAGTGAAAACGCTCAGTAAAACATATTTTCAAAAGCCAAATGCTCCATGATTTCACTTCACGGAGGTACACGTGGCACAAGCCTGGTTACTCTGTCGAAAGTACTGAAAGTGATGTACATATTTTTTTTTTATTCTTGGGAAGGAGAGGTAACACAATCTTGTATTTCTTGCGTGTCTTGGGTTACTTTTGGTAGGTTTGATATGTCCAACTTTTGGTTACTTTTGGTAGGTTTGATTTTATGTCAAGAGCCTGCTTACGTTTTATTGGCAATGGTATTAGTAACATGTGCTGCTTGTCTCGATTTTTCTTACCTCTTTTGGAGGTGATTTTGTTGAACATGAAATTTGTTTGACTTTTGAGCTTCGATTGCTGATACTTTATTGACACGAGTCCAAATGCGAAAACTGCTGAACGCGTGTTTTCTTCGTAGTTAATTGACTGTAGATCGATGTTTGAAAAAGCTTCTTTATTGCCAAAAATGCGCCTATTTCAACTCCTGTTATCATTCTTCAGTTATTTAGCAATTTATTCCTTCCAACAAAATAATTAAGCAGATAAATGTAGGAATACATGAAGCAAAGAAGGTTTAGAAGGAACGTAGCAAAGCATTGTCAATATTCTTGCTGTCAAACAAGGATAGTTCAGCTGGTTTATGAAAACTCTTAGGAGACTTGCATTAAATATGAAAAAAAGCATTAGATGCATAACAATCCCACCAAAGGCTCTCATATATTTCTAGCAGCAAGCCATTGTTTCATGTAATTCTGAACATCTATCTCTGTCCGCCCGGCAATGCCGATGTTTTATGAAAATTTTCTCTTACCTATTCCGTATACCTGACAGACGGAGTGGAGGCTAAAAGATTGTCATTACAAACAACAACAAGAACAAGGACAACAAGAACAAGAACAAGAACAAGAACAACAACAACAACAACAACAACAACAACAACAACAACAACAACAACAACAACAATAATAATAATAATAATAATAATAATAATAATAATAATAATAATAATAATAATAATAATAATAATAATAATAATAACAACAACAACAAAGCTTGACCACAACTCCATGTCATATTGTCACGCTGATCGGCTGACCTTTTCTGTAGGTTTGACAAAACAATCTTGCTGCGCTAAACTAAACCTAGAAATAGGGCAAACACTTTACTGCTTCATTCACTGCTTACATTTGTTTATTTTTCACTGCGGCTTCTGTTTATCTGTTTTTTATCTGTCTCTTTATAGGACAGAAGAAAAACACTACATCAGTATACACTGATAAATTTCTCTTTCAAAACTCCATTCCCGTTAATTTAGTAGCAAAATATTTGTTATTAGGATAGAAATGAAGATCTAAATATAGTTTCTCAATCTTCGCTCCGAACCCCAGCGCCTGTATACGTCAGTGTGGCGTCATCGGATTTCAAATTATTTTCTCTCATTTGGGCCACTTTGTCACTGCTGAAATTCTCAGAATATTCTATGATCAGTCTTTGGCTCCACTAAGATGCCATGTGGTTCATCTTTACCGACGAAAACGTTTGACAGGACTGCATAGTCAGCGTAAAAATAGATGACGTCGCTGGCACCTGGTGCGAAATTATGAAGGCACTGTCATGAACACACCTTTGTTCCTGCGTTTGTCCTGGCTTAATTAGCCTCTTCTCACAGTATGATGGCCATTTGTTAATGTAGCAGGAGATTCCGCTCACACATCCTGACCAAATTTTTTTCTATTTAGAGGGCCCTTAATGAAAACTCACGAGATCAAAATGAATATGAGAACCTTTTGCACCCCTTCCTACTGCTTCTGTCAAGGCCCTTTCGATGGGCTTCATTAGGATAAAACTTATTGTGTGAGCGGGCTCCTCGCACCTGTCGCAAATTTCGGCTATGCTCTGGACGCAGTACGGTGCTGTCTAAGAAACGCTCAACCTGAGAATTTTTTTTTTCAAATTGTTTCATTAACAGTGGAGACAGGGGCGATTGAATCGTCACGACCCCATGTTGCCAGGGGGCGCGCTTCTCTGCATAAAGAAATATACACACTCTGTTTGCGTCAACTGGCGTCCGCGATCAAGTTCTTTCCGGCCCTCTCTCATAAAAGAGCCGATAGAGTGAGTGAGTGAGTGAGTGAGAGAGAAAAAGAGAGAGAGAGACGGAAAGATAAGGAAGGTTAGCCAGTGTAGAAAAGAACCGAGAGATCGCATAACGACTACGTCATGAGCTTCATCTACACCAGCCCCCTCTCCCCCCTCTCTGTTCTTTTTCCTTGGTTGCATTTTGGTGTTGTCGAACGATGCACTCGGCGATTGTTTCGCGCGTTCTGCAGGGTGGTTCCCGTGTTCTTATCTTTGCCGACGTTTTAATGCGCTAAAAACAAGCTGTTTGACAGAGCACAGCATTCCGGAGTAAACAGTGGAAACGGCATGACTATCGTAAAAGGCTAAGTAGGATGAAACGGGCAGGACACGACCACGCGACAGGGCAGGCGCTGCCCGTACGTTTTCCGGTCGTCTTCTCGTCAATGTTTTGGGTTTCCTTTGCGCTGTTGGCCAACAATGCGCTTCTACAAACTCGCCTGGCTTTCTGTTCTTGTAACTGTAAAACTACACAGTGGAGAAGGGCACTAATGACAAGATAAAACATGTTTACACCAAGAAGCTACTACCAGCCTTTGAATAGAGCGCGAGCGAACGTAGCAGACGACGGCGGAAATACGTCATTTTTCTATTCGTGGTGAAGGGAAACGAAAACTTGTGTACATACTGTTTGCCGACTCTTAATATTACTCTAAGCATAAACACACGTGATAAAACGACGCATGAGACAAATTGCTACAGCGGCATTGTCCAAACAGTGTTTATTGAGTCTGCTGTCACGTGGAACGACGCTGCAGGCATCCGGTGTGGCGTCTCTCTCTGCCGGGAAGTGGGAAGCCCTCCGATTCGGTTCAAGAAACAACGAGTAGGGGCCGCCGTTTGGACTTCTAGCTTTTTTCACTGCCTAGGATACATTGGCTTACTACTGGCACGGACGATTATGAGTTGGTTTTCTGTTCACGACGCCGTCTGCTTGCAACCCCTCTGCCGAGTCGCGGAGCGAGCTAAAACCGGAGGCAGACGGCGCTGACGACAACACGCCCGAGGTATTCGCTATTCGATCGACGACGACCTTGGCTCGCTCATCTTGGCGGCGCTCAACTGCACACGCACCAGAACCGGCCAGCACAAGCAGGGCCTCTGAGATTGCGACGGGGCGTCGGTGATCTCCAACGTCGTGCGCCGTTTCAAGTTATGCAAGCGGAAGCCGAAAGAAGGGGAAGCGGCGCTCGCAGACGGGAATCGCAAGGGGGGTGGCGCAAACCTCGCTGGAAACTAGCTTTCCAGTGGGAGGCCGTCAATCTGCGTAGCGCAACCGGGGCGACGCCCTCGTTCGTAGTGGCTGCGATACCGCTTGTCTTGTTTACCGTACAACGCGGACGACACGTGTCTGTCTGCGGTTAGTGTGCTTCGCCGCTGACAGTTTTCGCACGGTAAGCGGAGGCTGTTTCTCCTCAATCACGGCTTTTGCATGTGCTGCATTTTGCTGCATAAGTAGTGACAACCACGTGTTATCGTGTCTCCTTATAACGTGTGCAAGTGCGGAGTAGTTCATATGGGTGGATATTAGAATTTAGAGGGAGATATCCGTATGTGCTTGTGGCACGTACTCACCGTGCATGGGGGGTGAGTGAATTATTGTCTTAGGATTTGACATCGCTTCTTTAAGTGAACACTCTGCGGCGTAGTTTGTTGTTTTTCGCAGTTCAACCTTTGTTGTTGGTTAGACTCTTGGCGTTTCGTAGAGCGTTCTGGATAAGAAGACCCGCACGGCGCAAATAAGGGCGTGAGAGGAAACGCGTCAGTTTTTTTCCTGTCCTCGCTAGTACCCTCTGCTTTACTATTAGAAATCATAACATACTAGCGGGGTCATAATCTCGTTTGTATCTCTAACGGCAGTTTAGTTTCGTACGTTCGCGACTAATTCGTTTGGATGACGTACTTTTTGGCTGAAAAAGTAATCGTGACGTGTTACAGCGATGGTAAACACGAATACCTTACTAATAACCCTTACCGTGAGTAATAGTTTCCCATGTATTCTAGAAAATAGTTTTGGTTGCGATGGTCCCGCAAAAGAAAAGATAAAGATAAGTTGAGCGATTTCGATGAAAGGCTAAAGGAGGAATTGCCGTGCAAGGGGCTTGCGCTGCTAGGAGGGCTTCAGTAATGTTTCTCACGAGTCACATTTCCTAAAAAGCAAGAATGGTAAAGTTTTCACAAATTCGTGTACGTCGCGTCATTCCCATCCTGCTACAAAAATAAATAAATAAATAAACTGAGGAGCGGACTTGACGTCAGTGTTTACAAAGCTGGAAGTGAAGTCTCCGCGGTAGTTCCTGTGCAGATAGATAGATGGATAGATGGATAGATGGATAGATGGATAGATAGATAGATAGATAGATAGATAGATAGATAGATAGATAGATAGATAGATATTTTGAATTCGGCAACACGACGAAAGATTGACGCTACGCATTCACAGTATGGAGGGCTCGGCGGGTGTGTTCGAAGTCCACTTTTCTTTATCCACATCGGTCACCCTGTTTCCCAGCACCACCATGCCTGACCAGCGACGACCGAAGCTGTACCGGGTCCGCGGCCACGCGGTCGGCGGCGTCAACTGGAGGCCCACCCGGTTTGCCGAAGACGTTCCGCAGGCACACGTATGCTGCCTGTGTGGCACGATTCCAGCGAGGACGGTGCTGCTTCCCTGCGCGCACCTCCTGTGCGAGCCATGCCATGGGCGCAGCTCCAATCGAGGCAATGGCTTGTGTCCCTTGGACCGAGAGCCTTTCGAGGAGCACGACTGCTCCGTAATTGTCATGCCAGTCAGGAAGGCAAGCAATCTCAGGGTACGAGAACATTATGTGCACTGTACGCAACGCCAACGCGAAGCGTTTCTCGTCCTTTCTCAGCGTTTTCTTTTTATCATGCAACTCCCGACGACTGTATCAGAAATGGTGGAAGAACGGACACGTTGGTAATGTTGCATCTTTGGTTAGCAGTGCGACGACCGACGTACAAAATCATAGTAGGGACAGGAAACAGCGCTGACTTGCAACAATTTCATTGCGCATACATGCCAGGCTCATACACGACGGCCTGGCACAATCGAGGAGACGTGGGGGGTGACACGTGTACGCATTTTTCAATTCCAGCATTACAACGAACAAATAGTGTATCTGTATATTGCATTTCGTCATCAAACAGTGGCAGTGGCGCTCTTTCCTGTGCCTTCTCTCACGTCCTGCGTCAGTCGTCTAGTTGTTAACCAAAGATGCATACTGGTTGTTAATTCCACCGTCCTTTGTTGCAGCGAATTCGAAATGCACGCCAAATGGAACGCTCTGCTTCTGACATCTCGAGCAGCACTCCCATGGAAGAGAATCGGGGGCTGTTGCGGCTTGGTATAACGCTTTACCGATGCCCCATGTCGGTCAGTCCGGTGCCCTGATTTTAGTTCACATTGGAACGTTTTGCGAAAAACTCCGGGAAGCCATGTTGGGCAGATAAGATGAAATGTACGCTCCACATTCGGAAATAACCTTTATCGGAGGGCGATGTGAATCCTGTGTTGACACGGCGAAGGCCGGCGTGCCTTTCAACGACTGCGCGAGAGTGACTACTGCAAAAGTCGGAGCGTTTGTGATGCGAAGCGACCAGGACCGTTGATATATCAGAAACGTGTAGTAGTGCCGAGAATATCACCACCACGTCATGAATCGGCTCCCCATTTGGCGTGTTTTAAGCGGGCCATTAGAATGCGTATTTAATGCTTTTTGTGAACATCAGAGGAAGAACCTCAATGCCGTGGTCACGGAATCGGTGCCATATATAAATCAACTCGACCAGCATGGCGATGTCGCCTTGTTGATCAGACATATTTAACTAGGATTAACTGTACGTTGTGTGGCTGTTCCTTCTTAGGGCAATAGCCTGCTGCTAAGCTAGGCTTAAGCCAAGTTATCATCATCAGCTTATTTGCCTGTCGACTGCAGGACGAAAGCCTTTCTAGCGATCTCGAATGACCCCTGTCTTGCGCTAGCTGATTCCAACCTTGCTCCTGCAGATTTCATAGTTTCATCACTGCACTTAATTTTCTGTCGACCTCGACTGGCGTTTTCCTTCGCTGGCACCCATTCTGTAACTGTAATTGTCAACCGGTTATCTGCCCTACACATTACATGGCCTGCGCAGCTCCATTTTTCCTCTTAATGTCAATTGGAATGTAGGATATCTGATACATACAGCTCCCTTCCTTTCTCTTAACGTTACGCCTAAAAATGTTCGTTCCCTCGCTCCTTGCGCTGTCCTCAACTTTTTCTCGAGCTTTTTTCTTAATCTCCAAGTTTCTGTTCCATATGTTAGCACCGGTATTATGCAATGATGGCACACTTTTTTTATTTTTTAACTAAATTGGTACCCGCCGTGGTGGCTCAGTGGCTATGGTGTTGGGCTGCTGAGCACGAGGTCGCGGGATCGAATCCCGGCCACGGCGGCCGCATTTCGATGGGGGCGAAATGCGAAAACACCCGTGTGCTTAGATTTAGGTGCACGTTAAAGAACCCCGGGTGGTCAAAATTTCCGGAGTCCTCCACTGCGGCGTGCCTCATAATCAGAAAGTGGTTTTGGCACGTAAAACCCCAAATATTATTATTATTATTATTAACTAAAGTGGTAGATCCCAGTCAGGATTTGGTAATGCGGGCAGTCTGCACTGCAATCCATTTTTACTATTCTCTAAGTTTTCCTCTCATGGATCAGGATCTCCCTGTGAACAGTTGAGTTAGTTAAACGCACTCCTACATAGACTCGGGATCCCAATTATATATATTATGCAAACAAAAAAAGAAAGAAAAGCGACACACTTTCCTTTTAAGCCGGTACCCCCTACTAGGAACGCCGGCGTACTGGCAGCCCATTATTGTGTCAACGACTGAGCTCAGCCAAACTGTCCTTGCTCGATCCAGACCTGCGCAAGACACAGATACACGCCCCATGAGGAAAAGGGCTGAACTGCTTGAGATGAAATGTGTTGCTCTTCTTTAGACGCATCATTCTTTCGTGTGAAACTGTACTAGCGCATAGCTGGGGTCAGGCTCTGCCACACGTTTGTGCCGTTCTGATGTTATCACAGATTTGTATTAGTTTATTAAGTTATAATATTGGTTAACGATATTACAATAACTCTAAAGAACAGCTGGTTAGTTGTAGCCCGAGTGCTGGCTACTGTAACGCTGACGTATTAATTGCAAGGCGAATAGTCACCGCTTGCAGATGCTGAAAATGGCTACTCGCCTGATTAGTCGCAGCCTGTATGCTGGCTACTTCAACGGCGAAGTACTAGTTGCCTGCATAATACCGCTTGTACACCAGTAGGGGCTGCAGCTTTCTCAAAGCGGCACCAGATCTTTTCAGCGAAATATTTGGAAACAAAAAGAGAAGTCGAAAAAGAGAAGCACGCCCACCTTATAAGACCCGTTCGGCCAGCAGTATTTTCTCGTGTACACACTATACCAGGTGTTCAAAATCAAGCTTTATGGTTTTGTTAAAATTAGGCACCGGGAAGCACGCGAAGAGCACCTGTGCAAATAAGTTATGTTGCCAGGGGGACACAACGTGAGACGATAACTATAGCTGTCTGCAGCACAATTGCCTAAAATTGAATAATAAACTTATTTGTTGACTGCAGTTAGAGGCAGTCGTGTTTCTGTACAGTATCAGTTGGAAGAAATCTTCTAGCGTGTCCATGCTCCGAGATATCCGACTCCAAATTTTAATTGTCGTTCGCATAATTACGCATGCAAGAGAGACGAGGATGGGAGCAAAGCTTCTCCCTGATGTGACGCGGCTGTCACGTGCGGCGTTTAGTCTGACAACGGGGCGGAGGCATAGTCAAAGATGATGACTGTTCCCCTTCCCCTGTCGGCTGGTGAAATAAAATAAAATCGAAGAACCCGGAACCGCTGTCGTAACACGCGACCGCGCATCCTGTAACGATGGCGATCCAGACATAATGGCACAAGATAATGGCATAATGGCCGAGATAATGGCACGAAGGGAGGAGCCGGAGGGCAGTGCGCGTGCGTAATGGTGGCTAGGCTGGCGGGCATGGTCTTTGCCGGGGCTACGCAAATAAAGCAGATGCCGATTTGCAAGCACTGTAAGTTTTACTGAAATCAAGAGCAACAACTGCACGTCGCACCGCGCTCTCCCATCTCGATTTCGCCAGCCGAGAGGGGAACAGTTGCTCTTCGCGTGCTTCCCAGTGCCTGACTTTATGAAAACCGTAAAGTTTGATTTTGAACACTCTGTATAGAAGAAAGCGTCTGATAGCGTACTGCGCTGCATTCAGAGGAAAGGTTATGGCCTAGCAGCTCGGCAAGCGTGCAGCAGGCGACAGGCTTTGCGTCGACAAAAAAAAAAAGGATGCGTACGTCAGTGGTAAATATTGAAAACGGAGATGATGGGAGCAAACAAATTCATTAAAAAAAGAAAGAATAGCGCTTACGCGAGGAAACCCTGCAAATCATCATCATCATAATAATAATAATCATCATCAATAGCACTTGCTTCGCTCTTTTTAGTGCAGAGAGACCATGGGATTCGCATGTCCAGAAATCTGAAGCCGAAATAGCCCTTCTCCGTGTAAAATGCACACCTGGTCAAAATTACGATGAAAGAAAAAGTGCAGCCCTTACGCTAGTGCAATGTAGTCTCCATTTGCACACGCCGGAAAGAAAAATTGACGGGGAAAATGTGCGCTGTCCGTATGTTTTTTTTTGGGGCGAAAGCAGTATGGTCACGCATTCGCTCTGCGTTTCTTCTAGGCTCACTGCTGGAACGAAGCCGCGGGCTGCGAATTCGTCGGTGCCTTGGAAGCTGTGTTGCGGCACTACGAGCACGAATGTGACTTTCACGCGGTCGAATGCCCGCGGTGTGGCGAGACGGTACTGCACAAAGAGCTGCCGACACACTACATGTCCGCATGCATCGCGGAAACCCTCTCTGCAAGCGATGGAGACCAGCGCTGTCAAGATGGCGCGCTCACCACTGAGGATCTCGACGCGGCCGCGAGGGAATTGAAGACGCTGCTGAGCGACCCGCACCGCGACCGAGTGCCGGCCCTCCAGTCTCAAGTAAACGCGCTCGTCGAACACGGGAAGAACCAAGGCGCGCAGTTGATGGAAATCGCGCGCTCGATCGCGGAATTCCAGCGACGGTTCACCGAAGAAATGGCCCGACTGGTCGGCAGAGTGTCCTCGTCGTCATCCTTCAGAGAAGGTCTCATTTCAGACACGCTTGAGTGTGGCTCTTCAAAGCAGGAAAAGCTCGCTTTCCAAGATAGGGCTGTGCCTCCTGAAGGAGGAGTTACTCAAGAATCCATCACATGGAGCCTGGAGCAGAAGCTCATCCTGCGGAAGTTGGAGCTGTTGTCCCAAGCGACGGTCTCCTCCATCGATGTCATGCGTCAAGAAATGCGTGCGGACCGGCGAACGACTGCCGTTTTTTGCAAACCGGTCGGGCCTTCGTTTTGCCACGTGGTGAATAAAACTCTCTCGAGCTCATTGAATCGCGGCACTGAGTGGGAACGGCGGACATACCTGCTGACCGTCAGGAGCGCTTCTGAGTTATTCGACCATCCAGGGCCGTGTCGCAAGTTTGCGGCCGTGACACAGTGCCATGATAGAGATAATTACTTCATTTTCTACCTCTCAGCCGGCAGGAGAGAGGGAACTGAGCAGTTGATACTAAGCCTAGAGTGCGGCGGGTTCCTCGATACGTCGTGCCTACTGTCGGCAGCCTTCGATGTGTGGGTGATCCACGATGAAGAGGCCAAGGATCGACCCATGCAAAAACTTAGGTCAGGATTTCCTTTCGCCGGCATCCACTTCAAGACGAAATTGCTCGCATTGAAGGCGGAGGGTTTCCTTCGAAACGATGAACTAAAGTTTCGGGTTGTAATTAGCCGCTAACTGTAGCTCTTGTACCAGGGCCGCCGGTTCCCAAATGCAAATAACAGCTAGCAAATCCACAAAAGTGAAAGTCTCACGTGTGGAAAAATTAGCGAATCAGACATCATGGTCGTCATAGAAGCTCGTTACCCGGCACGTAATGCTACACGGTACTTAATACCCTACGGTGCTTTCGTACTCCACAAAAGACCGAACCACGAATTAGGAAAGGCCTGAATATGAAAATATTGGGGGTTAATGCACGTTACTGTATTAAAGGACGTTAGTGGTAATGCGAAATACAATTGCTTTTGACATTCTATGATAATGGTGAGATACATGACAGTAAGTACATAAGTACTGAAGGAGATAGTGGAGGCCAAATTTCTGTATCCAACAGGTCATTAAAACTTCTCACTTTCCCTCACAATATCTAGGCGTGGGAACACTGGTAGTGACACTTGGTACTTGTTGCGGTGCTTTAATGCTCGTTTATTTGTTTGTTTGTTCCTGTATTGGCTATGGATTTCATCGTGTTGGCCATCAAGTTGTTCATCAAGTTGACGGCTTCTGCGCAACGTTAAATCGATGTATGAATCAAACGATGCTTACCCATTCCTTCAACTCCATTCATATATGGTGTTGCGAGGGAAAATGTTGTGAGTAATATCCTTCATGGGGAATTCAGAAGGGAAACCAGAGAAAACTGGTCTCTGAAGTTTATGCAGAGGTAAATCAATAATTATTTCCTGCTCAATTATTTCGCCAAGTATCATCCTTAGTTGTTGGTGTTTGTGACATACTATACTGACGCAATGAAACGCTAAGGGAAACTTTAAAGGTGGACGCCCTAGACTCAAGTAATCTATAGAGTACGCTGTGCGTCGCTATGTATCCGGCCGCTAAGGTGATATCGACCGTGATCAGCTATAAGAAGATGGCGACCTCCTTGTCTCGAAGCTGGCGCGCGCGTTTGACGATTTCTTCTTGGACTTTTTTTTCCTTTTTGTTCGTGTGTGTGTGTTAGGGGGGTGGTGTGGCGGGGGGAGGAGGTATGTAGCTTGCTCCGCAGTCTTCTGTTATTCAGGCGGTCGCGAAAAAAGCGTCTCGCCGACTTCTGAGCATTCGTCATCTTGTCTGCTCGCCATAGTGGTTACGCGCGTCACAATTACCCCCAAATTAGCGAGCGTTTAATGTGATGCTGACAGTGGACCATCGGTGACTGATTTTCGCCGATCACATTAGCAGGTCTCTTCACGAGCTCTGGCGCAGCGCGTGCGAGTGGACCAGGCGTGCTGTGCGGTGAACCCCGCCTTCGGTTCAAGCTGCGAACGCCGAAACGAGGGACGGGAAAAAACACTAAGGTAGCGCACCGGCCCAAGCAAGTCTCGTGCACCATCGATACCGCGCGACGACTCGCACCTGCCAATGCCGGCGCTCCTTGTCAAGCCGGCGTTGCGGGACGCCCGCCGCATACACTGTACAATATTGTACACCTTTTTTTTTTTTCACGCCCTGCTGCTGAGCAGTACGAAGTGCGCCTTGGTAAGTATACACGGAAGCATAACTTACACCCTTAAATGTTTAAAAAGGGTGTACACCTGTCTATAACTCGCACCCTTCTTCATCCGGTGAAAAGAGGGTGTAACTTATTTTACAGTCTATAGTTGCCAAGGCGCTCTTCCTTCTGCACAACTGCAGTGCCTGACTTTGCGAGGTGAACGCGCCATGTCAAACCCTCGTATATTTTGGACACGGTTTGAGGACTCCAAGCGCAAGGCTACGCCTTGCTATCGCTGTCAATGGCTGGCCCTTCGTTCGAAAGTGACATTTTTTTTCCTTCGTATATATTACAAAAGAAAGAGCGCTGAGCTTCTTCATTGGTACTATTTGTTAGTCTATTATTTATAACCTTTTAATGCCTGCACTTGAAATTTTACATTTTTTAGTTTTTTTTTTAGTTTCTACTATATACGAATTCGCGGCCTACAATCCGTAATGTGTCGCGACATATGCTGTACACTCTAAAAACTAAGGGAGTGCCGGGCACTCTCTTTGCGGGAGTAGCTGCTTGTCCCATATTTCACTCTCTTTTCGAGAGTAGATCGACCCTCTTTGAGAGAGAGTAGGTCAACTCCTCCTGACAGAGTTTTGTTACTCCACCGCAAGGGATTGCTAGTACTCTTCCGCAGAGTGATAATACTCTTCCCACAGGGAGTGCTAGTACTCTTCCGCAGAGTGCTAATACTCTCCCCGCAGGGTTAATAGTACACCGCCAGACCGAGTACTTCTACTCCCCCAAACAGAGTGCTTGTACTCCTTCAGAACAGAGTGCTAGTACTCTTCTCAATACCCTGTTAGCCAAGTCCTGGTCACGCATGCAGGCAGGAAATCAGATCAAATTAGGGCCGCTGATATACTGTTCCCTAGGCGGCTCCTCAGAGACACTGGCCCGATTCCAAGCGGCCTTCAGAATAGGCGTGAGCAAAGTTATGCAGGATTTTAAAGTCATTTTTTCCTGGCTATTTGCTGCCTACCGTGAGGCGTGACTGCTCTGAAGCGGCCTATGCGTATGCGTCACGAACGCCACTGAGGAGAAAAAAAAAGCGAATTAACAACTTAATCTGCAAATATCTTCGCAAATTTCACAATCAGGAGTCACACAACCTAATTAGAATACAACTGTCAAGGGAATCATATACTTATCAAGAATCACAATTCTCTATACATCATGTGAATTCGAACCCGCGTACACTCGCATTTGTAGAATTCAAAACACACATCATAACCATTACACCACAGCGCCGCCACGCCCAGTCGTCTTCTTTTAGAGGTTATATATATACCAAACGTATTTGATGAATCGGCTGTGGTGGGTGGGGTTTCTCTGCAGTGTGCTGTGCTGTTGTGTACTGGAATACGTGTGCGTTTGCATCATTTCCATTCCTTGCTACGACTAACGAAGGAAGACAACGTAGACGACAACCTGAGAACTATTCACGGCTTGTCGTCACCGCAGGAAAATAACAAATGTGCCGTTCAGCTCATGATCGAGTGCTTCTCCAGTCCATGTTCTCCAAAATACGCGGATACAAAGTATTGCGCCAACCATCCACGTATGTGAATTTAATTCGCGCGTATACTGGTGAGCAACTGCGACGCCAGTACCAGGCATTTCGACGTGCCTCACGCTGCCGTGTAGGCGTTCTTTTCAAGTGCATTAGTTTAGTTTGGCTCAGTCCGCTGTGAGCTGTTGTCCTGCATTAGCAGCAGATCGTTAGCGTTTTGAAGCGCATGCATTCCAACATTTGGAGACTGCTTATGCCGATAGCCGCGTCAAATGCATTGGCACGCATGTTTAAATGACTAATGTGTCCACTTGTTACGCGTGCACTGCTCGTATCCTGTGGCAGTGCTCGTTCTAAAAGCTTCGAAGACCATCTACACTCATGCGTGTGTTCAATTTATATGTGCACAGGATGGACTTGCCGGCTAGTTGGTTGAGCATTTTAGAAGAAACAGCGCAACACAAGGACGACGCAAAAACATGCCACACCACGAAGCGCTGGTGTGGTTGATGCTTTTTTTCGTCCTTGTGTTTTCGCTGTTTCTTCTTCCACGATACACGCACACCCCAGGTACGTGAAAGTTTAGGAGCATAAGTGGTTAACTCTGTTTTCCCCGTTTTCTCTCGGTGTCAATGGCACAGTGCGTTGCCCGGAATTGTGCACGCTTACCCCCATATGCAGAAATGCATCATAACTTGAAGCCCATGCTTGACTTGATCTAAATGACGCAAGTCGTGAACGCACCAAAAGAAAGGCAGTGAGCGTGTGGGGACGTTCGCACCAGGCGTCGTTTATATCAAGTCAAGCATGAGCTTTGTATTAAGATACATTTCTGAATACGGGGGCTAGACATCTGCTTCTTCCAGAAAATGTCGAAGAAACGCCCGCCAAAACCAGGCACATTCGTAAACTTAACTAGGCAATACGAAGCTCCATAGAAAAAAAGAAGAGTGGTATTAAAAGCTTTCAGTATTTTTCTTTACTCCAAAATAGTTGCGCTCTCGTGGCTTCACTGTACAGAGATAGTGCAGCGTTAGCTAGAAAGCATGAATTTCCTAACTCCATGCCACAATAAGCTTGTAAAATTATTTAGGTGCTAGAATCCAGGGTTTGTAGAGATCCTTGAAAATCCTTTATTTCTAAAATGCCATTTTCAAGGCATTGAAAACCCTTGAATTTTTAGAAGTACTGGAAAGTCCTTAAACTTGTACACTTGGCTAGACTTAGTAGACATTGCCAAGCGCTTTTTTTCCCTTCTGTGACACTCTTTCGCATGTCACAGAAAATTGTCTCTGGAGGTAATAGAAGGAAAGCGACATCCTTAAAGTTGAAATTACAAAGGAGCTGCAGATACCAGTTTTATGCACATGGGACCGGCGACAAATGTGCTTGGAAGAGCAGAAGCAGGAAGCTCAACAGTTGAGGCATTCGAAGAGAAGCTGTGAAGAGTAAATTGAGAGCGACAGACACAATAAAAAGAAATTAGAAATGACTATTGCTTATTTGATGGTGAAAAAAGCTGAGGCAACAGATGACATCACATACACTGTCAAACCAAACAGTATGCAAAAACTGCAAATGTTGCAGGTCCAAGTAGTTAATTGTGCTATTGCAGAAAAACTGAGCGCTTTCTTGAAATGCTTCCTTGTGTGCGTTTAGTGGTGGGCGGTGAAAGGCAAATTAGCAGTCTTTCAAATGTTTGAAATCACTGAAATGCGATTTGTTTTCTTTTCTTTTGTTTGCATTAAAGTTAACGGTGTTCTTGAACAAGTTATTGCCTGTCCAAACTACTACACACATTGCACGAGGTCCTTGAAGTTACTGTGTCGGGGCCTCGAAAGTCCTTGAAAACCATTGAATTTTTTTCTTCAATATTGCTACGAACCCAGTAGAACAACTGTCATGGAGTAAAAACTTTGGCTGAACAGGGGCTTATACACAGAGCACAGGAAGACTAGAAATGCAGTAGCAGGCATGGAGGGCCCTGAAAAAAATGTGCCACATCCGCTCGTCTGCCTTATGTTTCTGCACCGACTGTCGCATTTTTAATAGAAGTGCACTTTCTGTTCTACTCCAATAAACGCAACATTATGAACTCCAGTGTGGGGCAGTCCTTCAGCCAGTGCAGAACTTTTTCTGTACATCCGAGTCAGCTCTGTCATTTTTCCAGCATTGTAGTACAAGATTTGTTAAACTGGTTTAGCAGAATATGAGCAGTATACTCTTAAATTAGCTGTTTATTTGTATGCACAAGTTCAGGTCCTCAGTTTGGTTGCATGACAAATTGCCATACCTGAATAGATACAAGAAACAATTTTATTACAGTTTAATAAAATCCAAACAGTAATAATCACAACAATATAATGACATACATTTCTTTTGGTACGTATACAGCCCATGTCTTGGCAGTGTATAAATTCAACTATACACCGCAAGTACTGTGTCCTGACCACTATTATTCACATGTGTAAAACCATCACAGCAATTCAACAAATATCACAGTAATTAGTGACATACACTTTGTAACTGCTTTACATGAGCATAATGTATACAAATGGTCCCTGTGTACCTACACATGACTAGTGCCACCCGAGTACTATTACTCACAGGTGTAAAACCAACAAAGCAGTTCTTTAAAAAATATCACAGCGCTTAGTGACGTACATGCTGTAACTCCCTTGTAGAAACTTAATACAAACACGTGAGGACACAGAAAGCTAGCAGTGGGCATACATGGGAATACCACCGCCTCAATACTAATTCACAAGTGTAAAAGCAACCAAGCAGTTCTTTAAAGAATATCACAATGCTTAGTGACATACATTTTCTAATTAGCTTATATAAGCTTTATACAAACATGAGAACATACACAAAGCTAGCGGTGCACCCGCATAGAAGTGCGGCCATCTGAACACGATTATTTGCAAGTGTAAGCTCAACAGAACAGTTCGTTATAGTGACGCACATTTTGTAACTGCCTTATACAAGCTTAGTGCAAGCACAAGAATGCAGAAAAATATAAATTAAAAACTTGCTCTATGCATACACAAACAGATCAACACAAATGGTAAACACCGCTTTGAAGACAAATGTGACTGTGGCAAAGCGCAGTGCTGTGCCGGTTGAAATTGCCACCCACAAAAGTATTGAGCAATGCTTAAACCACAGGCAATAAAGTGCTGAAAGACTGCGTCTCTAACGTAACTATTTTATTTCAAATTTCTTGAATGTAGGGCTCGCTTGCAGATAAGGCATCTGATCCAACTGACCTGATTTTACACCTGCTACATGCATACAATGCACTCAGATATAACTGGTAATAATAATTATAAAAGGCATTTAAAAATTTGATATTATGATGAAGATGCATGACTAGAAAAGTGCTGTCCCCCTCGTACTTGTTAAAAAGGTGTAAGTACGATACATGTTCTTTTTTTCCTCAATTTTTGCATTAATGGACCGCCGGGAACCTCGAACCGACACAAAAGAAGATACTGCTATGTTAATGGTGTTATGAATAATTTTTTGTGAAAGCTTTTTTACAGACAAGTTGCAGTCTCGTTTCTGGAGGTTGAGCTGTATCTTGCAAAATAACTTGAAAAGTGGTCACATGGGAGCATGACACTATATCATAATGTTAGTTTCAGTTGACTCTCTTGCCCTACAAGTCGCTGCTCACTGTGGCCAGTGATGCAACAGCAGTGTCTGTGTGATTTTCATCACACTTCTGTCCTATGCCATTCTTACCAGAGTTGGCGGCACATAGATACCCAAATTTCGATAGTGTTGCTTTCTCAGGTGGTTGCTTTTGATTTGCTCGATATCAGTTGGCACTTCAGCTGCATCAAACTTCTTTTTTACCTCTTCAACAACATCAACAACAATCTTATGACACCTGTGTTGTCCTTCTAGTTGCCTACAAAGACCAGTCAATCTAGCAACAACACTGACAGTCTTTACTATCTTGTAATGGGGGAGAGGTGTGTCCCACCATGTGTTCCACATTGTTGTCACTATGTGGGCTGGCTGGGGAGGCAACAACTGTAATATGTTTGCATTTGCATATAGTAAAGTGATGCTTGTACTGTGTTATAACACCTAACTTAGTCTTGCACTTGCTGCACAATAACACTGGCTCACAGTCGTGGTGAAAAGCTTTTGTATGTTGAGCAAATGAGTTGTATCCACTACAAAAAAAGTCAGTGATAGCACACATGTTGCTCTACCAGGCCTGGTGTGGTTCCTTCTGAGACTGCTGCTGATGCTGACGTGCTGCTGCTTGCCTCGTACACTGTTGCAGCTGCAGTAGACGTGGCAGTTTCTGTATCTATTGCTGCCGTGTCATCTGTCATGGTAACTTCCAAGTGGTACCGGGCTCACTTCTGCAACAGAGATGTTGTTTGCCCCTTGAGGGCTCTCATGATCAGGGCCAATAATTTCGTAGGCATTGTCTCCTGCATCGAAGAACCAATAAGAACAGCATGAATTAATAAACATAGCTCTAAAAAGTACGGACATCAAGACTTAACCACAAGCTTTGCACATAAGTGACCGGGCTTAATGAATAATACTTGCAGGAGGAGTTACAATTGTTTGTGTATATTACAGTAAAGCCTCATCAGAAGACATTCAAGAGGCACGGGAAACATGTCTCTCGAAACCAAAAATTTTGAGACACTGAGGAGCCAGACTAGATCACTTTATTATGCATCATCACTAAAGTATGTTTTGATATATCTGAAGGAATAAATGCTCAGGGTGGCTAAAAGGGCCCCTAAACCACTTCTCGACATTTTTTGAACATTTCAAGTAAACACGGGTATCGAAATCAGAATGCCGTCACGATCGACGAAGCCAAATGCAAGAGTGCGTAGCACTGCCGGAGCACCACAATATGAAGAGAATGACCCCGTGCGCCTCTCTGGACCTATCCTACACCCTCCAGTTTGTCCTGACGTCACCAGGCTGTCTCTGATGATGTCACCAGTTTCCGGTGCTGTCGATTGGTCGAACGAAAGTGTACGACTGCCGGCAAGGCCTGCAAGCAAATACACACACTCCTTCTTCCTCGTCGCGTTGCGCGCGATGCCATTGTGGGCAGCCAATGGGGGCAAAGAACAGAAACGCCAACAGAAGGGTCTCCCTACGAGGCTCTTCAACACGAGTCACCATATAGTTCCGTTGTATTAGCGCCACCCCTCGCAGGACGACGGGCCAGTGCGGCAGCAACAGAGCTCGTTGGTGTTGGCCTGTCCCGTAACATTTGGAGGTGTACTAGGCAAGGAAAAGACGATACTGTCCATATGGCGTGTACCAGATGAAAGAGTAAAATGAGTGGGGACTACTTTTAGATAATCAAACACACGTAGCTCCACTATTACTGCACCGTTTCGAAAAATTCTCGTGGCTACCTGTTCATTGCCTTATTGTGTAGAACTGCAACACCGCAACTAAATTTCAACCTCGGTAGTTTAGGGGCCCTTTAAAGAAGACATTCACAGCTTTTTAGTGACTGTAGATTGTGTTAGCTTCCTTCCCAACTTCTGGAATTTAAACACTTCACTTTGCAAGCCTTGTTGCTCGCAGTACCTATGAGGTGCTTTTAGACGCTCGTCAGCTTCAACTGCCGACACTTTCTGCCCTGCACTGTCCTCGTTGCCCTCCTTTTCTGGTTCATGCTAAAAGAGACATGCGCGATTGACTTGTGTAAGGATTGCATGATCTTTACGCCCTTCGGAGCACACAAGGTGCACAAAGTGAATGTGTCTGGGTTGTGTCCCTTCGAAGTAGTGAATACTTAAAAATTCATCCTTAGTAACAAAGGTGTCTCTTGTATACAGTATTGTTAACGTGACAAACATCGGAAAACCAACCAAACCATTTTCAGATGTCTCTTACAACCAAGTGCATCTTGTAATGAGATTCTACTGTACTGAATATTTTTCAACTATGGATCATCTGCATGTACATATAGTCACAAAGACATGTTGTGTGGAATGGCGAATCGGGAAACAGTTCGTACTCTTACTTTTTGTCCCTAACATAAGCAGCTGATAACAATATGATAAAAAAGCAGGCAATGAGGCTAGAATGGAACATAATCCTTCAGCTCTAAACAGTTTTTTGGGCCCACATCATTCCCTCATATGACATAAGGAAACAACTTGATTGCAGTAATGGCTGCATGTGATCTGAGTTGATTGAAACAAACTATACGTAAGGTTGTCCTGTATGTAATTTTATCAAAGTGCTTTTTAGATGTCCTGCTGGTGATCCTGGCTGCGCGATGCTTCTCATGCTTTTTGGCACGATTCCTTTTTTTCCACTCCACTTTTCTTTCAGATTTTCTCCCCTTTCCCTTCCCCCTTGTGTAAAATAGCACACTTGAAGTATCAAATCTGTTGAACTAACGTGTGTATCAAACCTGTTAACATGTGTGCGTCTCTGTGGTCTGTGTTGTATTTTTGCGCTGCACAATTCAAGATGAAAGATGGAACGTCCCTGCCTTTAGTTTAATTGTGTGTGTGTGTGTGTGTGTGTGTGTGTGTGCGTGTGTGTGTGTGTGTGTGTGTGTGTGTGTGTGTGTGTGTGTGTGTGTGTGTGTGTGTGTGTGTGTCTCTCTCATGTTTTGAAATATATGTACATTCAGGAGTGCCTGCATGCCCTTCTCTCCTGCTCCAGTGACGAAAAGGAGAGCCTGTTTATGTACCATAGTAAAAAATTCAAAGGTTTTCGCTGTGCCCATTACATCCCTTATCATATGGATCTGTCACAATACAGAGTAGCAGTGGTCCATAATACTAGCCCATCCCAACATAATTATAAATTAACACATACCGACATGCTGCGAAACAGCTGTTGCAAAGCCGCTGGTGAAGGCAATTTCCGCAGCACTGCAGTGGTACAGCCGAGTTCCACCTGTATAGTGACAAATCCATATGCGTGTTAGCAACTCAGTAGTTGCTGATGGTTTCATAAGCTTTACACTACACAATAAAGTAATCTAGACAACTTTGTTGGAACAAATGCACATAATTAGGACACCACTTAAACACTAACACGATTAATTGCCCCCAATCTCTCACTCACTAAGGGATAATACTACTGAAACATCGGTGGAGAGCTCAGATTAACACAGCCCATAAAGGACAAGCGTTCTTTGAGGAAAACAGCTATAACAGCGGTTAGTTTTCTTGATCATTTTATGTGGTAGCTTTGATTTAAATGTCATGCAGTACTATAAAATACGAAGTGCCGCATTTCTAGCAGCAGAAGGCGTCGTCAGGCTCATGGTACAACAGATTTTTGCACTGTTTGTCAGTGAGCCGACACATACGAAGAAAACCGAATTCACACATACATATACAGTGTCAAGTGCACTTCTCCTTCTGAAAACGCAGCCACCAGTTCCAATGTTGCTGAAAGGAAAGGTTATATAAAGTGCGAGAGTGCATGGAACTGCCACTTATGACTGTAAATGTATGGTCTGCTGATTGCTGAGGTAGTCACATGCTATTTCTAGTCTCTTTTAGAAGCATTACTAAAGAATAAATTAAAATCTATTCATAAGTCACGAATTTCATGCATCCACAGTTTGGCTAAATAACCTGTGAGAAAAAGACATGTTTACCTGGAATAGCAACCTTTTTTCCTACTGCAAAACTTTCCTTCGAATTAATGAAATAACTTTACAGCGTCATAATGCGTTTCTCGCAACTACTTGCCGGCAGTGGCGAGTTAGTGTTTATATCCGACTCATTGGGCGACAATACTGCCAAACACAAATGCTTCACGAACACGAGAACACGTCCCTCGCAGAGAATAGCGACCATATATGCCTCTGTGAGACATGATCGCACCTTTGTGGTCAAAATGTACATTAGAACGACATCACCATCTCATTAAAAAAAAGCCTCCGTACAAGGTAGCCGCCAACTGCATAATGTGAAATTGCAACTGATGTCCACTTACTGGTGGCCTGTGTTTGAGTCACTTTTGGCAGTTGACTGGGTGCTGAGAAATGCACGTCCTGGGTTGTCCCTGCAAAACATACAGGGTTATGTCAAATGTTGAAAATATATATATGCCGGCATTTCATCAGTCGCAAAACAAACGAGTAAACTAATAAACAATTGTAATGTAAACAGAGTACACATCATAAGATAGGCTGTCAACTGTTAATGCATTACGCAAAAAACCTGATGCATAGGAAAGACTATATGTATACACACAACACTGACACACAATTTAATTCGCTCTAGGTTTTTCCGTGCAGTATATTCAAATTATTATGTCTCGTGGTTAGAGCAAAATTAGTGTAAATTACGAACTAAATTATCTACCCTGGAAACTTTTCTTCAATATGCACCTGTGTGCGCTTCGAACGAGTAGTGTTGTAATATTTACGTACATGGCATTTAACATAGTTGCTGAACACGGATTTCCTTTGCCCTGTGTCGTGTACAGTGAGCTACATATATCTGCCCCCCCCCCTTTTTTTTGTACTAGCCATACTGCGTGCCACTGCACCTATACGCATGTCAATAAACCTCACGACACAGAAATAAAAAAAGCGCCAATAACCCATGCCTGCATGTTGTAGTGGGCCTAACCTAACCAAGCATGGGCTGTTGCTTTTTATAGTAAACACAGGCACCGTGCTCATTGCAAGTATGTATCATGTCGCTAAGCAAATATGCAATTTCATTGTACCACTATTTTTTTATCACATGGATATATCTGTTGAGAGGCAAGACAAAAAGCAGTCACTTCTCAGAACTAATCAGCTTTCTCAAAACACATTTTTAACTTTTCAATGACACTTGCTGCTATGTGTTTGTCTCCAGAGAGCATACTTGATTTGACTTTCCAATCAGAGACATTACATAAATATACCATGTTAAGATGACTGCCTGGAGCACGTGAGAATTTTCATCTTCGTGTAACATACTGAATCTTGATTTTGTTGACATTTGGTCAAATGGTACACCCAATATACCCACATACTAGTTTTCTTGTCCAAATAACATGCCAATGTATTTTGATTTTTTGGCATTGGCTCCTCTGCACTACGTGAAGTCGCGCTGCACTGGCTCTTTCACATCCTCGTGTCCTTGCAGCTGCCTTCTTGCGTTATATAAAGCGGGTGCCTGAAAAATATCGTATGCAAAAGTCAACACAAGGGCATGGTGCAAAACAACATCAAGACAGTCAAGGCCATGGCAATAAAAAAGTCTTAGCTCTTAGTCTTCCTAGTGAAATGCATGCAAAACATCCAAATGACTGCAACAGTCAACTGCTAAACTTCAATTTTTAGATTTAAGCAAAAAAAAAAACAAATAAACCACAGTTCATCCTTGTTTTTCATGAATGTTAGAATACTCCTGCTAATGAATAGAATATTGGTCATTTTCAGACGTCATAGGTCTGTCATGAGTCTGGTGTATCGCAAACACCGCTTGTGACACATCCTAAGCACGTGCGCAGTGTGCCCCCCCCCCCCCCCCCCCCGCACTATCCCTGGTTGTGCCACTGCTGAAGCCATAATTTGAGGATTAGAGCTGCAAACATGATGCTCAGTAGGGATGAAAATATTGTCCTTCAGCTCAATGGATATATGGATGTGCCTATAAAAAAAGGGCAACAAGGCTTGTTATGGCAAGCTTACCCACATTTCAATACTAACAAGTTCACTGCGGCCTGCATCTAAGCTTACTAAAAGGCATGAACTTATTTTCATACATGAGGTGCGCAGTGGAGTTCATTTTTGACAGACCCGACTATTGCTGCAGTTTGAAATCTAGCATTTTAGATTCTTGTAGGCATGTAAAAGTTGCAGTTAAACCGCAGTTATTAGTTTATTACACCAACCTATTGTTCTGTGTACGACAGACTGGTAACACGGAATTAAGGCAACATTTTATTTTGATATTTTATTTCTCTACTAAAAATATTCAAGCGATAAACACATCTTGATCTGCCATGCTACCGCAAAATGCACACATTACGCTTGTAACCCCCAGAGGAAGGCTGATTTAGCTGTTCATATGACATAACTCTGACACTCCAACTCATATTAGCAAATGCACAGGCATGTCCAAAACAATAAGCGTATGCAAAGCGCCCCTGCAATTGTTTTTCCACACAGCAGCCGTTATATTCGATGCCGATGCGTAACTAGCTGCTCGACAATTCACCGAGTTCGTAGACATAAGCATCCTTTCAGTTTCGCACCGTGCACGAAAACCGCAACAGGAGACAAAACCAGACCTATAATCACACCATTTCAACATGAGCAAAAACAGTTCAGTCATGGGATAAACACTGTGAGAGCGATTTAGTGCGCGACGGCGCCGAGCGACGGCTTCGAGCGACAAAACGGGCCGTCGCTTGAAGAGATGGCTCGGTTCTGGAAATCTAGAAATCGTCGCTCGTCGCCCAGAAGTGCTATGAGCGACTAGCCAATAGCGCGAAGCCGGAACTGGATGTACATACATCGCTCAAATACTACCGATTGTCGCGCGGAGCGAGCAAATGATTCAATTTTTATACGTGCAAGGATAAGAACGTACTGCAAGACCTCCGGAAATATTTTAAGCTACTTTTTATAGTAAAATACATCAACGTAAATTACTAAAGCACGCGTCACGCGTGACTGCAGCCCTCATGTCGGCAACACCGGGGAGGTGTCGCTCAAAATCGTCGCTCGCACGGAGTACGACTTGTAGGCGACGAGCGAACGCGACAGCCATCTCCGTCGCGTCGCTTGTAGCTGCCGCGCGCAAGATCGCTTATATGGGGTTTATACTTTTTTCAGCGTAAAACATGGATTCCTCGTGCGTTTTCAGTAAGTTCAAGATAACGCGCCCAACTGACCTCTTGCAGCATGCAGCTGAATGCCTGCGGCAAAGTTTCTAACTAGCACTGGTGCTGCACGTAACTTCAGTGGTCGCAGATTCCCCCTGCGCGAGACACCGTCAAGCGCGCGGTTTATTTATAAAGAAAAAGCATGCTGCCAGCAAAATTACGTTTTCTGTTATGTGATTCCTTAGTTCAACAGCGTTCCGTACACAGTAGACTGCCAAACTGAATAAATTCAAACACACAAAACGCACGCTAATCACGCTCCGCATAGGCTCGGAATCACGGGCTGGTGAACTAACCATTTTAAGCGTCCTCTCGCCTGGCGTCTTATTGAACATACCATAGTTCTGGCAGCGTTTGCGATTTTTAAAGCTCTTACGGACAACGGCAAAGTGATAAAATCACATGCAGTTATCGCGACGACTGGCTTTTTCGATTGACATCGAGAGACACAGCGCGTATGCCTAGTCCTTTGTCAATCGCGTCGGCTAAGCGCAGCGACGACTTCCTGGCGATAGCATGACATATACGGACAATGTGCACCTAAGTTAGAATTCACTTACCGTGGAGGATTTGCTGTTATATCCAAGGCATGACGAACGACAGTCGTGTTTTCGTGGCGACGCGAGATGGCTGACATACGATCTCCCTTGGCTGGCCTTTGCTGCTGAAATGCATTGGCTGCTGCTGTGCTGCTCGGCGGACGGTCACCTTTCTCCGCTGCTGTGTTGTTCCGCGATCTTGAGCGCGCGCGCGCGCGGTGGAGCAACTCCGAGTGAAAAAGTAGAGCGCTCGCTACGCGTTCCGTTGAACTGCGGCGGCCTGTTCTCTTAGAAGCAAAACGATGTGTTCTTTGCTCAGCGTGCATGAATGATACATTGCCATGTTCGGGGCCAGCCACCTACAGTTGAAGCAGAAGATTACGCTACGTTTTGTTTTCTATTGCCGCAAGAGTCTCTCTTTTCTAATGTCGCAAGAGTCTTTTCACTCTCTCTCTCTGAAGGGGAGAGTGAAAAGCACATTTCACTCTCTCCTTGGTGACAGAGTGAACAATGCATTTCACTCTCCTCGACATTTTGCGAGAATAAAACGACGCTTTGAAGAGTGAACCGGCAGCTTCACTCCTGCGATACCCTTCCTAGTTTTTAGAGTGTAGAATCAATGAACCAACCTGCGGGGGGTGTTGCCACTTGCTCTTACCGAGCACCGTAAGTGGAGCCTTTCGCAACACATCTCGCAATACAAGGCGGCTGATGAGTAAGACGAAGGTATCCGGTAACACAAAGGAAGAAGACCATTGGCAACGACGGAAGTTAAACCGGCGTCTCAACAGACTTCGCACCATGCACTCTAAACAGCCCCGCAATCCAAACAACACAGTTCACCATTTACACTTCAGTTAGGCATCACGAACAGATTTGTGGAGGAACTGGAACCCCTCTCTATAGAACACACACACACAAAACCAAACGTGACATTAAAGAAAAAAAAGAAAGAATGGCAGGCGTATGAACAGGAGAGAGGATGAACATAAAAGCTCATCGGGGTATACAACTTTGTTAGAAGGGAATTTGTTAGTAAAAAATGCATGGATTGCATGGCACAACTCCGCCTGTGCACAACGATTACCCGAAGGGGCGTGTGAAATGTGAGAAATCGCTATCTCTGCACAGGTAATTAGAAGAGTCACCAATTAATTCTTTAATTACACAAGTTGTTGTGCTTGTTTCTATTTCGAATTAGAGCCGAGTGAAGTCAGCTTAGCCGAAATCGTCTCTGACGCCTCATTTGATATATGAATCTTGCAAAGTCTCCTTAATAATTAGCTAAAGCAAAACGCATTGTGAATAGCAATAGCCCTAAAATGATAGAGGCAAAGTTTTGTGAAACTATTCACAGGAACGGGAATGCATTTTTGTAGTATGCAATAAGGGCATTGTTTCACTGCAATCGAATCGACGCCGACATTCATCGTGACCTGGGTTCAGCTTTCGTTTCCTTACTTTTTTTTTCTCCCCAGAACGTCGATCGCGGTCGCGATTTCGAAGCGTAATTTCGCGGCATAATTCCTGCTTTTGCCGTCCTCTTTGTGCGAAACTAGTAGAAGGTGCCCTGAACCCTTCACTTTCACCCTTAAAGAAAGAAAAGTAAAAGGGTGTAAACAGATAACTCACAACATTAAAGTGTGAGTAGCAGACACATTTGCACCCCTTTTTACTTTTAAGGGTGTAAATATTTTACAGTGCTGCAGTGGCGTCTAGGGTGTCGCGCGACATTAGGACGGGCTCGAAAACCAGGGGCGGGTTGGAACCCCGGCCCCTAAGGCTGCGTTCAACGGGAGAGCGTTACGCGAAAAACGAACTTCTACGCGAATCCCCGCAGCCCTCCCCTGTAGAACTGTGTACCGTGTGCCCAAGCTGTCTTTAGCCAAGTTGTTTAAAGTCTATAAAAAGAAAATATTTAGAGAATCACTCTGCAGGGCGCGGTTATGAAAGCTGAGGTGTTCGGTCGTAAGTTCTCACGTGACCTTACTCATTACCAGTTCCGCCTGTGCGGGTGGATTACCCGGAGGGGACGTGTGTAACGTGCACGAGAAATCGCAATGTCTCGGTTGCTAACTAAAACATTCGCCAATCTTTATAAATATACATATTAGGGCACGCGTTTCAATCGCGAATTGCGTCCGAGCAGTTTTTTTTTAACTTATAACAGGAATGCGAGCACGTTCTTGTAGTACGTTTTAAGAACAGAATATTGCAAAATATTTCGTCTTAGGATGCACGCTAAGCAGTTGAGGTGCCACATCTGCTCGGTTTTAATGTGGCCATTGCAACGTCTGCCCTAAACAAACAATTACAAAGTTAACGCGCAGACGTATGCACTTAACAACCCCGACATTGTCATTTTTAACGAAAGTAATGCCTGCCTCTTCAGGGAGGGTAACTGTAAAAGCCGCTGGAGCCGTATTTACCGTGCGTTAAAAAAACAAAAACTAAGAAGGAACAAAAATGTAATTAAAGAAGACAAACACCTTATATAGCGATGCTCGTAGGCATAAAGCAGCACAAGGAACACGTTTTCGATTAACTTCCGGCTTCGCCACCGACTGATGTCACGCAGCGTCAGCCGGCTTCCATGTTTTGCAAGCCACTTCGCGCCTCGGCGCTGTTATCTGGCATGGACACACTTGCACATTGAGCGAGGGTCGAGACTATAAATGTACTTCCCATTTCCGAAAACAACTAGCAACAATATGTTCCAGTTTACCTCGATGTAGTACTGTGCTTCGGCATTGCAGGATTGAAACGTTGCCCGAGTCCTGTGTTAGAAATTTTAAGATGGCCCGCGGCAAGGAGGTCTGCATCGCTCTTATCATTCATCGGTAAAAGAAAAAGGCAGTTATGGCAAGTCAAAACGTAAATGCAGAAAGGCGCTGTACGAATGCACGCACGAGCACATTCAGAGATAGAGCCTTTCCTTTGTCTGATAAAAAGCCCTCTTTCGCAAATGCCTACCTTGCTTGACAACGTATCGGTCCCGCTATAGATTCCCACGCGTTATGTAAGCAAGTATGGATTTATCCACTCCATTTTCTTTTTTTCGTTCCAATGCTTGCCAAGTTACACCAACCGGAGCCGATGCTGTACAAAGAACACATTATAAGCGCTCTAACCTTTGGAACAATATGGTCCTAACGGTCATATATAATCAAAGTTTAGTTTCTAATATACAGGGCACATAGGAGCTATCGGCAAATTTAGGAAATTCGTGTTATGCGGGGCAGGACAGAACACAAGATTACTTGTTGCTGAGCTAGACTGGTTCTAATTCCATTAATATTTACAGCGCGACATGTACAGGACTGAGGTATAAACGAGTAACCAGAATTTAATTGAATCGGGTTCTGGGATTTTATGTGCCAGAACCATGATTTTATAATGAGGCACATTGTAGTGGAGAATTCCGGATTCGTTTTTAACCACCAGGGTATCTTTAACGTGCCCCAAATGCAAGGGAAAAGGGCGTTCTTGCATTTCGCTCCTAGCGAAACGCGGACGCCGCGTTGATCGCATGACGAGTAAACAGGAGAAACGCTTACTTGCAACCACAGTATATTAAAGTGTCGCGTCTAATTTCGTGCATCTGTTGATCGAAGAAAACTTTACTTGATTTAGATAAATGGACGAAAAAAATATTCTGTCTCATTGCCACTGAAGAGATGCAGTTGTCTCCGCGTGGAATACTGTCCTTCCTGAGAAATATGGAACTATTTCACATTATAACAGCAGTTTTTGTCACTTTTGGGCGTCTGACCTCAGTGGGTCAGTACAAACAGCGTTTTGCCTAGGTTTCTGTATCCGTACTCCTGATTCCACGTTCTTCAATGTTGATCAGTCCAAAGGAAGACGCTTGCAAAAATAACGGCAGGCCGCTGATGTGAGATGTGCTATAGTGCTCATCGAGGAAAACAAAATACAGAACAAGTAAAACGCAAGTTAGCCGAGTCAGATGCAATGTTTTGTTGCGTCGCATAGCAGACGACTATAGACCCGAGTCTGCCCAGCGGAGAATGGTGTAGGTTATTTTTTGTAGGTAAGGTATCCTTATCTAATGAAGGAGTGAGAAACTTAGCAGCGCCCACGGAAAGTGTGTGTGGACATTGCTGAACTGCGAGGTGCCGGTGACGCACAGTCCGGCATATTCAAAGCAACGCGGATGCAGCTCGACACGTGACCAGCAGGCTCGTTTGCCTAGCGCGCGAGCGCGACGAAATGTGTCGCAGTTCGATAAGAGGGCCTTCGTCAGCGAAGGAAGTGAACTGTTCCGTGTTGACAAGGAGCCCGTGTATGTTGACAGGAAGCGTGGCGTATAATTAAGAGCCTCAGCGTCCTCAAACCAGTTCATGCTAGCGGCGTACACGGTGAGTTGCGCGCCTTTCTTATAGTTTCTGCAAATCTGAATTTTAGTTGATGGACATTGCACGGTCACGTCGTCGCTAAGGTTTCACCACGACAGCTGCTAAAATAGAACGACAGGGAAATTGTAGTGCCCGTCAGTTTCCGTTACGCCGTCATCGTCGGGCCACTTTGTCATCCTCAGGTTCACATTGGTCGCGTAGCCCACGTCGGGAAGCCCAGGAATTGGGTGCTCAAGGGTAAGAAATTGGGATGAAGTCACAGAAACAGTAGAATATCGTGTCCTGTTCCATTAAGAGGTCGGCGCGCTCTAGAGATACCTACGAGGCGTCGTTATATGTACAGGTTTTATGCGATTATTTATTTCTTGATAAAATAGGCCGCAGTTCCCGCTCCAAATTAGGCAACCTTATACGGCCCGAGCTATACGAACAAGCACTTGGATCAATCCCAGTAATGCTTCGCATCGAAAGCGCCAAGTAGACATGGAGTATCAAAGCGGAATACTTCTGTAGAGCTAACATTAAACGTTTCAATTGCGGTAAACAAACCACGCACTTTTAGGTACCGTGCGCACGCGACTCACGGCATGCACAGCGTTTTGTGAAAACCTAAACTCATTGGGGCCACATTTCGTTCCCTCTGGACACCACGGAGCTGAAAAAATTGAGCAGCAAGCCAGTGTCCCAAAACGGTCGCTTTGCTACCAAAGCGACCGTTTGCGAACAACTTGGTCGCACTGCCTTTGCAACTCCCCAAATGTGAACACGTTCAACGCGTCAAGTGAGGGGCGCGTGGTTAAAAGATACCTCACGCGCGACAAATATGTTCGGCTGAATCTAGATATCTCTGCAATGTTAAAAAAAAGTGCCTGTGTTCGGGTCGTCTTCCCATCTAAGCGCCTTTATCTATCTCTAGTCCTCCTCAACAAGGGTCGTCCAAGTATGTTGAACTGCGTTAGGACCCGAATCCGTACAGTGAGTTGGCTCGCCGATCACTCATATATTTTACTTACGCCAGCATTAAGAAGTCTGTGTCATGTGCAAAGACGTGCGTTCTTTCTTTGTTTTGCTCTTTTTTTTGTTAGAGCAGCAGAGTAACCAACATGAAAAAATGCAGCTGTCCTCGTTGAAGGATTCGAACACAGTGGTCTTTTCGTAAGAAAACCACTGTTTGGTGAACCGTGGATTACCGATTGCACAATATCGTGAAGAGGCGGCACGTTGCGTAAAAAATGTGCTATACCCGTTCATGTAGATGACATGGTATAGTTTCCCGCAGGAAGGATCCTTTCAAAGAATCTAAACAAAAATACGCACGCGCTACCGCAATTGCTATAAACAAAATCCACACGACACATGCGCGGATTATTACGTATCGGCCAGCAAACCGACATCGATTAGAATTCCGAAAGCATCGAGGGAATCAGGCATGCCGTCTACTCGGAGGACCTGACGCTATGGACCAGGGACGAGTCCCAGGAACACCAGCGGGACGTCCTGCAAGAGGCGATCAGCCTGACTGAAGCACGCCTGAGAGCCTGCGGTACCCTTGCGCACTCGAGAAGGCGGAGCTGCTGCTACTCGAGACGAGTAGCAAGGAAAAAGCTGCGAAGGAATCGCGGGATCCCGAGGTCAGTCTGAAGGGAAGGAAGGTGCCCAAACTCGACATCTTGAGGATCATGCTCCTTGTCATCCACCGGGACGGAGCGCGGCCTCCCGAATATTCAGGACACCGTCACTCAGGTCGCGCAATTGGTGTGAATAGTGAATAGAATAGTTATCACGCCTTCCTCAAGTGAAGAGACATGGACTTGAAGAAGACGTGATCAGATTAGTTGAAGCATTCGTGATAATGCGGGTAACATACTCCACCCCTTACCTGGGGCTAAACAAAACCGATGGGACGATAGACAGTTATACGCAAAGTGTAAAAGCCCTCCCTGGGACTACCCTACCGAGTGGCCACTGAAAGGTTGCTGCGACTGAATACCCACAAGACCAGGCAGGAGTTGATCGACACACGCACAGGCAACAGGATCGACGGGCTCAAGCTGATCGAGATGGACAGGGTGGTCCTCCCAACGCTGGGCTACAAAGAAGGCCTCAAGAAACGCTAAAAGAAGCAAAAGGTCCACCTGCACCTGAGGGAAGCCATCATGGTAGCACCGATCCCAAAGACAATGTGCCCCGAACACAACCGAGGAATACAGACAAGATCGAGGGCCCTGTATGGAGAAGGCGTACCGCAAGGACCCGAAGGCGAGGTTCGCGGACGCAGCGAAGTAGCCGAGACTGAAGGCGCATACGATCGGTGTTGCGAAATACAAAGGACTCGAGCTAGCGAGGACGTCGGTCGCTACAATTACAGGCACACAGCTTGCCTATAGGGTTCTTACCACGAGCAACAAGTACTCGGCAACATGCACTCACCTGCAAGGGTCGAGCTGTTATACTTATGGATTCCCTGGTGGCCAGCAGATATCTTGAGAGAGGTCAGGTCTCGGCCTACGCTTTGAGGTTCAAGTCAAAATCGCTCGCAAGAGATGCCGTCGCGTCAAGGAGCCGACGACGTACGAACGTTCCGGCCACATGAGGTAGAGAAATTGTGCATTAGAATTACTCGCGCTGCTCCTTGATTTACATGCCTAACGATAAGAATGTGCGATTTACTACTCCCGAACGTTAATTTTCTATGTCTATCAAAAGGAACGCATTAGAACAATAGCTCAATGTAGCCTCATGTGAAATATTGTGTTGGACCTCAATATTTCTTTTAGTGTGTTAGTTCAAGAAAGGCAAATGGAAAAGAAAAAAGCAGTAACTTGATATATCCGACCTCACACCGACGTTTCGGTATTGTCGTTTCGACTCGACATTTGAAGCGAGATTGCGAAATTGGTCTGTTTCATGTAGTGATCAATGACTCCATTCTCTTCAAACATTATTCTTCCTTCTCTTGAAGTTCGCCCTAAAACATCAGAAATGAATGTTGGGTACATGGCAAAGAGAAATTTACTACGGATTCTTCTAAACTATAGCGTCCTTCCCGACATTAGGTTTGCTTCAAAATCCTACTTTAAGAAATTTTTCCTGGTCAGCTACCGCCAAGCGTGTTTTCCCCTACAAACCGCCCTATAAAAGCTATCTGGCCCGCACTAGGTCAGTGCATTTATTTCAGGAGCAAGATGGCAAGCGAGAAGCAGACTGCGGTCTTAACACTCAACAATGCTGCCCTAGCCGTAGATGAGTTAGAAGCTGGAAGAATTAATAAAATGTGGTATGTTTTTTCCTCGATTCTGGGTTACCGAACTTGCTTTAAGTGTTGGAGCACCGGTATTGCTATGTAGAAGCACAAATAAGTGATTCGCTGTAACTTACTGTTCAGGTTTGCTGCCTCTTAATGTTTGCAGAGAGACAGATACTGGTTGGGGGGGATCTAGAGCATTGCTTCCCTATGGAATGTAGCGTATAGGCTGGTTAACACCGCAATTATGTAAAGCTACGTTTTAAATGGTAGGAAGTGCGAAGCAACGCGCTTCTCGTAAAAATATTTTGTCGTCCAAGAATTGTCTTATGGTATTTATAAAATTTAATTTCTATTAAGGTGTACTGCTGGAACGAAGCGCAGGGCTGCGAGTACACCGGCATCATGGACCGCATGCTGGAACACTATGAGAACGAGTGCACATTTCACGCCCTGGAATGTTTGCGATGCGGCGAGGGAGTCCAGCACAGAGACCTGCCAACGCACCACGCGGCCGGATGCAGTGCCCGTGTTTCTGCAGCGATCACAGAGTCCTCGGAGCACACAGCAGTGACACTTGCAGACGTGAACGATGCACTTGAAGACGTGAAGGCGATGTTGGGTTGTCTAAACCACGACCAGGTGCTGCCAGTGATTCAGAGTCAGCTAAATGAGCTTACAGAAGAAGACAGAAGCCAGGAAACCAAAATCGCTGGGATCACTCGGGAGATCGGAGCATCCGAGCTTAACTTAAAGGATGACATGGCTCAAATGGCAGCCATGATCTCATTGGCCATGTCGCATCAGCTGACCTCTCTGCGAAATTCGGAGGGGGAAGCCAGCACGTCCTCGTCACGCTTGTTGCGCTCGGAAAAGGCGCTGATACTTCGAAAGTTGGAACGCTTAGGCGACCTGGAACAGTGGCGGCAAATTTTCCTGAAGCCTGATTCAAGCCATGTAATTGCTCACTGTAGCATATTCTGCAGTCCTGGTATACATTTACATAGTGCGCTGTCAAGAATACCCGCGTCGATTGAAAAAAATTGGGCACGTGCTGTGGGATCTCACCCTCGAAAACTGTGAGGAAATCATTCAATATCAGGGATGGAGGAAAAAGTTCGCTGAGATTCGGGTGTGGCACATGAGAGACACGTACTTTACGGTTGCCGTCTTCAAGTGCGTGGATATTCCTTCGCCTAGTCTCGCTGTGGAGATCGAGTTCAACGGGATGCTGGTGGACTCTAGGTGTTGGCCGCCGTTTCGGCGCGTGAGCGTGTGGCATAGTGCAATACAGGAGCATCGTTCGTTGACTTCCCGTGCCGTACCATGTTTGTGCAAGCCCCATGACGACTCCCGCAATCTCATTTTTTATTGTCAGAGGGTGCCAGCCAGAGCACCCGACTACGCTACATATAGCATAACCAGGAAGCCAGCCATGGAGCCAGCCATACAAGGAGCCACGCAGGCAGCCAACTGGTTGTTTAATCGGGCAGACGCTGAGCCATACAGCGAACGAGACATTCGGTTGAGTTAAGCGTTGGTAGTTAATGTCGGCCGCATTTAAGATATATGAAAGAGCTAGTATAAAAAAAAAAACAGTTCCAGCAGATTCTAGTTACACAATACGATATATCAAAGAAAATTGCACGCTGCAACACACTTGAAAGCGGCGAACAGCCACACATTAAACCCGGCAACCGTTCCTTTACTTCGGCAAGCAGTTTCAAAAGTGCCATATTTAACAATCACTTCTTTTGTCTGTACCTTCGACTTTCACCTGCGGAATAAAGCGAGTGGAGCATTTACTAAAGCAACGAAGTGGGCTAGTTGGTGAACGTTCATCGTTATATTGCACTGTTTTACAAACACGATATTAAGGAAGGACAGGACGTGGACGGACGTAGCGCAAACTACCAACTGTTTAATACTGTTAAAGAACGCGCTTATATACAAGGAGATATGGTGCGGGGGGGGGTACATATAAAAAGATATGACAAGGTGACAACATGTGATCATAGTTTGGGTCAGGCATACATCGTTCACATGCACCCGTTCACCCTGGCAAACTCGCCCTCAGCTTTGATAAGCGCGATGGACGGAGTGCTTACGCACATCTCCTTTTCTTTAGCTATCGCAAGCGCCTCCCATATTTCTTGCTCCGTTTTTGTTTTTGATGTTCCAATGACTGTGGTGCTTTCTAGTAGCAGGGAGCATTTGCATTGTTTGCAATGTGCGGCCAAGTTGCTAGGTGCTGTCAAAAGCTGGCGCGTGTATTTGCGCTCCCGTAACCTATCATTTAGACAACGTCCAGTTTGCCCAATGCATACCTTCCCGCAATCTAGTGGGATTTGGTAAACAACTGAAGTAGCGCATTCCACGTACTTTTTCACATGCTTAGTCTGACAGACTGTAGCACTAGGGTTGGCCTCTTTGGACCCTGCGTTCACCTTCTTGCACATGCCTTTTAGTTTTTGTGGGGCGGAGAACAGAACTTGAACATCATGGCGTTGGGCTGTCTTTTTTATCCTATGTGACAAGCCATGGATGTAAGGCAACACCACGTGTTTTTTTTTCAATTTTTCCTGTGTTTTCTGCATTTTCCTGTTGGCTCTGATTTCGGGCAACAAGTTTTCACAGATTTGCACCACCATGCTGTTCGGGTACCCACTGTTTCTGAAGCGGATTACTTGCAAATCGATGCTCTCCCTCATGGCATGGCGGCATGATTTTTCAATTGCTTGACTGATGCAAGCCCTGGCGATGCCCCTTTTTATGATTTTAGAATGGCAAGAGTCACACCTCAGGGTTTCTTTTTCTCCTCTTGTTTTGTAGCACCAGCAGATGTGGGAGCCTCTGAGCCTAATGTTTATATCAAGGTACTGCAATCGACCTTCGGTAGGAGTCTCGTACGTGAACTCTAAACCTTACCGAAGGTCGATTGCACATCCGAAGACGACGAAGTGCCTTTCAGGCAGAACGCCGAGTCTTCCAGCTCTACTTATTTTGTGGATTTCTAAGACTTTGCTAGTGAAGTGCCGTTTCCTCCTTAACTGCGATGGAGATGGAGTCTCACGCGCGTCCGCCGGAGTCGGCAGTGCCCGCGGCGGCTGCCTCCAGGAAGCGCAACGGCACCGAGAGCGACACTGACAGCGACGACACCATGCAGTACTATGTCAGCAGTGAGGTTTCCTGTGACGACGCCTTCGAGCTGGTGCGGAGTCGTAAAGCAAAGCGAATATTTCTCAGCGCATCATCGAATTCGAGTGAGTCCACCGTGAGATCTTCGCGGAATACCGAGGAGCTCACCATCCTGTTCGCGCCAGTTCTCGCTACTGAAAACCTGAGACGCCTCAACAGGCAAGCCGTGTCTTCACATTTAGAGGCACTGGTTTCGAATGAAATCAAAGACATCAGGGTGAACACCCGTAAGAACGTCCTAGAGATTGACGTAGAACATGCGCCTGCGTTGGATTCTTTGCGCAATGCCACGGAACTTGACGGGATGAAAGTCCGCCCTCATATTCCGCTGGGTAAACAAGTCAGAAGTGGCGTAATTTCTGCCGTTGACGAGACCATTGTCCACTCCGATCTGTCGATCTTAATCAAGCCAGCTACAGAAAACACCATCATCACAAACGCGTTCGGTCTCGGCACGTCACGGTGTGTCAGAATCATATTTAAAGGCGAATCCCTGCCATCGCATGTAAAAGTGGGCCACTTCCGACACGCAGTTCGCCCCTTCATACCAAAACCGCTGCAGTGCTCGAAGTGCATGAAGTTTGGGCATGTGAGTAGTGTGTGCAAGAACACTACCGTCTGTTCTCGCTGCACTGGGCCCCACACCACTAACACGTGCAAGGCCAGTGTGCTGAAGTGCACAAACTGCAGCGGCCCTCACGATGCATCCTCGAAGGAATGCCCTTTCATTCGGAAGGAAATGGCAATATTGAGGAAAATGGTTAGAGACCACTCGTCTCACCGAGAAGCAGCAACATCTATTAGGCGGCGACGATCGCGTCGCCGACGTCGATCACGAACCTCCAAAGCCTCTGCAGAGCGCCAGCCACGTACATCGCCACCCACTCTTCCGCCCAGGCCAAATGCAGTCAGCTCGAAGGACAAAGGTGCAACGGTCAGCCCTGCTGCTGACGCTTGGCCTGCACTCCCGAGGCTACATGCTCCTACTGAACGAAATCAGATTTCTACGGCAAGGGACACTTCGACTGTTCCTGATAAACTGACGGACCAAGATCAACAAATTGTTGTCATGATCAGCTCTCTGGTGAGTGCTATTCGTGTTCTTCTGGACAAGGTACAGACACCAACAGCTCGAAGTGCGTTGCAAGTGCTGGATGCCATCACTCCGGTTCTAGCGAGCCTTCAGAAGTCCAGTGCTTGAGAACTTCTACAGCAGAATCATGGCTCATCGACAGCAACAGCGATCGTTCCGGGATGATGTCAGAAGTGCCTCCATATTCCAATGGAATGCGAGTGGCCTAAGGTCACGTATTTCGGATTTTCGACAGTTCGTGTTTGACTACCACTTTCCTATACTGGAGATCTGTGAACCGAACTTAGCCTCCATAAGATTATCAGGATATGAACCTTTTGTGTCAACAACGTGTGTCCGTAGTAGTAAGGTTGTGGTTTACATTCGCAAGGACCTAACGTATTTTTCGCAACCTGTAGTGCCACACGACGGTAATCAATACGTCTGTGTTAGTGTCAAAAAGAAGAGGCTGTCTTTTACTATTATTGGCGTCTACCTATCCCCAACAAGTCAGTTTGATAGCAAGAGACTAGAAGATATTATGGCTGCTGCTCCCGGTCCTTGGATAATAACAGGGGACTTCAACGCTCACCACCATATATGGGGAAGCTCCCGGATAAATTCGAGGGGCAAGTCACTAATATCCTTTGCATCAGGCCACAACCTGTGTCTTCTAAATGACGGAAGTCCGACATTTCTGCGAGGAACCACGTACAGCAGCTGCCTTGACTTGACTTTGGTGTCACGCTGCCTGACTTCGAGCGTGCAGTGGTTCACTGATATTGAAACACATGGAAGTGATCATATACCGACCTATGTGAGAATCGATGGACTAGACGCCGCATTACCGGATGTATCTCGCCAAATTGATTGGTCAGTCTTTCGAGATCGAGTAGAAGACACCTGCAAGAAACATGTCGCGCGCAGATTAGAAGACATAATTGCAGACGCAATGCAAGATTGCACGCGTTGCTTCACACATTCGAAAAAGCGTACAGAGAATGACATTGAATTGGAAAGACTTCGTACAATACGTCGCCGTGCAGAAAGGAGGTACAGGCGCACAAAGTCAATTCTTGACCTCAGAGAAGCTCGGTGCATGCAAAAGAAGATAAGACGCCGAATGGATAAGCTAGCGAATCAAAGATGGAAATGCTTTTGCGAGTCACTAGATCCCCGCAAGCCATTGTCCCGTGTGTGGCGTACCCTACGGGGCCTTTGCTCAAGTCCCCAGCAACGACACCCTTTCAACGCCCTTGCTCTCTATCAAAACCGCCGTGAGATAGACGTTGCAGAGGAATTTTGCGCGAAAATCGCCGGCGGCACAGTGTTAGTTCCTCACATGGCTTTAAGCGACATCCCCGGTCCACGAGATACCAGTATGGAGGCTCCATTCTCTATGGAAGAGTTAGACGCTGCTATGGCTCTCTGTAGGTGTTCGTCTTCGCCAGGGCCCGATGACATAACATACACTGCTTTGCGCCACCTAGGCCGAGAAGCACGAAGAGAGCTCCTCAGGCTTTTTAATAGTTCATGGCAAGATGGTGTCGTCCCACAGGAGTGGAAACGCAGCCGCCTGGTACCGCTACTAAAAGCAGGAAAGTCGCCGCTCGAACTGGCATCGTATCGGCCTATAGCACTTGCCAGCTGCGTCGGGGAACTCATGGAACGCATGATCCTCATGCGTCTCGAATGGTACCTAGAACACCGCAAGATTTACCCTGATTCTATGGCGGGATTTCGACGAGGCCGTTCATCGATTGACAGTGTCATCGATCTGGTGTCATCTGTAGAACAGCAAAAATCTTGGAAACGATTATCAGTAGCGCTCTTTCTGGACGTGAAAGGCGCTTACGACAACGTTTCCCATCAACCCATTCTAGACGCACTTTTGACAGTTGCACTAGGAGGGCGAGTATACCGATGGATCAGAAACTACTTGACACGAAGGTCCTTGTTCGTACGTACGGAAGATGGTCCGACTACCGACCACTACATATGCCGAGGGGTTCCCCAAGGTGGTGTTCTAAGCCCTGTTCTTTTCAACCTCGCGCTTCTTGGGCTGGCCGAATCCCTACCGCAAACACTGTCTCAATCTACGTCGACGACATCTGCATCTGGTCATCAGCGGTCACTCGTCTGCAGGTTCGCGCAAGGCTACAGAAAGCAGCGAGACAGGCATCTCACTATCTTCACACACAAGGCCTTACCATCTCAACAGAAAAATGCGCATTAGTCGCTTTTACACGAAAACCAATGTCTCGTTATCCAGTATGCATTAATGGCCAGCCTATCTCTTACAAGAGAAATCATCGGTTTTTGGGTGTCATTGTGGACCGGGACCTCTCTTGGAGCCCTCATGTTGCCCACTTGAAGAAGAAGCTCACTTCTATTGTTCATGTCTTCAAGTTCATCGCCGGGAAAACATGGGGACCGTCAGTGGGCTCCATGCTACAGTTATATCGAGAACTTCTTATAGGATTGCTACGTTATAGTTCTCCCGTGCTTGCTAAAACATGCAAGTCAAATCTTCGGGAACTTCAGAGCGTGCAAGCACAGGCACTACGTGTTTGCCTAGGACTTCCGCGGAGCGCCTCAACAGCAGGAACCATTATATTGGCTTGAGACCATCCGATCACAACTTACATTAGCACCGACACGCTTAGGGCCCATGTTCGTCATGTTTCACGCATGCAATCAAGCTCTCTTGCCTGCCTGCCAGAACGACGACCACAGGCGTCCTTCTCCAACGAGGTCAGCATCCATCGTGCCTGTCTACCATCGGGCTTCACACCCTCAACACGTCCAAGCTCAGCTTTGTGGTGTTTAAAACAACCTCAAGTGCGTCTTACGGTTCCAGGGATAAGAAAGAAGACGGACCTGCCTACCTTGGCCCTGAAGCAAGCAGCTCTGGATTGTTTGAACCCTTTCTACTTTAACCGAGTCCACATATATACGGATGGCTCTTCCACTCAGACCAGCTCCACCGGCGCAGTGGTTATACCATCCCGATCAATTAGCATCCGATACAAGATTTCTCACTTAACAACATCCACCGGATCGGAACTTGTTGCTCTCCGAGGTGCCGTTGAATACATTAACAACCAACCCGCTAATCGGTGGGCAATATTCTGCGATTCGAAGGCGGCCTTACAGTCCCTTCTGTCATCTCTTCGTCGCGCGTCGTGTGAACAACTACTGTCGGAGATACAAGAAATGCACCATCTTATGATTGCGAAAGGACACGACGTCGTATTTCAACGGCTGCCTGGCCATTGCGGTGTTTCCGGCAACGACCTCGCTGACCAAGCTGCTAAGAAAGCACACGAAGGAGCAACCCTTGTTTCTGTACCTTTATCGCGGACCGACGCAGCCCAACACCTAAGCAAGGTAGCACACCGTATGACATTAGAGAAGTGTCACACACCTCAATTCACCCAAGAACGACTGCATTACCTCGACCCCTCTATGCAACTTCGGATGTTACCAGGGCTTCTGCGAAATGAGGAAACAATGCTGTGCCGCTTACGCTTGGGCGTCGCATTCACCAATGCATATACGTTTTTGATTGGAATGACTGATAGCGCCGACTGTAGTGTCTGCGGTGTCGAGGAAACTATAGAACATCTACTGTGCTACTGCACATCTTTTCAAAATGAAAGACAGGACCTCTGCACAGCTCTCCATCAGCTAGATAAAACACCGTTCACCATGAAGAAGATCTTGGGACCATGGCCTCGTATATTGCAGCTACAAAAGGCCACAAAAGCTCTGCTGCGATATTTGAAAGCCACGGGTTTGAGTCAGCGTCTGTGATCCGGACTGAGTGACCGCACGATATACCCAGTAGACTTTCTCTTCTTCCTTTAATCTTTCCATCTCCTTTTCCCTTTCCCCTGTGTAGGGTAGCCAATCGGGCTCAGTCCTGGCTAACCTCCCTACCTTTCCTTCATCATTTGCTCTCTCTCTCTCTTGATATAAACATTAGGCTCAGAGGCTCCCACATCTGCTGGTGCTGCAAAACTAGAGGAGAAAAAGAAACCCTGAGGTATGACTCTTGCCATTCTAAAATCATAAAAAGGGGCATCGCCAGGGCTTGCATCAGTCAAGCAATTGAAAAATCATGCCGCCATGCCATGAGGGAGAGCATCGATTTGCAAGTAATCCGCTTAACAGTGGGTACCCCAACAGCATGGTGGTGCAAATCTGTGAAAACTTGTTGCCCGAAATCAGAGCCAACAGGAAAATGCAGAAAACACAGGAAAAATTGAAAAAAAAAACACGTGGTGTTGCCTTACATCCATGGCTTGTCAGATAGGATAAAAAAGACAGCCCAACGCCATGATGTTCAAGTTCTGTTCTCCGCCCCGCAAAAACTAAAAGGCATGTGCAAGAAGGTGAACGCAGGGTCCAAAGAGGCCAACTCTAGTGCTACAGTCTGTCAGACTAAGCATGTGAAAAAGTACGTGGAATGCGCTACTTCAGTTGTTTACCAAATCCCACTAGATTGCGGGAAGGTATGCATTGGGCAAACTGGACGTTGTCTAAATGATAGGTTACGGGAGCACAAATACACGCGCCAGCTTTTGACAGCACCTAGCAACTTGGCCGCACATTGCCAGCAATGCAAATGCTCCCTGCTACTAGAAAGCACCACAGTCATTGGAACATCATGAACAAAAACGGAGCGAGAAATATGGGAGGCGCTTGCGATAGCTCAAGAAAAGGAGATGTGCGTAAGCACTCCGTCCATCGCGCTTATCAAAGCTGAGGGCGAGTTTGCCAGGGCGAACGGGTGCATGTGAACGATGTATGACTGACCCAAACTATGATCACATGTAGTCACCTTGTCATATCTTTTTATATGTACCCTTCCCCCCCCCCCCCCCCCCCCGCACCATATCTCCTTGTATATAAGCGCGTTCTTTAACTGTATTAAACAGTTGGTAGTTTGCGCTACGTCCGTCCACGTCCTGTCCTTCCTTAATATCGTGTTTGTAAAACTGAGCGCAATATAACGATGAACGTTCACCAATTAGCCCCCTTCATTGCTTCACTAAATGCTCCACTCGCTTTATTCTGCAGGTGAAAGTCGAAGGTACAGATAAAAGAAGTGATTGTTAAATATGGCACTTTTGAAACTGCTTGCCGAAGTAAAGGAACGGTTGCCGGGTTTAATGTGTGGCTGTTCGCCACTTTCAAGTGTGTTGCAGCGTGCAATTTTCTTCTTTGATTTATCGTATTGTGTAACTAGAATCTGCTGGAACTGTTCTTATTTATACTAGCTCTTTCATACATCTTAAATGCGGCCGACATTAACTACCAACGCTTAATTCAACCGAATGTCTCGTTCGCTGTATGGCTCAGCGTCTGCCCGATTAAACAACCAGTTGGCTGCCTGCGTGGCTCCTTGTATGGCTGGCTCCATGGCTGGCTTCCTGGTTATGCTATATGTAGCGTGGTCGGGTGCTCTGGCTGGCACCCTCTGACAGTAAAAAATGAGCCCCTCCGTTTCAGTGCAAGAGTGACGTCTGTTTCTATTGCAACAATAATTTAGTATTGATGCAAGACTCGCATGAGTATGGAAAGTGTAGACATAGCATTTTAGCGAACGCTTCCAGCGAAAATCATTTACTTCCGTCAGCTTAACCAACGTAGATGTTCGAGCACTGTCACTGGTAAGGGATGGCGAAATTATTCGATGTATACTTGCTTTACCTGCGCTTTAGTCGATGCAGCTTCGTGAGTATAACAGGCAAATTTGTATGGTTGTTTTTTTGCGTGTATGTTGAAAAGTGGAATTATATTCTGTGGCATTGCTTCAATAGGCGTACGCAGTGAAGCACTAGAAGTGTTGTATTTCTATGAGTTCTTGCGCAATTCCTAGAATACATTTTTTCAAGCTATGTTAGCCCTCAAGACTGGCATCCCACGCAGCTGTTGGGCTCGAGCAGCCTGGCATTTGGGACCTCCTTTTGAATATTAACAACCTGTAATGTTTCTAATGATCTCAATAAAAAGAAACCGATTCGGTCGCGTTTGAGTGCTGTCCTAAGTGGCACTTATAAATGAGTTGGGGACGCAACTGTCAAAGGACATTTACCAACGCATTCATGAAATGGGGCAAATAGTCCTGACATGGCATTGGGGGTAGGCTGATTAAGCGTCAAGCGTTACGTTGTGTATAAACGCTTACTTGTAATGCCACTTGCATCGTAACGGGACAGAATCATCTTGTTTACTGAGTATGCGGAATGACGGCTCGGGTATGGATGTAGTGATATGTCTAGCAGGGACGGTGGTTTAGTTCCATCCAGGAAACGAAGTCAACCTAATTCATTTCCTTTTATTGCTTCAACACAAGCAATACCGTCCCATGCACAGGGCATGAGCGTATGGCACCAACATAAAGTAATGCAGCAGCTGTTAACATTAGGCGATGTCAGCATATTAAGCAGTAACACAAGCCTGCGATTACATTAAATTAGCATCCCGTCCTCCGTTTTCCACGGTTCGTATAAAGTGCATCAATTTTATATGTAGATGTCGGGTCTATACATACGCCGTAAGACGTTTTTACAACGTTTTGAGAACATAGAATACATATAAGAGATATTAGATAAAATAGATGCTGCTCATGATAATAACACAGCGCTGACTAACGTTGATGGTTTATCGTCGGTCTCATCTCGAGCAGAATCGGGTTTCGATACTCGCAACGCCACCTGGCAGTGTTATTCATCGCGCGTGCGTTGTGAGACGCCTGGCAATTGTCAGGGGGCTGTTTCCTCTGCACCGCCGGAGTGGCTATGCTCAGTGGCTATGGTGTTGGGCTGCTGAGCACGAGGTCGCGGGATCGAATCCCGGCCGCGGCGGCCGCATTTCGATGGGGGCGAAATGCAAAAACACCCGTGTACTTAGGTTTAGGTACGTGTTAAAGAACCCCAGGTGGTCGAAATCTCCGGAGTCCCCCACTATGGCGTGCCTCATAATCAGAAAGTGATTTTGGCACGTTAAACCCCATAATTTTTTAATTTTTGCGTGATGTGTTCCGCCAATACATCTTAACCACGTACAGTAGTAAGACCGTCTCAGAAATTGAAGTGCTACGCTCAACATTGCTAATGCGATCAATGATTCGACCGTCGGGCGAAACTTCTATATATCGTTTTTTTCTACGATAAAGACATCGGCATTATTTAAATATGCTATTCATATTTTTGATTTTGTTTTTATCTGATATCAGTTTACATGTAGAAGATTTCTTTACGACGTGCAATATGTTCAACGACGATAAGAAGTCAGTCATTTTCTCCTCGTGTCTCAGTTGCTTAGCCATATCGAAAAGCGGTATGGCGAGCACAAGCTATGAACACCCGCTGCGGCGGAATCCACGGTAGATAAAAGGAACGTCTGTCGGCAACGATAACGAAGAACTTGTTCCTCGCCGCGCTGCAAAGGTCAAGTGTACGATAAGTACTCGGCAGTTTACACGACACAGGGTGAAGGGCTCATTTTATCTGACCCTGCTGCTGCTTTGGCCATAGCGTATGAGACGACTGAGAAGCGATAAGCGCCGTTGAAAACGCCTCTGCATTCTTTTTCCAGCTTAGCATTCGTGTCGTAGGACACCGCCATGCCGGATCACGGACTGGGACGGGTGCACCGTTTTCGCGACCACGTCGTCGCCGGCGTTAACTGGCGACCGACGCGGTTCGTCGACGAGGTACCGAATTCACGTGTATGCGGCCTCTGCTGCATGATCCCAAAACGAACGGTGCTGTTGCCGTGCGGTCACGCCCTGTGCGAATCTTGCCACGCAGCCAGTCTCGACGGGGGCGTTGGCCAGTGTCCATTGGATCAAGTGCAATTCGAAGAAGCGGAGGGCGTCGGTTATGAATTTCCTACAAGGATAGCGAGTACCTTGAAGGTGAGCAGGAAAAAATAATTTTTGACCTTCTTCTTTTGGGATGTGCGGGGAGGAATTGGGGACTAGGGGAACTTGGCATTAGCATTGATTGCGCTACTTGTTATCTACATGCCTAACGATGAGAATGTGCGATTTACTATTGCCGAACCTTAATTTTCTATATCTATCAAAACTCACGCATTAGAACAACACTAGCTCAATGTAGCCTTATGTGAAACACTGTCTTGGGCCTCAATGATATTTCATTTTTAGTGTGATAGATTAAGAAAGGGAAGTGCAAAGAAAGCAGTAAATTGATGTGTCCGACTTCATACTGATGTTTGGTATTACCCGCCGTGGTTGATTAGTGGCTATGGTGTTGGGCTACTGAGCACGAGGTCGCGGGATCGAATCCCGGCCACGGCGGCCGCATTTCGATGGGGGCGAAATGCAAAAACACCCTTGTACTTAGATTTAGGTGCATGTTAAAGAACCCCAGGTGGTTGAAATTTCCGGAGCCCTCCACTACGGCGTGCCTCACAATCAGAAAGTGGTTTTGGCACGTAAAACCCTACAATTAAAAAAAAAACGTTTCGGTATTGTTCTTTCGACGCGATATTTGAAGGGATATTGCGAAATCGGTCCATTTCGTGTAGTGATTAATGACCCCTTTCTTTTCAAAAAGTATTCTTCCTGTCTAGCACTACGCACTAAAACATCAAATAAATTTTTCTACATGGCAAAGATAAATTCACTGCTGATTCTTCTAAACAATAGCTTTTCATCCAACATTACTTTTGCTTCAAATTCTTTCTTTAAGACATTATTCCTGAGTAGCTACCGCCCACCCTGTTTCCCCCTACAGACCGCCCTATAAAAGCTATCTGGCCCGCATTGGGTGAGCGCATTTATTTTAGGAGCAAGTTAGCAAGCGAAAAGCAGATGGCGGGCTTCACTGAACAACAATGCTTCTCTCGCCGTAAATGAGTTGACATGAGATGAGAAGAAGCTGGAAGAATTAATAAAGTGTGGTATATATTTTCCTCGATTCTAGGTTACCAAACCTGCTTTAAGTGTTGGAGTACCTGTATTGCTATTTAGGAGCACAATTAAGCGATTGGCCGTAACCTGCGGTTTAGGTTTGATGCCTCCTAATGTTTGCAGAAAGACAGATACTGCTTGGGGGATCTAGAGCATTAGTTCCCTATAGGATTTCGCGTATATGTTGGTCGGCACCGGAATTCATGTAAAGCTACGTTTTAAATGGCAGGAAGAGCGAAGCAACGCGCCTCTTGTAAAAATATCTTGTTGTCCAAAAATTGTGTTGTAGTATTTATAATATTTATTTTCTATTAAGGTGTACTGCTGGAACGAAGAGCACGGCTGCGAGTTCACGGGCACCGTGGACCGTGTGCTGGAACACTACGAGAACGAGTGCACATTTCACACTGTGGAATGTTTGCGATGCGGCGAGGGAGTCCAGCACAGAGACCTGCCAACGCATTACGCGGCCGGATGCAGTGCCCGTGTTTCTGCAGCGATCACAGAGTCCTCGGAGCACACAGCAGCGACACTTGCAGACGTGAACGATGCACTTGAAGACGTGAAGGCGATGTTGGGTTGTCTAAACCACGACCAGGTGCTGCCAGTGATTCAGAGTCAGCTGAATGAGCTTACGGAACAAGTCAGAAGGCAGGAAACCAAATTCGCTGGGATCACTCGTGAGATCGGAGCATCCGAGCTCAATTTAAAGGGTGACATAGCTCAAGTTGCAGCCACGATCTCTTGGACCGTCTCACGCCAGCTGAGATCTCTACAAAATTTGGAGGGGGAAGCCAGCACGTCGCCCTCTCTGTCGTTGCGCTCGGAAATGGCGCTGATACTTCGAAAGTTGGAACGCTTAGTCAATGTGGAACACTGGCGGCAAACTTTCCCGAAGCCCGATTCCAGCAGTGTAATTGCTCATTGCAGCATATATTGCTATCCCCATCTACATTTACATAGTGCGCTGTCAACCATAAAGGCGTCGTGTGAAACATTTTCCCAAGTGCAGTGTGATCTGATCCTCGAAAACTGTGAGGAAATCATTCAATATCAGGGATGGAGGAGAAAGTTTGCTGAGATTAGGGTGCGGCACATGAGAGACACGTACTTTACGGTTGCCGTCTTCAAGTGCAACGATATTCCTTCACCTAGTCTCGCTGTGCAGATCGAGTTTAACGGGATGCTGGTGGACTCTAGGTGTTGGCCGCCTTTTTGGCGCGTAAGCGTGTGGGATAGTGCAATACAGGATCATCGTTTCTTGACTTCCCGTGCCGTAGATTGTTCATGCAATCGCCATGATGACTCATTGCTACACTTTCACCTCGAATTCTGCATAGGTACTGCCTGGCTGGGAAAAGACGGTTACTTCCGGGGGGAAAGATAGGGTTCCAGATCTGGCTCAACGATACAGATATGGACGGTGGTGTCAAAGGGCAACCCTAACGTTCGTTCTCTCAGAATATGTACTTTACTGCTAGATCGTAATTGCCAGTCCCCATGGGTGTGACATGACCTTAGCGAACTTTTGATGTCCTTTCTGCTAAATGAAATTGGTTCTGCGAAATTTCTCTTTCAAGATTTGCTTTGCTTTGTAACCGTCAACCTGTTCTTTTATTACGTTACAGTTCGTGTTCCTTAATATTGTGCTCCTTTTGTGCCGTCGAGTGGTTTATGACATTATGGCAGCCACCTCGATATCTTCTCTCTTATATTGTCGTTCGGCGGCTGCAGCCATTGGTTGCAACCTGACGTTCGCCGTGGATACCAAGCTGCAGTACTGCGCGTTGTGCTGTATCTGAAGTGTTCGGTCAAAGTTAACGTTCGGAGTGTTCAGGCCTTCGCTTATTACTTTAAACATTATATTCAGAAGCACTTTGTACTCTGTCGATGAACGGAGTATTGCATTAACAACTACCTCATTAAACAGGTCAAACAACAAAAGTTTCTGGGACTACATTTCAGTGAATAATTATCATGGAATACACATGTAAATTCCCTTTGCGGTGAATTGTCAAAAAACATCGGTGTAATCTATAAAATTGCACACCTGATCCCTCTTTGGCTGAAAAAACAACTGTATAATGCACTTAGTTATTCAAAGCTTTGCTACGGGAAATTGGTTTAGGGTACAACCACCAGAACAAATTACACGATAATGATTACCTTACAAAAAAGAGTTATCCGCTTATATGCAAATGACTATGGCCGTTTTTCAGACCTAAGAACTGGTCCACTATTCCAAAAAACTGATATGCTGCGTGCGGAAAGGATATAATATATGAAAATTCTTCTAGAAATCCAAAAGAGAAATCCAAGCGCTCAATGTAGTGAATGTAACCTCTCCGGATACTCGTTGCTGCACAGCTCACGACACACACCAAAAGCAAGGACCAATTACGGGAAACAAACATTTCTCTATCAGTCCACAAAAATAATGAACAGTTACAGTGCATCTGTATCCTTAAACACTTCTTAACAGACATTTAAAGAAATAATAAGAGATTGGTTAGATAGGGAAGAGATACACTTTAATGTTTAATAAATGCGTGTAATGGAAGTGAAAAATGTTTCTGCCATGAATTACAGAATTTTTCTTTTCAGGATTCACATGATTTCATTTAATATCTATTGTTGGGTTTTGTATTAACATAAATATGTTTGCATCCACGTACTGTTCCCAGTGTTTTATGACTTTTGGCACACAATTATGATGTTTTATTTTTTTGCGCATGTTGTTGCTCTATATTGCTCCATAAATTAGCTGACGTTTATTTCGTATATTATTGTACAATTTTAGCCTACCATTACCATCTCAAATGCTTACTTGCACTTAGCCGTTACTGTACATTGTACTATAAATTTGAAGAAACGAATGACCATGGACATTGCTACCATAAATTTTCAGTAACCAACGCTGTTGTAGCGCGCAAAATTGTGCATATGTGTGCGACCTGCTGTCAAACCTGTCGTTCGTGGGGGCTGAGTCCTTAGTCAGGCTTTGTGCCTTTAGTCTCAGTGTACCGTCGTTTGAATGAACTAGAAATAAAATTAAATTCAATTCGAACCTTTAATAACACACGCAATCGGACCATGTACTGCTACAGCATTTCCATTGCTCAGATAATTGGTGTTGGTGCAGCTGACGTCTTGAAAAGGAAATCTGTTGTTTCGATGCTTCTGTGTTGCAATGCGGCTTGCACCAGAATAGAATTGATAGTGCTTACGAAACTCCATCGTGTCATCACAGCGAGTGATCCGCGTATTTTTACGTTCACGTCAGCCCGAAGACCCGAGGAGACCTAAAATACTGATCTGTACGATAGAACAGGGGGCAGCTGAAGAATATAAGTGCTATTTTTTCAGCTTGCTCGAGACTGATGAACCGATAAACACCCTCACATGGGTCTTTTCATCATTTCTGCTTTCTAAGGACTATAATTGAACTTGGTGCACTTCTTACGTTTCCTGCGTTAAGCTTGCGGTGTCCTATATTATTTTACTGTTTTCAGGTATTATAGTGATCTATGTACCTCCCAAGTACAGAAGCTCATTTGTTTCATTTTTGAAAGCATTAGTTGGCGAATCAGTGCTTTAATGCCAGTTCTTATAGAGCTTTGTATTAACTGTAGTTCGGCCATGAGGCAGAAAGTATGAGGCATGCAGATTAATACATAAATCCTGCTTGATTCTACGGTGCACAGAAAACAACCTACACGGACATTTAAGCTCTTCTCCACTGTGAGAATTATACTACTGATTTTTAAAGTCAAACTCGCGGCTGTAAACAATCGCCATGAACAAGCAGCTGGAGCAACCTCGGAAAGGCATCGGAACGTTTTAGTTAATTTCAATGAACATCTGTGTGTGTTTAAATACTTTAAAATCGGGAAAAGCGACAGCTTGCGAATCGCAGGAGGTCGCGGAGGTAGATATGCGGTGTCAATTTCAAAACACTTTTCCTATTACACGTGTAGCGGCGAGCAGACACGAAATCATGCCACAGTTTTCGTCTTTGCTTCATACGAATAAAGCTATAAATGTAACCTTCAAAAACGCACTTCAACCGATACATGAAACCTCCCACCCATCGAAAGCACTAATACACCGTTTTCTGAGTCGTAGCTTGCTTGCAACCAGTACGCAGCACCTGTTAGAGCTGCGTTTGAGAGCAGTCTGGTGGCTGTTTCGTAGGGGATGCGTATTCAACTTTTTATCACGTTTGCAACCCGAACTCTTTCATATGTTTCATCATTCTTGTGCATAAGACAAGCTGCGCTCAGAGATAACTGCCCCCATAGGCTGGGTTGCAGCACCACGGCACCAGCTTGCGCCACCGCACTTGTACAAAGGCACAGCTCACATCCAAGGCGGAGCCGTTATAATGTCAAGAGAGAAACGAAAGTTACGAATAACAGGTTCAAATGGAACAGGCATGTAAGCCATCGTCTATTCGAATGAGAAATATGCAAGGTAAATTTTATTTTACAATCTTTTTTCATTACGTTCCAAAACAAACTAGCACCTCGCACACGCACTTGGTTTGATTTACAGCTGGTGATCAACGAAGACGGTGCGTTTCACCAGCAAGAAAACCGTTGCGGTACACATCTGAACAGCCTCGTTTAAAAAAATTGAGAGTAACCTATGTATCCTAACATGATTATGGTTATCAAAGCATTATGACTTCTCTAATTGGATATGTCCTGATATGTGACTTCAAACATTGCCATGTGTCCTTCACAACTCCACCATAATTTGCCCTAGTCAACCTTGCTCTAATTTGTACCAGTCGTAATCCGCTTTAATCTACGTTGCTCTCATTTGTACCAACCTTGATCTACCCTAATGCGCTTTAAACCACCTTAATCCCATTGAATGCACCTCTCTGTAGTTTATTTCACCTACATTCACTTTACTTCGCCATAATTCACTTCAGTCGCTCTTAAGTCGCTTAGCTAATAATTTTTATAATCTTAATTCTGTATTTCTACTGACGTCATACAACGCGCTGGTGACGTAACTTGTGCTGATGTCATTTGGTACCGCTCGCTGCCTAGAACGCCGGCTTTTCTGCCTCATGGGACATCTAATATTTCGCATTAATGACTATGCAAGACATCGCGAACTAAAAATAAAATAGAGCACTTTCGTATGCAGTACGAACGTGTTATGGATGAAAATCTTGTTCATTTTGCTTTCCCACTGAGCCCGTTTAATGACGCTGCTTTCGCGCGCGCCCGAGTGCCTGGTCACGTGGTGTCTTTCACATTACGCGGGCTTTCCCGCTTTTCCGGAAATGTAAACACGCCCCATTTTCCTTAGAAGTAATTGTAGCGGAAATAAACACGGCAAAGGTAAGCACAGGCCACCAGGGGCACTGCTTTCGTTTCTTACTCTTCTACTAACATCTTGACAATTAGAGCAAGCTATAGAAATTTGTTAATGTAATGAGGAGGGAAGATAACCGATGGTCATTCAGGGTTACGGACTGGATCCCAAGGGAAGGGAAGCGTAGCAAGGGGCGGCAGAAAGTTAGGTGGGCGGATGAGATTAAGAAGTTTGCAGGGACGGCATGGCCACAATTAGTACATGACCGGGGTTGTTGGAGAAGCATGGGAGAGGCCTTTGCCCTGCAGTGGGCGTAACCAGGCTGATGATGATGATGATAGAAATTTGTTAATTTGGTTAGTCCAATTGCATTTAAGATACTAAATGATTATTGTTGGTTTCTCAATCCCTCTCTAAACAGCGTGCACGCACTTTTTCATAATTCCACAATAATAAATATTCTTATACTTAGTGCCTGTGTCACGTTCTATATATACTACTCAAAACTAGCATGTCCAGAATTGATTGATTCATTGAAATGATCTAAAAAGTTTAGTTTCTTTCTGTGTTCACAGCCGCGGTATCTAAAAGCACAGTTTTTGTTTACTTATCTGTCGCCGGTTCCGCAAAAGTTCAATTCCGTGTAACCTATAAAGCCCCCCCGAAGATTCTTTGTTGTGGCGCGAAGTTTCTATTTGTCTCTACTTATGCACTGAAGCACATATTTCACAGCTCTGAGCTTTTTTTTTGAGCCATCTTGTTTTAACACCAAAGTTTTTACAAGAACTTCAGTTTGCATTTCAGTTTTCTGTGTGTGGAGGATAAGCAATGCTTGTATTGACAGATGAATGAATGAATGAATGAATGAATGAATGAATGAATGAATGAATGAATGAATGAATGTGCAAAAGTTCTTCTTTCTTGAAGTGGAAAAGAGGCGCCTACGGAATTGAACCTTGCTGCTCGACAGAGTTCTGTCGTTCACTTAGCCTTGCGCACTGAGTCCGTCCAAGCTTGTATCGACTGGCAAGATCAGCTTGAGGTTGGGAAAGACATCTGTTGCATGCATGGAAAGAAAGAGTTCACTCTAGCAAATAAAAACAAATTATGCGGCATTACGTGCCCCAAAACATGATCTCGAGATGAAGCACGCCGTACTGTGTAGTGCCATGAAATAAGTTTTTACCACGTGTAGCTCATTCATGTGCGTGTAAATGTAATTTATAATAGCGTTCTCTCATTTCGCTCCTCTCGTTGAATTGAGTTGAGTGGTTGTAGGCTACTGCTGGGATTAGCGTTGCAGTTGCTGCCGGCAATCGCTCCACCATAGCGACACTTGAGATACATAAATCATTTAAATCAGACACAGACCTCACAACTACACATAGTCACTCCTAAGGTCACCTTGTGGAGGCCAAATACGTGTCCTGCAGGTAAATAAAAGAAGGCGAGAAACCTTCTTCCTACCTCTCGAAATGATGAGCCCGCGGCAGAGATGGAATCGGCCACCTTACGAACTTGGGTCATCTCAATATATGCAACGCCTCAATTGTACGACCTGCAGAAGTCAAACCAGAAAGAAGAACTTACGGAGGAACAATTACAAGAACAGACAATTCACGAAGTGTTTTTACCTCTCAGTTGCGCACTGTTGACGAACGGTATGGCTTAAAAATTAATATGTTTATTCCAGCGTTGGCTTCACATCTGCACTCGCGTTATCCTCTGGTGAATTTTGATGTCCTGCCCAAAGTGCTGCTGCAGACAGAGTGAATTAGGACACGGGAAAGTTGTATACACGGGGACGTTGGAAACAATATTAAGTTGTAAGCTGGCTTCGTCCTCTGTCCTCCGCTTGTTTTTCCCAATGGCAGAGATGGCGTTCAGTAAGAGTTGGCCTTGATTGTGTGCTTTACTACTGCCTATTGAACTGAAACAATGAAACTGAAACGTAGGTAATGAACGAGCATTACCTACGTTTGGCGCGACTTCACAACTCCTATAGAAAGCACGGGCAAGCAAAAAATTTACCTCGTCTTTCTAGTCCAGTCATGGGATTTGGGGCATAAAATCGCCATGAATCTGTCCGCGAATGCGTGCATTTAAAGTAGACAAACGAACTTACAACAATTACATTGGTGCGTAGTTACCACTGACGTCAGCGCAATGTACAGACAGTGCAGCTCGCCGTACCAGGAATCAGGAAAAAATCTGAGCTGTCATTACCTGCTGTTAAACAACTAACTCTGCTCCTTTTGCACGAGGGGCATGCCGAACACGCACATATTTATACTGATGGATCGGCAACTGTTCAGTGTACCTCTGGAGCCGTGGTCTTCCCCGCGAAAGCCACCACCATCAGTTTGAAGACATGTCACCCAACGACACCCATGGCTGCGGAACTTGCACCTCTTCGCGCTGCACTTCGTCTCGTCAACCAAGAACAACCTCGAAGATGGTCAATATTCAGTGACTCGAAGACAGCACTGCAATCTTTGCTATCAGCCCTGCGGCGCGGACCACCCGAACAACTGGTATTTGAGATTAGAGAACTAATCCATACATTGACTGAGAAAGGACACCACGTGACATTTCAGTGGCTTACAAGTCACTGCGGAGTCATAGGGAACGAACACGCCGATAACGCTGCACGGTCGGCTCTTCAAGGGGACGAAGAGGAGCCGATACTGTTATCAAGGACAGATGCCGCTAGAAAACTTCGAATGCTCAGCCGTGATATCACTTTCCCCTTGTGGAACGCAGCAAGTTTTCAAAACAACCGACTCCACAATCTTGACTCCTCTCTACGCCTTTGCGTTCCAGCTGGACTCTGCCGTCGCGAAGCTACCCTGCTTTGTCGGGTATGTAGCCGCGGAGGATCCACGGGATGGAGAAGTCCAGCGGGAAGCACGGCAGGTGTCTTGCGTCTCTCGCTGTCGCGGCATGTCTTCGCATATTGCTTTACGTCACGGCGAAGGCTGGGCCAGAAGAACTTTTGGCGTATGCGTGAAAACCTCCGTGCGAATCCCAAGTGGCCCGAAGATGGCTCGTCGTGAGAGGCCCGTAGGATGTCGTCACGTAGTGAAGACGGCACTACAAGGAGGCAGGCGGTTGTGGTCGAGTGAAAGCCCAATTTGTAGAGAACACCGTCGCGGAGAAAAAACGAGGATAACTGGCGGATGAACATACGAGGCGGCTCTGGTAGACGGTTCTCAAGGTAGTCTATTAGAGGCCGGAGTTCTGAGTCATCGCGCTGTTGCTTGCTGATGTCTGATACTGTGAAATGGACAGAAATGCGTCCTCTTCATCAAAGTCTCATGGCGAAGGTTGAAGTGGAGCACGTGACAGGCAGTCAGCGTCGGTGTGTTTACGCCCGGACTTTAACACTATCGTCATATCGTATTCTTGCAAGCGAAGACTCCAGCGTGCAAGACGGCCGGATGGATCCTTCAGATTGGCGGGTCAGCACAGTGAAAAGTGATCTGTCACAACTCGAAACAATCGGCCGTACAAATATGGTCGGAACTTAGCAATTGCCCACACAACGGCCAAGCATTCCTTCTCCGTAGTGGAATAGTTCCTTTCAGCTGTAGACAAAGTGCGGTTTGCGTACGCAATGACGCGCTCGGCTCCATCTTGCCACTGTACGAGGACGGCACCAAGGCCAACGTTCCTGGCATCCGTGTGCAACTCGGTGTCACTGTCTTCGTCAAAGTGTCCTGGAACAGGGGGTGTGTGCAGACGTTTCTGGAGTTCACAGAAGGCCTCTTGTTGGTCCTGCTCCCAGACAAACGGAACATTATCCTTAGTCAACCATTGCAAAGGTTCGGCTATCCGTGAAAAGTTAGCCACAGAGCGTCGATAATATGCGCAAAGCCCTAGAAAACGGCGGAGTTCGTGTTTGTTCGAAGGTGTTGGAAACGAAGCAACAGCAATGGTTTTGTCGGAGTCTGTCGAATGCCCTCGTAGCTGACGACATGGCCTAAAAATTTGAGTTCGTCATACCCGAAATGACATTTGTCAAGCTTTAAAGACAGGCCAGCAGTACGAATTGCATCAAGAGCTGCTTGTAGGCGCTGGAGGTGCTGGTCAAAAGTTTCTGAAAACACAACGATATCATCTAAATAGACAAGGCATGGCTGCCATTTGAGACCTGATAGAACCGTGTCCATCATGCACCGAAAAGTAGCAGGCGCAGAGCACAATCCGAAAGGAATGTCCTTGAATTTGTAGAGTCCGTCAGGCGTAATAAGTTCGGTTTTCTCACGGTCGCGCTCATCAACCTCTATTTGCCAGTAGCCGCTGCGAAGGTCCATTGATCAGAAGTATCGAGCAGGTCGAAGGCTGTCCAAAGAGTCGCCGATGCGGGGAAGAAGATAAACGTCCTTCTTCGTAACGTTGTTAAGCTTGCGATAGCCAACGCAAAAACGCAGTGTGCCGTCTTTTTTTTTTCACCAGGACCACAGGTGACGCCCATGGACTGGCGAAGGGCTGTATGATATCGTCGGTGAGCATTTGTTGGACTTGATTTCGGATGGCGTCTTGCTCATTACGAGAAACACGGTAGGCACGTTGGCGCACGGGTCTTTAATTGGGATTTGTAATAATTCTGTGTTTCGCAATAGGCGTTTGGTTGACTTTCGATGTTGAAGCGAAACCGCAAAAGACTATAAAAGGCTTCGAATGCTAGCCTGTTGTTCACCTGATAATTTAGAATTCACATCAATATTGCTGTTGGCTGGTACGTCACAGTTAGAATCTCCATCATTGTGTCCTACCGGTAAACAAGCGGGAAAGTCACTGACTGGAGGCGATGGCAGTTCGTGGGGTGAAGTGCTGGTATTCATGACTGAAATTGGTCACTAAAATCTGAGCAGTCCGTGACGACAGCTGCAAGATGCCGCGGGCCACGCAAACCTGTCGAGCCAGCAAGACTGACAGATTGCCTTCAGCGATTCCGAGATGGTGAGGATGATCGTCTGTTTCTACGGTGATCAACGCAGTACTCCGGGGTGGTAAAGTAGCACAGTCACCCGAAACGCGTTACACCGTGGACTGTGGGTGGTCGTCGTCCGAATGAGTTGCGTGTTCGCTGGAAAAAGTGACAAGCAACTCGCGAAGGTTTATGGTTGCGTCGTACTCGCGAAGAAAGTCCATGCCGAGTATGACCTGCCTAGAGCACTCTGCCAGTATAATAAATGAACCGACAAATGTGACCTCACAAATTTATACCCTCGCAGCGCGTTTGCCGATTGGCGTGAGAACATGACCACCGGCTGTACGGAGCTCAGGTCCTGGCCACGGTGTCGTTACCTTGCGAAGTGCAGTAACCAGTTGTCCGTTCATGACAGAATAATCGGCACCAGTATCGACAAGAGCGGTTATCGGGTGGTTATCTACAGAAACGAGTATGTCGGCAGAAACAGGTTCACAGTTTTCGAAGGAAGGTGTCGAAGGTACGCAGTCGTCGTTGTCGTCGTCGTCGACGCCGTCGTCGGGGTGTCGCAGCGGAGGAGCTTTCCGAGTGCGTTGGACAGCGCGAACTACCCCCGGAGGTCGCTGTTTTTAGTTTCCCCGACTTGGGCCCGTGGGCCTGTTGCCCACGGAAGTGGAGAACGTAGTGTAGCGGCTAGGTGACGCCGATCATCGAGGAGTTGGTGATCGTGACTGGTGCCTCTGCGGAGACAGAGATCGGGTCGTTGGCAGGGACGAAGGATGACTGGCCAGATATTTCTGGATTTTTCTCAGGCGCTCTCCCTCAAGTGGGCGACGAGCGCCGGGGTGATAGCCCTGGAGTCCTATTCTTCGGTAGTAGCAGGCACGGTACAAATGGCCCGCTTCGCCACAGTGGAAGCAGAGTGGCTGATAGTCAGGTGTGCGCCACACGTCTGACTTTCGCTTATTAATTCGGGGGCTAGTGGGCCCGTACATATTTGTACGTGAAGCTTGGCCCTGGAAGTGACACAGCGGTTCTTCAGAAGAGGGCGGGTTACGGTGGTTTCCGGGTTGCGCAGGTAGCCTAACTGCTTGCGCATAAGTCATTGCGGGGGGCGGCTTCAGGTCTGGTTTGCACGAATAGCTGTGCCACCTGGCGGTCTTTTTCGTGGACGATATCTGTGAGGGATGTTACGGTCGGTTGAAATCGCACTCCCTGTAGTCGATCGAGCTCCTCATGCACGACACTACCACAAGCACTCGAAGCGCATCGGTGTCATTGGGCAACGAGAGAGAAGGTGCTGATCCCAGGCTGATTTGGCGATCGTAGACCGAGGAGCGTTGCTGGAGGGCTCGCTTCATTGTTGTCGCCTCACTGACGAACTCAGTTACTGGAGCTGGAGGCCTTCGCATCACTCAAGCAAACAGCTGCTTTTTCACTGCATGCATCAGCAGGCGTACTTTCTTCGCTTCTGTCATGCCAGGGTCAGCACGCTTGAAAAGCCACGGCATGTCCTCTACGAACGTGGCTACGCTTTCGTTCGGCCTTTGAACCCCGTTCTGAAGGGCTTGCTCTGCTCGCTCTTTTCTTACGGGGCTGCTGTACGTATCGCGTATCTGCCGTTGAAATTCTTGCCAGGTTGTGATGGATGGCTCGTGGTTAGCGAACCATGTTCGGGCAGAGTCCTCTAAGGCGAAGTACACGTTCCTTAACGTTTTCTGCTCGTCCCAATAATTGGCGTCAGCCACACGATTGAAGTCCTCGAGCCAGTGTTCCACGTCCTCAAAAGGCTCACCATGGTACGGCCGCGGCCAGCGTGGGGTTTCGAGAACCAGCGTATGTCTCCTGTGTCTGGCTTGCGGTTGTGGTGGACATCCTCGGCAGATCCTGCAGGCCGTATTCCGGAGGCAGTCTTTGAAGCCGGTGTGCTTTTGCGTAGGTTGTATGCTTCCAGTTCCTGGGGGTCAGAGTACATAGACGCATACCCCGCACCTCCCCCAGTTTGTCACAGACAAAGCCACAAAAGACTTAGGTCGATGTTATAGATCTTTTATAAATCGCTGTCCTGGCACCTTCGTCGTTGTCTTCTTCTGGGAGCCACCCAACATGCCTAGCATGTGGATGGCTCCGAGTGGCTGTCAGCTGTGTCGAGGTCGTGGCAATATTATAGATATTAGAGTTAATGGACTCTGGCTGATAGTAACAACACGGCGCTGACTAATGTTGATCGTTGGTCTTATCTCGTGCGCAATCGAGGTTCGATGCCTCCGACGCCACCTGGCTGTGCTCTTCATTGAGCGTGCGTTGTGAGACGCCTAGCTGGTAGCTGTCAGGGCGCTGTTCCTACTGCGCAGCCAGTGTCCTTGCGCGATTTGTCTCGAGAATACATCGTAACCATATGCAGTAAGAACACCTTCTGATCTGTTGAATGCTTCGCTCAAGTTTGCTTTTACGGTCAATGATTTGCCCTTCAGGCTAAACTTCTAAATTTGGTTTTGTTCTACGATAAATACATCTGCATTGCTTGTTTAAATATGGTATTCGTATGTATGCTTTTCCCTTTCTCTGGTACCAGTTTACATGTAGAAGCTTTCTTTACGGCATGCAACGTGTTAGCTGACGATAAGAAGTCAGTCATTTTGTTGCCGTGTGTCAGTTGCTTAGCCATTTCGGAAAGCGGCATGTTGGTAAGTGATTGTGCAAAACGAGCACAATCTATATGCGCCCGCTGCGCCACCATCCGCGGCAATATATGGGACGGCTGTCGGCGACGATAACGAAGCACTTGTTCCTCGCCGCATTGCAAAGGGCGAGGTACGATAAGTGCTAGGGACTTCACGCTATACTGGGTGCAGGGATTATTTTATCTGTCCCCGCTGCGTCTTTGGCCATAGCGTATGAGACCACTCAGAACCGATAAGCTCGGTTGAAAACGCCACTGCGCGCTTGTTCCAGCTTAGGATTCGTGCCTGAAGACAGCGCCATGCCGGATCATGGACAGGGACGGGTGCACCGTTTTCGCGACCATGTCGTCACCGGCGTCAACTGGCGACCGACGCGGTTCGTCGACGAGGTTCCCAGTTCACGTGTATGCGGCCTCTGCAACATGATCCCGAAACGGATGGTGCTGTTGCCGTGCTCGCACGCTCTGTGCCACTCTTGCCACGCGGCCAGTCTCGAAGAGGGTGTTGGCCAATGTCCATTGGATCAAGAGGCATTCGAAGAAGCGGAGTGCGTCGGTTATGAATTCCCTGCCCGGAAAGCGAACTCCCTGAAGGTGATGGCGAAAGAAACAACATTTGATGTTCTTTATTTTTCTGGGGGGAGCGCAATTCCGCATTAACATTTGTTGCGCTACTTCTTATCGACGTGCATAAAAACAAGAGTGTCCGATGTACTATTGCCGAGCTTTACAAATTTAGCTTGACTAAGCTTTTCTTAGCTGGCGCGTCCTTTGCTACCGGAGCTAAGCGGAGAGACGAGAATTAGGAGTCGGATTCCTGATTAATAAGAATCTAGCTGGTAAGATACAGGAATTCTATAGCATTAACGAGAGGGTGGGAGGTCTTGTTGTGAAACTTAATAAGAGGTACAACATGAAGGTTGTACAGCTCTACGCCCCTACATCCAGTCATGATGACCAGGAAGTCGAAAGCGTCTATGAAGATGTCGAATCGGCGATGGGTAGAGTGAAAACAAAATACACTATACTGATGGGACTTCAATGCCAAGGTAGGCAAGAAGCAGGCTGGAGACAAGGCAGTAGGGGAATATGGCATATGCACTAGGAATAGCAGGGGAGAGTTATTAGTAGAGTTAACGGAACAGAATAATAGGCGGATAATGAATTCCTTCTTCCGCAAGCAGGATAGCTGAAAGTGGACGTGGAGGAGCCCGAACGGCGAGACTAGAAATGAAATAGACCTCTTACTCTGCGCTAACCCTGGCATCATTCAAGATGTGGACGTGCTAAGCAAGGTGCGCTGTAGTGACCATAGGATGGTAACAACTCGAATTAGTCTAGACCTGAGGAGGGAACGGAAGAAACTGGTACATAAGAAGCCCATCAATGAGTTAGCGGTAAGAGGGAAAATAGAGGAATTCCAGATCAAGCTACAGAACAGGTACTCGGCTTTAACTCAGGAAGAGGAGCTTAGTGTTGAAGCAATGAACGACAATTTTGTGGGCCTTATTAAGGAATGCGCAATAGAAGTCGATGGTAACTCCGTTAGAGAGGATAGCAGTAAGCTATCGCAGGAGACGAAAGATCTGATCAAGAAAGGCCACTGTATGAAAGCCTCTAACCCTACAGCTAGAATAGAACTGGCAGAACTTTCGAAGTTAATCAACAAGCGTAAGACAGCTGACATAAGGAAGTATAATATGGATACAATTGAACATGCTCTCAGGAATGGAGGAAGCCTAAAAGTAGTAAAGAAGAAACTAGGAATTGGCAAGAATGAAATGTATGCGTTAAGAGACAAAGCCGGCAATATCATTACTAATATGGATGAGATCGTTCAAGTGGCTGAGGAGTTCTATAGAGATTTATGCAGTACCAGTGGCACCCACGACGATAATGGAAGAGAGAATAGTCTAGATGAATTCGAAATCCCACAGGTAACGCGGGAAGAAGTAAAGAAAGCCTTGGGAGATATGCAAAGGGGGAAGGCAGCTGGGGAGGATCAGGTAACAGCAGATTTGTTGAAGGATGGTGGGCAGATCCTTCTAGAGAAACTGGCCACCCTGTATACGCAATGCCTAATGACCTCGAGCATACCGGAGTCTTGGAGAAGTGGTTCTTGAGGGGAAGGAGAAAAGGCTAGCGCTATTTTCTGCAACCCATGCGGGAGCACGGCTCAGCGCTTGGAAGAATGCTGCCACAATCCTAATCCATAAGAAAGGGGATGCCAAAGACTTGAAAAATTATAGACCGATCAGCTTACTGTCAGTTGCCTACAAACTATTTACTAAGGTAATCGCATATAGAATCAGAAACACCTTAGACTTCTGTCAATTAATGGACCAGGCAGCACTCCGTAAAGGCCACTCAACATTACGCCATATTCACACTATCAATCAGGTGATAGAGAAATGTGCGGAATATAACCAACCCTTATATATAGCTTTCATTGATTACGAGAAAGCGTTTGATTCAGTCGAAACCTCAGCAGTCATGGAGGCATTATGGAACCAGGGTGTAGACGAGCCGTATGTAAAAATACTGAAAGATATCTATAGCGGCTCCACAGCTACCGTAGTCCTCCATAAAGAGAGCAACAAAATCCCAATAAAGAAAGGCGTCAGGCAGAGAGATACGATCTCTCCAATGCTATTCACAGCGTCTTTACAGGAGGTATTCAGAGACCTGGATTGGGAAGAATTGGGGATGAAAGTTAATGGGGAATACCATACGTTGATGATATTGCCTTGCTTAGTAGCTCAGGGGACCAATTGCAATGCATGCTCACTGACCTGGAGAGGCAAAGCAGAAGAGTGGGTCTAAAAATTAATCTGCAGAAAACTAAAGTAATGTTTAGCAGTCTCGGAAGAGAACAGCAATTTACAATAGGTAGCGAGGCACTGGAAGTGGTAACGGAATACATATACTTAGGGCAGGTAGTGATGGCGGATCTGGATCATGAGACAGAAATAATCAGAAGAATAAGAATTGGCTGGGGTGCATTTGGCAGGCATTCTCAGATCATGAACAGCAGGTTGCCATTATCCCTCAAGAGAAAAGTGTATAATAGCTGTGTCTTACCAGTGCTCACCTAAGGGGCAGAAACCTGGAGGCTTACGAAAAGGGTTCTACTTAAATTGAAGACGACGCAACGAGCTATGGACAGAAGAATGATAGATGTAACGTTAAGGGATACGAAAAGGGCAGATTGGGTGAGGGAACAAACCCGAGTTAATGACATCTTAGTTCAAATCAAGAAAAAGAAATGGGGGCATGGGCAGGACATGTAATGAGGAGGGAAGATAACCGATGGTCATTAAGGGTTACGGACTGGATTCCAAGGGAAGGGAAGCGTAGCAGGGGGCGGCAGAAAGTTAGGTGGGCGGATGAGGTTAAGAAGTTTGCAGGGACGACATGGCCACAATTAGTACATGACCGGGGTTGTTTGAGAAGTATGGGAGAAGCCTTTGCCCTGCAATGGGCCTAACCAGGCTGATGATGATGATGAAGGTTTTCTTTCCGTATATATCGATTTCACCAACTAGAACAACCCAAGCTCAATGTAGGCTCATGCGAAATAAATTGTTGGAACTCAATATTTCTGCATATTTAGTGTGATATATCAAAAATGGGAAATGTAAAAAAAGGCAATAAATTGATTTGTCCGACTTCACACTGACGTTTCGACATTGTCATTTTGATTCGACATTTGCAGCGGAAATGCGAAAATAGCCCAGTTCATATGATAAGTGAATATTTTCTCTTCAAACATCAATTTTCGTTCAATTGAACTTCGCACTAAAACGTGAGAAATGAAAGTTGGGTACATTGAAAAGATAAATTCACTAAACAATAACTTCCAAACGATAGCTTTGTTTCCAACATTACTTTTTCAGAATCGTACTTAAAGACATTATTCGTGAACATCTACCGCCCAGCGTGTACCGCCCTACAAACCACCCTCTAAAAGCTATCCGGCCCATACTGGGGAGCGCATTAATTTCAGGAGCAAGATAGCAAAAGAGAAGCAGATGGCGGTCTTAACTGTACAACAATGCTGCTCTCGCCGTAGATGACTTAGAAGCTGTAACAACAGTTGAAGTATGGCTTAATTTTTTCGTAGATTCTAGCTCACAAATCTGTTTTTTGTATTACAGAAGCTGTCTTGCAATTTAGAAGAATAAATAAGTGATTCAGCTTGACTTAATATTCGTGTTTGTGGCATCTTTAATGTTTAGACCGCAACAGATACTGCTGGCTGATTTTGAGTATGTTTGCTTCCCCGTGGAATCTAGCGTAGACGCTGGTTCGCGCCGGAATTCATGTATGGGTACGTCGAAAAAGTTATGCATAGCGATGCAAGAACCCTTTAGTGAAAATATTTTGTCGTCCAAAAATAGTGATGTGTGTTATCTTTATATTTTATTTTCCATTCAGGTGTGCTGCTGGAACGAAGCGCACGGCTGTGAATACACGGGCACCATGGACCGCATGCTGGAGCACTACGAGAACGCATGCACATTTCACACCGTGGATTGTTTGCGATGCGGCGAGAGAGTCCAGCACAAAGACCTGCCAACGCACTACGCGGCCGGATGCAGTGCCGGTGTTTCTTCAGCGATCACAGAGTCCTCGGAGCACACAGCGCTGACCCTTGCAGATGTGAACGATGCCGTTGAAGACGTCAAGGCGATGTTGGGATGTATCAACCACGATCAGCTGCTGCCAGTTATACAGAGTCAGTTGAATGAGCTTACAGAACAAGTCAGAGGCCAGGGAACCAGATTCGCCGGGATCACTCGTGAGATCGGAGCATGGGAGCGCAATTTAAAGGGTGACATGTCTGAAATGGCAGCCACGATATCATCGACCGTGTCGAACCAGCTGACCTTTCTGCAAAGTCCGGAGGAGGAAGCCAGCACGTCATTGTCGCTGTCGTTGCGCTCGGAAATGGCGCTGATACTTCGAAAGTTGGAACTCTTAGCCGACTCGGAAGACTCTCGGCAAACATCCCCGAAGCCTGACTCCAGCCGTGTAATTGCTCACTGTCGCACTTTCCGCCCTGGCGTTCGGCGTTTGTACAGTGCGATGTCAACCACATCCACGTGGATTAAACAAATTGGGACGGTGAGTTATGATCTGACCTTCGAAAACTGTGAGGAAATCATTCAGTATCAAGGGAGATTGAGGAAAAAGTTGGCCGAGATTACGGTGTGGCACATGAGAGACACGTACTTTAGGGTTGCCGCCTTGAAGGCGGGCGTGGGTATTTCTGGACCTGCTCTCATTGTGGAGATCGAGTTTAACGGGCTTCTGGTGAACTCTAGGTGTTGGCCGCCTTTTTGGCAAGTGAGTGTGTGGGATAATGGGAAGCGCGTAGATCGATGGTTGACTCCCCTTACTCCTCTTCGCTGCAGCTGCTACGATGACTCATTGGAACACTTCCACCTAGAATTCTATATAGAAGCTGCCGAGCTGAATATTGACCGTTTTTTCGAAGACGGAAAGATATACTTCAAAATTATCCTCAGCGATGAAGATATGGGCCATGGTATCGAAGGAGCACCCTAACGCTCGTCCTCGCAGAATGTATACTGCACTGCAAGGATCGTCCTTGTCATTTGTGTCACATGAGCTTAGCGAACTTGTGATGTCCTTTCTGCTAAATGAAATTGGCTCGCCGAAATTTCTTTTTTTAATGTGCTATGCTTTGTAACGGTAAACCTAGCCTTTTAATACATTACTGGGTGTTCATTTTGTTGTTTGTTCATATTGCTAATACAGTTTTTACTGCTTAATATTGAGCTCGTCTTGTGCTCCACGAGTGGTTTCTGACATTATGGCGCCTACCTCGATATTTTCTCTCTATTAATGCCTTGCGGCTGCTAATTCGATGAATCGCAAGGCGGCGTTCGTGGTGGATACTACACTGTACTACTCCGCGTGGCCCTGTAGTTAACGTTCGGACTCTGCAATCCTTCCTCTATGACTTTAACAGTATTTTCGGCAAGCACCTTGTACTCCGCCGTCCATGAATGGTGTATTCAAAACTCTTATAACGCACGCAATCAGACCCTATACTGCAACAAGAGCTCGATTGCTCATATAGTTGGCGTTGGAACAGATGGCGTCTTGAACCGGAAACCGGTTGTTTCAAGGCTTCTGAGTTGTGATGCGGCTTACACCACAATAGAATTTAAAGCGCTTACAAACTGCGTCCTGACATCAGATCGGGGGATCCGCGTATTTCTACTGGCACGTCTCCCCGAAGTTTCGAATAGACCTAAAAAACTGCAGATCTTTACGAGAGAACAGGTGGTGACTCAAGTATATGAGGTTATTTTTTCCAGCTTGCTTAAGAGCTTGAAGAACTATGGGCCGTCCAGCAGGCCCGGGGTGCACTCGAAAAGCACAAGCCTCATGACCCACTACAAACGGGCCCAACTGGGCTAGTGCAGAGTAGGGTATAACCCCGGGTCGACGCTTGGCCAGCGTCACGACTCGTTGAATCGTCGTTTGCCGGCACTTTATTAAAGTTATTCCTATCCTATCCTTGAAGAACCGATAAACACCCTTACATCGGTCGTTGGATGTAAGGCCTATAATTGAATGTGGCGCTCTTCTTACTTGTCCGGTGTTAAGCTTGCGATGTCCTATCTTATTGTTTTCAGTTATTGCAAGGATCTATCGACGTCCCTACTACAGAAGCTTCTTTTTTTTTTAGTTTTGAAAGCATTAGTTGGCGAATCATTGAAATAACGCCAATTTTCAGGTTGTTGTCTACACTGTAGTTCGGCCATGAGGCAGAAAATATGAGGCATGCGGATTAATGCTTAACTCCTGCTTGATTCCGCGGTGCGCAGAAAAGAACCTACACGGGCACTTACGCTACTTCACACAGTCGTTTTGTTTCATATATAGCGTGTTTTATATTCTTAGATATTTGTTCTTTCATATTTACTCGCTAACAATGTATAATTTCTTTGTACTCATTTCTTTCTGCTAATTCCCTGTGTACTCCCTTCAAGCACTATTCCTTCGCGAGGCTGTGAGGTAATTGAATAAAGAAATAAACTTTTCTCCACTGTTAGAATGATGCCACTGATTTTTATAATCAAACTCTCGGCCTGCATCTCATCACATGAAGGGCCGTCCTGGTGTGTCTGGTGGTCTACACGGTAAACAACCGCCTAGAAAAGGCAGCAGCGACAACCTCTGAAAGGCATCAGAATGTCTTACGCTAATTTGAATTGTAAGCATCTCTCTATGTTTAAATACTTTAAAAACGCAAAAACGCGACAGTTTGTGACTTGCAGGTGGTTGCGGAGGTAAATAGGCGGTGTCGCTTTCTTCAAAACCCTTATCCTTTTTCACCTGTAGAGGTAAGCAGACGAGAAATCATGCCACAGTTTTCGTCTTTCGCTCCATACGGGTAAAGCACTAAAAGAAACCTTCACATAAGCATTTAAAACTGGCAACTGATACAACAAAGCTGTGTGACTGAGTTCTCCCAACACTCGAAAGCACTCTGGCACTGTTTTGTGAGTCGCAGCTTGCTTGCATCTAGTACGCAGCACCTATTAGGGTTACGTTTCAGAGCAGTCTGGTGGCTGTTTCATAAGGGATGTCTATTAAACCTGTTATAACGTTACCAAGCAGCATTCCTTGCTATGTTTCATCATTTATGTGCCTAAGAAAGGCTGTGCTAACAGATAACTTCCCCACAGGCGGCGTTGCAGCACCACGGCGTCAGCTTGCGTCACCGCACCTGTACAAAGGCTGAGCTGACATCCTAGGCTGAGCCGTTGTAACGTGAAGAGAAAACAAAATTTACGAATAACTGGTTAAAAGGTACACGCATGTAAGCCATTGTCTATTCGAATGAGATATACGCAATGTAAATTTCGTTTTATAATCTTTTGTCATTACGTTTCCAAGCAAAATCGCAGCTCGGACACTCTTCGTTTGGTGCATTTCATTACCGCAAGAAAATTGTGGTGGAACTCATCTAAACAGCCTCGAACAAAAAAACTTGACAGTGACTTAAGTATCCTAACAAGGTTTCGATTATCAAACCATAATGATTCCTCGAATTTTTTACTGAAATGTGACGTCATACTTGGTACTTGTCTTTCATATCTCAACCCTAATATCCCCTAGTCAACTTTGCTGAAATTAGTATCAGCGTAAATCTACTTTATTCCACCTTGCTCTCATTTGTATCGAGCTTAATTCACCCTTATCCAATCTATTCCACCTTAATCCACCTTTCCCTAATTTGTACCAACCTTAATCCACCTTAATCTATATTAATGCACTTTAACCACCTTAATCGGATTGAATGCACCTAAAAGTAGCTTATTTCACCTACATTCACTTTACTTCACCTTAATTCAATTCATTCCCTCTTAAGTCACTTTGCTAATAATTTTTCTGTTCTTAATTCTGTTTTTCTACTGGCGTCATACAAGACGCTGATGACGTCTCTGGTGCTGATGTGTCTTGGTACCACTCGTTGTGTAGAACGCCGGTTTTTCTGCCTCACGGGACATACAATGCTTACGCATCAATAATCACGCTAAATAACGAAAACTGAAAGCAATAGTAGGGCACTTCCGTTTGCACTGCTAACCCAACTTGTTATAGATTAAATTCTTGTTCATCTTGCTTTGCCACTCAGGCAAGTTAATCAGGCTGCTATGACTTGCGCACGAGTGCATTGTCACGTGGTGTTTTTCACATTACGCGAGCTTTCTCGCTTCTCAGGAAATGTAAACACGGCCCATTATTGCAGAAGTCATTGCAGCGGAAATAAGCGCGGCAAAGGTAAACACAGGACACCACGGACACCACCTTTTTCGTTTCTTACGATTCTATTGACATCTTGGCAATTAGAGCAAGCGATAAAGATTTGGTAATTTTATTAGTCCAATGGTATGCAAGAGACTAAAGGGTTATTGCTGGTTCCTCCACAAGACTCTAAGCAGCGTGCATGTACTTGTTAATAATTGTTGAATAAGTGTTTTCTTTTTAACTTGGTGCCTGAGACACCGCCTATATATAATACTCAAAATGAAAGTGTTTCAAATTCATTGATTTACTTCAAATGTTCTAAGACGTTTAGCTTCTCTCTTTGTCCGCAGCCGCAGAAGGTTAAATCGCAGTTTTTGTTTACTTATCTTTTGCTGGCTCCGCAAAAGGTAAATTCCGAGTAACCTATAAAGTCCCCCCGAAGGTTCTATGTTGTGGCGCGAAATTTCTATTTGTCTCTACTTATGCATTGAGGCACATATTTCACTGCTCTAAGCTTTTCTTTTTCAGACATTTTGTTTTAATGCCAAAGTTTTTACAAGAACTTTAAGAAACACCATGCACTAACTCGCCCAACAAGCCACTTTTATAAGATAGCGCTTGCGGCGAAATGAGGAACCCTGCTCCCGTTTTGGCGGGATGTGGCATACGGTCTATGGGCACTCAAGCATTTCTCTAGTTCTCGTATCACTTTCTGTTGTCGCGAGTGAGCTTTCCGACATTACATCGTTTCTCTGCAGTCAAGCTTTACTTGATCTACACTGCAGCGAAAAAGTAGGTGGCGCATCACATTACGTATCGAATCGCATTGGTTGTTTATCGGCGCTGTGATTTACACCAATAACTTAAATCTCGGTTTGCTTTGCCTGCCTTCTTCTGCCTGCCTTCAGAAGCCGAGCTTCTGATTTGTCATATCGCGCTAGAAAATCCAAGCGCGACCACCACTGCCCCTGGGGATCAAACCCGGGACCCTTGAGAAACTATAAGTGAGGAGCAGAACGCAATAATAAGTACTTAATAGCACTGCTTGAGAGATAGGAAATTCGGGTGGTGTGTTGCACATGATCCAGACACAGATATCCGAGCAACGTGTGTGCGTATTTCGGATAGCGGACAAACGTGACATTAAAATGGGTGTTATATTTGAACGTGGTTATACATTTCTTTATCGCTTGGGGAATTCAGGGCAAATATGCTTATTGAGCTTCATTACTCGAAGAGTTATAAATTGCTTCCACGGGAAATCAGTGCGAATAAATAACTAGTAATAAACTTTCAATGAATCAGTATTCGACAAATTACTTTAGCGCATTTGTTTCAATACAGAATCTGAAGCCAATGATTTCAAAAGCTCATTCGCTTGCGGCGAATTTTGACAGTACCGCAAGTTTTGAAATAAGCACAGTCTAACTTGTGGTAAAAATGAAGTGTTGTTCCGTTTACGTTTTTTAACAAAATGCCTGTCCTGGCCGCGGCGGGCGCAGTTCGATGCAGTAGAAATGCGAAAACACCCGCATACCAGCCGTGGACTTGGTGCATGGCCGGATGCATGCACGCATGTCATGGTGCCGGACCACGACGCATTTTTGTTCAACTGCGATAATTTTTTTTCAGAAACCCGTAGGGGGCTTCTTTTATAGCAATCACTGCGAAGCCAGGAAGCGAGGTTCGCTGTGATCCCCCGAGAGCTCGGAGCATGCGAGCACAACTTAAAGGGCGAGGTGGATCAAATCATCGCCACGATTTCATCGACCGTGTCGCACCAGCCGACGTTTCGGCAAATCCGGCGGAGGAAGCCAGCAGTTCGTCCTCGCTCTTGTTGCATTCGGAAAAGGCGATGATACTTCGAAAGTTGGATTACGTAGCCGACCAGTCACGCGATGTTCTGGAATAATTTCCCCTCATAATGAGTCCGGTCGTGTAATTGCTCATTGTGAGACTTTGCGCTGAGGCGTTCGGCATTTCACCATTGCGCTGTCAACGACAGCTGCCCGAGTCATGCAATTAAATGTGCGACTTATCTGCTGACCCTGGAAAACTGTGACGCACTCATTGAGTATCAGGGACCAAGGGAAAAGTTTGTTCAGATTACAGAGTGGCACATGAGGGACACTTACTTTACGCTTGCCGTGTATAAAGCTCGCTGCGCTTATGTATCTTTTCTAGCTGTGGAGATTGAGTTTTTCGGCATACTGGAGGACTCTAGCTGTTTGCTGCCTATTTGACATGTGACGGCGGTGACTACTGCAGAAGGGAAAAGTAATTTGTTCACTTCTAAACGACCCTTGTCGCTGCGTGTACATCAATGAGCCATTGGTACACTTCCATATACATTTCAGTAAAAATAAGGCTTTGCTGAAGTCTGACAGTTAACTCGGAGTGTGAAAGGTAATGCTCCGTGTCTTTCTCCAAGACGCAGAAGTGTACCTTGGGATCAAAGGAAGACCCTAACGTTTGTCATCATTGAATGTGTAGCGCAGTGCTGGATCCTCCTTGCCACTTCCCATGTGTGCGACATGAGCTTTGGGAACTTTTGATGTCCTGTCACCTAAACAAAATTATATGTGCGAAATTTCTTCTTTTTAAAAATTTGCTATGCTTTGTAACTGCCAACGTATTGTTTTACCATTCTACTGGCTGTTTAATTTATTGTTCATTTATTGTGCTAATACAGTTGGTATTCCTCAATACTATGCTCCTCTTGTGCTATTCAAGTGGTTTTTGACAGTATGGCGCCTACGTAGATATTTTCTCTCTACTTTTGCGGTGCGGGTGCCAATGCGATTAATTGCGAGGCGATGTTCGTGGTGGATACTGCACTGCATTACTGCGCGTTGCCCTGTATCAGAAGTGCCCGGACAAAGTTAACGCTCGCAGTGCTCAGGTCTTCGCTTATGACTTTAAACCCTATTTCCGGCAAGCTCTTTCTACTCCGCCATCGATGAAAGGTGTATTCAAAGCTCTAATAACACAAGCAATCAGAACATGTACGTGTACAGGAGCTCGAATGGTCAGATAATTGGCGTCGTGGGAGACAGCCTTGAACAAGAAATCTCTCGTTTCAATTCTTCTGGGTGGGCATGATGCTTACGCCAGAATTGAATTGATAGTGGCGATGAAACTACGTCCTGACATCAGAGAGAGTTATCGTCGTAATTATACTGGCACGTTTGCCCGAAGACCCGAGGACACCTAAAGAAAACTGGTGTTCTTTTCTAGAGAACAGGCGACGACTGAAGTATATGAATTTATTTTTTCCAGCTTGCTTGAGGGTGGGCTTAACCGATAAACACGCTCACATGTCGGTTTTGGCCCTTGCTTCTTTGTAAAGGCTATAGTTGAACTTGGTGCTCTTATTGGTTGTCCTACGTTAAACAACCAGTGTGTCACATTACCGCTTTCACTTACTGCAGTTATCACTGGACTTCCCTACCACAGAAGCTGCTTTATTTCATTTTTCAAAGCGTTATCGGCGAATCATTCAAATAACACTAATTCGTGGAGCTTTGTCTTAACTGTATTTTGCCCATGAGGCAGTATATATGAGGCGCGCGGAAGAATACTTCACTCTTGCTTGCTTCTAGGGTGCACAGAAACGAACTTACAAGGGTATTTTATCTTGTATTTAGTGTTAGAATGATATCAACTTTGTGTGGGGACTTTCACTGCGTGACAATGCCCACAGAAGAGAAACAGTTTGTGTGTATCGATTGTACGTGCGTGTGTGTGTGTGTGTGTGTGTGTGTGTGTGTATGTTGTCGAGATTCTCTTCTTTTTTTTTCTGTTCTCTCTCTCCTATCACATCCGTTTGCCCCTCCCGCAGTACAGGGTAGCCAACCGGAGATAACCTCTGGTCAACCTCCCTGTCTTTTCCTTGCCTTTTTCTCTCGCTCTCTCGCTCTATTTGAAACTGAGTTTGAGAGGAGCATTCTGGCGGGTGTTCCAAAGCGGATGTCTATTATATCGGTTATCGTGCTTACAACCTGCATTCTTTCCAATGCTTCATCGTTCTTGTGCATAAGAGAAGCTGCGCTTAAAGATAATTGCCCCACAGGCTGCGATGCTGCAGGATGGCGTCAGCTTGCGCCACCGCAGCTCTGCAAAGGCTCTTATGACATCCAAGATGGAGCCGCTGGGATGTCAAGAGAGAAACAAAGATTACGAATCACAGGTTAAAAGAAACATGCATGTAAGCCATGGTCTATTCGAATGACACAGACGCAAGGTGGCTTTTATTTTACAACCTTTGGTCATTACGTTTGAAAGCAAAACGGGGCTCCGACGTGCTATTTGATTTACAACTGATGAAAAATTGGCAATGACTTAAGTATCCTAACGTGATTAAGATTGTCAAAGCAGTATGACTTCTCTAATTAATTACGTCCTCATACGTGACGTCATACATAGTCACGTACCCTTCACATCTCAACCTTAATACCCCCTAATCAACCTTGCTCAATTTAGTACCAGCCTTGATCCACCTTAATACACCTCGCTCTCATTTGTACCAAGCTTAATTAATTAATTAATTAATTTATTTAGTACCCACAGCTCCCATTCAGGCATTACAGTGGAAGGCGGGGGATAGAGATGAAAAACAACCATCAAAATTGCATCAAAGCATCAAAATTCACCCTAATCCAATTTATTCCACCTTAATCTACCTTTCTCTTGTTTCTACCATCCTTAATCCACCTTAATGCAGTTTAAACCACCTCAGTCCGACTTATATGCACCTCAGTGCAGTTTATTTCATCTACATTCACATTACTTCACCTTAATTCACTTCACTCCCTCCTAAGTCACTTTATTAATAATTGTTCGAATCTTAAGTCTGTATTTATACTGACGTCACACAAGACGTTGGTGATGTCAACCGTGCTGACCTCTTCTAGCTGGTACCACTCGTTGGCTACAACGCCTGTTCTTGTGCCTCACGGGACATATAATGCTTTCGCATTAATAATTACGCAAGACATCGCGAACTTCCATGTGAAGTGCTAACTTTCCTACCGGAAGTGCCAATCTTATTTCGTATGTATATTATAGAATAAAACCTTGTATTATCTTGCTTTCCGTGTGAGGCAGTTTATGGACGCTGCTATCACGCGCGCATGAGTGCATGGTCACGTAGTATTTTTCCCATTACATGTGCTTTCTCGCTTGTCAGGAAATGTGAACACATCATTTTAGTAAATAAACGCGGAAAAGAAGAGCACAGGACACACTGGCACTGCTATCGTTTATTGCGATTCAATTGACGTGTTGAGAATTAGAGAAAACGATACAAATTTGCTAATTTCATTAGTTCAATTGGATGTCAGAGAATACGAGATTTCTACTTGTTTCGCAAGAAGACTCTGAACAGCCTGCGTGCACTTTTTCTTACTTGCGCTATAACACGTACTCTGTAAGACTTCGTGCGTGAGACACGCTCTATATAAATTACTTAAAATAAAGATTTTTCAAATTCACTGATTCATTTCTAATTCTCCAAAAAGTTAAGGTTCTGTCTGATGCCACACCCGCCGAAGCTGAAAGCGCAAGTTTTTCTTTTACCTATCTATTGCTTGTTTCGCACAAGTTAAACTACGTGTAACCTATAAAATCCCCTCGAAAATTATTTGTGGTGGCTCGAAGTTTCTATTTGTCAATGAATGCACTAAAGCATATATTTGGGCGCTCTAAGTTTCTTTTCTTGAGACGTTGTCGTTTATTACCGAAGACTTTAGGAAAATTTCAATTTGCATTTAAGTTTTTATTGTGCTGAGGATAAGCAATGCTTGCCTTGACAGATGAATGAATGAATGAATGAATGAATGAATGAATGAATGAATGAATGAATGAATGAACCGAGGAGCAAGCGTTTTTCTTTCTCTAAAATGGAAACAAGGGCCTTACGAATTCACTGTTACTCGTCAGAGCTCCGGCACCCACGTAGACTTCTGCGGTGACTTCGAACAAGCTTGCATCCACAAACAAGATGAACACAACATTCGTAAATACATGTGTTGCATGCATGAAAATAAAGAGACTCTATCAAATAAAAACAAATTGTTGGGTATTACGTGCCCGAAAACATGATTTCAAGATGAAGCACACCATACAGTAGAGTACTCTGAATTAATTTTCCCACCGCGAGCTCATTGATGTGCATGCAAATGTAATTTACAATAGCGTTCTTTCATTTCGCTCCCCCTCGAAAGACGGGCCCGCGGCAGAGATCGAACCGGCGACTTCGAGATTAGCAGAGTAATGCCAAAAGCTACTTAGCTACCACGGTGGTTCGCTCTAGAATATACGACGCCTGGATTATGCGCATACAACCTACACACGCCAAATAACAAGAAATAACTTGTTACAGAGAAACAATTCCAACAACATACAATTCACGAAATGTGTTTAACTGTCACTTGTGCACTGGTTACGACCGTTATTGCTTCAAAAATTAATATACTTCTGCATTCGCGTTATCCTGTGGTGGATTTGAATTGTCTACCTAAGGAGCTGCTGCAGGCAGAGTGAATTAAGAGACAGGGAAGTTGGACACACGGGGACGATGGAACCAATATTTGTTGTAAGCCGGCTTTGCGGCTGCCCTCTGCATGCTTTCCCGACCGGCACAGGTCGCTTACCGGAAGGGGTTGTCGCTTATTTGTGCGGTACTATTGCTGACTTGAAAAAAAAAGCAATAAACGAACTTTACCTACCGTAGGTGCCACTTTACAACACCTATGGAAAACACTTGCTTGCCAAAAAATTTACCTCGCCTTTCTAGTCCAGTCACGTGATTTGGAGCATGAAATCGCCATGATCTGCCCGCCGTATGAGGGCGTCTAAAGTAGTCAAGCGAAAGTACAGCAATTACATTGATGTGTAGTGACCAATGACGTCAGCGCAATGTACTGGCGTCCCCCAATGACGTCATATGTAGCGAAGCAGGCGCAGTCGCGCAGAACATTTTTTTTTGCAAACGGCGCTACCTCCGCCGTACTCGTTCTATAATTTCTCCCGACTCTGTTTCATCATCATCATCATCATCAGCCTGGTTACGCCCACTGCAGGGCAAAGGCCTCTCCCATACTTCTCCAACAACCCCGGTCATGTACTAATTCTGGCCATGCCGTCCCTGCAAACTTCTTAATCTCATCCGCCCACCTAACTATCTGCCGCCCCCTGCTACGCTTCCCTTCCCTTGGGATCCAGTCCGTAACCCTTAATGACCATCGGTTATCTTCCCTCCTCATTACATGTCCTGCCCATGCCCATTTCTTTTTTTTTTATTTCAACTAAGGTGTCATTAACTCGCGTTTGTTCCCTCACCCAATCTGCTCTTTTCTTATCCCTTAACGTTATACCTATCATTTTTCTTTCCATAGCTTGTTGCGTCGTCCTCAATTTGAGTAGAACTCTTTTCGTGAGCCTCCAGGTTTCTGCCCCGTAGGTGAGTACTGGTAAGACACAGCTATTATATACTTTTCTCTTGAGGGATAATGGCAACCTGCTGTTCATGATCTGAGAATGCCTGCCAAACGCACCCCAGCCCATTCTTATTCTTCTGATTATTTCAGTCTCATGATCCGGATCCGCCGTCACTACCTGCCCTAAGTAGGTGTATTCCCTTACGACTTCCAGTGTCTCACTGCCTATTGTAAATTGCTGTTCTCTTCCGTGACTGTTAAACATTACTTTAGTTTTCTGCAGATTAATTTTTAGACCCACTCTTCTGCTTTGCCTCTCCAGGTCAGTGAGCATGCATTGCAATTGGTCCCCTGAGTTACTAAGCAAGGCAATATCTTCAGCGAATCGCAATGTTACTAAGGTATTCTCCATTAACTTTTATCCCCAATTCTTCCCAATCCAGCTCTCTGAATACCTCCTGTAAACACGCTGTGAATAGCATTGGAGAAATCGTATCTCCCTGCCTGACGCCTTTCTTTATTGGGATTTTGTTGCTTGCTTTATGGAGGACTACGGTGGCTGTGGAGCCGCTATAGATATCTTTCAGTATTTTTACATACGGCTCGTCTACACCGTGATTCCGTAATGCCTCCATGACTGCTGAGGTTTCGACAGAATCAAACGCTTTCTCGTAATCAATGAAAGCTATATATAAGGGTTGGTTATATTCCGCACATTTCTCTATCACCTGATTGATAGTGTGAATATGATCTATTGTTGAGTAGCCTTTACGGAATCCTGCCTAGTCCTTTGCTTGACAGAAGTCTAAGGTATTCCTGATTCTCTTTGCGATTACCTTAGTAAATAGTTTGTAGGCAACGGACAGTAAGCTGATCGGTCTATAATTTTTCAAGTCTTTGGCGTCCCCTTTCTTATGAATTAGGATTATGTTAGCGTTCTTCCAAGATTCCAGTACGCTCGAGGTCATGAGGCATTGTGTATATAGGGTGCCAATTCTTCTAGAACAATGTGCCCACCATCCTTCAACAAATCTGCTGTTACCTGATCCTCCCCAGCTGCCTTCCCCCTTTGCATATCTCCCAAGGCTTTCTTTACTTCTTCCGGCGTTACTTTTGCGATTTCGAATTCCTCTAGACTATTTTCTCTTCCATTATCGTCGTGGGTGCCACTGGTATTATATAAATCTCTATAGAACTCCTCAGCCACTTGAACTATCTCATCCATATTAGTAATGATATTGCCGGCTTTGTCTCTTAACGCATACATCTGATTCTTGCCAATTCCTAGTTTCTTCTTCACTGTTTTTACGCTTCCACCGTTCCTGAGAGGATGTTCAATTCTATCCATATTATACTTCCTTATGTCAGCTGTCTTACGCTTGTTGATTAACTTCGAAAGTTCTGCCAGTTCTATTCTAGCTGTAGGGTTAGAGGCTTTCATACATTGGCGCTTCTTGATCAGATCTTTCGTCTCCTGCGATAGTTTGCTGGTATCCTGCCTAATGTAGTTACCACCGACTTCCACTGCACACTCCTTAATGATGCCCACAAGACTGTCGTTCATTGCTTCAACACTAAGGTCCTCTTCCTGAGTTAAAGCTGAATACCTGTTCTGTAGCTTGATCTGGAATTCCTCTATTTTCCCTCTTACCGCTAACTCATTAATCGGCTTCTTATGTACCAGTTTCTTCCGTTCCCTCCTCAGGTCTAGGTTAATTCGAGTTCTTACCATCCTGTGGTCACTGCAGCGCACCTTGCCGAGCACGTCCACATCTTGTATGATGCCAGGGTTAGCGCAGAGTATGAAGTCTATTTCATTTCTAGTCTCGCCGTTCGGGCTCCTCCACAACCACTTTCGGCTATCCCGCTTGCGGAAGACGGTATTCATTATCCGCATATTATTCTGTTCCGCGAACTCTACTAATAACTCTCCCCTGCAATTCCTCTGCGACTCTGTTTACTTCCCTCAAATTATCAGCCCCTATGGACATTCTTGATGACATAATTCGAGATCACATGCCACGGTAACGTGTGGCTCTCGCATCACACATCTAGGCACCACGGTTGTCCACTGAATGAGACGAATCGTGGCCAGCCTGAAGCCGTCGGCTTACATCTAAATGACACTTCCAGCACTCATCTTGCTGTTTCCTCTGCGAACGAATGAATTCTGTGATCTTACGCAGTGGGTGGACAGTTCGGCTAGCTTGACTATTGGCAATAAAGGGTCGTCATTGTGCTGGTAGCCAAGGGAAAATTCAATGAATTTTTTACATTTGTCTCTGTCTTCCAACCTAAATTTTAATAAATTGACGCAGTTCTGTGCAGAAATAAAATGAGATTTGGCAATTTCATTCTTGGCGTCCTACATATTTGTATTTGGTCGCTTCAGTTGTTGCGCCAACGCGTGGCGCTTTCGATGTTATCACTTCGGCTGCGATTCTGTTAGTCTGCTCATGCCGCTTTCAATACTCGTGCAAGTTTGCTCGTAGGCTCTGTGGTTCAAGAGAGAGTGAACTTTAATGAGCACCAGCAGTTCAGTCGGCTGGGCCTAGGCATCCCACGATGGGACGTCGAGGTCTTGCCTGTTCGCCGCTTCGTAGGCCTGCTGGGTCGCCCCCAGTTGGTCGTCGAGATGGGAGGTGCGCAGGGCGGCGTGTCATATCGACGAGAGGGTCACGGGATTAAGGTCTGAATATTGATGTTTGCACTCCCATGGCATGTGGGGGAGTGTTGCTGGTTCAGTTTTACAGACATTGGATGTTTGGCTCGGGTAGATGTCGGGGTATATGGTGTGATAGCGTGTGAGGGAGGGGCATGTATTGGTCTGTAACAGGCGAAGGGTGGTTGCTCTGTGCTCTGTTTAACTTGCGGTGAGGGGTGGAGGAGGTTCTTCTTGCGAGGTAAAATGACTTCACAAGGTCGTTGTATCTTGTAAGGCGGTCGCGTCCTACGGGTGCACCTGTACCGTCTCGGGCACGGTTGATTAGTCCTCGTGCTACGGAGTGTGTTACCTCGTTCAGGTTGGTGAGGTGCGGGTGGACAGCGCCTAAGTGTGCTGGGATCCAGACGAGGGTAATTTGATTTTCAGACGAATGCGGGGCTTGTTGTAAGATACGGAGTGATTGCTGAGAAATACTACCCTTGATGTAGTTGTTGATTGCTGCGCTAGAATCACTCAGTATGGTGTGACAGGCTGGGGAAGTGGCCAGGGCGATGGCCACTTCCTCAGCTATCTCAGCATTTTGGGTAATGATGCTGGCAGCATGTCGGAACAAGCCGCCTGCTGTGGTAACCGCCGCAAAGCGCCGTACATCTTGGTACTCAGCTGCGTCGACGAAGGTGACGCCCGCGGCGTTATCATAAGCTTTGATGAGGGAGGTAGCTCGTGCCTTCCTGCGTTCTTTGTTGTGGTCTGGGTGCATGTTTTTCGGAATAGGATTGGCGTGTATCCATTGCTGAATTTCGCGTGGTATTGGGTGTTTGTCTCCATGTTGACGGTGGTAGGTGATATCAAGCTTGCTTAGAATGCTGCGGCCCGTTTCCGTGAGGGTAAGCCGCTCTACTTGATATGGACGTTGGGCTTCGATTAACACGTCTAGCGTGTTGTGGATACCTAATTCTAGTAGAAGTTCCGTGCTGGTGTGGTTGGGTAGTTTTAAGGCCTACTTATAGGCTCCTCTGATGATGATGTCCAGTTTAGTCTTCTCAGCTTTATACCAGTTGAGAAAGGGCGCAACGTAAGTAATGTGACAGATGATAAAAGATTGGACAAGGCGGATGACGCTTTCTTCCTTCATACCCCTTCGTCGGTTGGTCACTCGTTTCAGCAGTCTGGATGTATTAGCGGTCCGTTGAAGGATCTTGGAGATAGCCGTAAAGTTAGCTCCGTTGACTTCTATGGTCATACCAAGAACGCGGATGCTAGGGACCACGGGTATGGGTCTGCCATCCCTCAGGTTTAGCGCTATTTCCTCGTATTGGCATTTATTCGGAAAGCCCCGTGGGGGGCGTCCATGGAGTGTGGGGCGGTGTAGGAGAAGCTCCGACGTTTCAGGGGAACAGCGGAGTCCGGTGCTTTTAAGATAATTTTCTACGACGTCAATGGCGTCTTGTGAGGCAGTTTCGATTTGGCCGTCGCTGCCCTTTGCAGCCCAAATTGGAATGTCATCGGCGTATATGGTGTGTTCAGTGCCGTCGAGTTTTTGTAGTTCTTGTGCTAATCCGCGCATAACCAGATTAAACAGTATTGGGGAAATGACAGAGCCTTGCGGTGCGCCCGTGCTGCAGAGGGAGAGTTCCTCCGATCAAATGTCTCCGACCGACAGGAAGGCCTTCCGATTGCATAGAAAGTCTCTTACGTAGTTGTAAATGCGTTCTCGAAGGTTGAGCAAGGAGATGCCTTGGAGGCTGGTGGAGTGCCTTATGTTATCGAAGGCGCGCTCCAGGTCGAGGCCCAAGATCGCCTTCGTGTGACGGGATTTACCATCTAGGATTTGATGCTGAAGTTGGAGCATAGCGTCTTGTGTGGAAAGATAATGTCTAAAATCAATTATCGAGTGGGGGTTAGCAGATGTGTCTTCGAGGTGAGTGTTACACGGCGTAGGATTGCGTGCTCCATGACCTTGCCTACACACGTGGTTCAAGATTCCTTTTTTTTTCTGTGACCATGAATATTCCGCCAATAATGGAAATACCGGGGAAAGTGGACAAAGCTTGCTGCGCGGCTGTGTGTTGTGACAAAAAGAGGAGGAACAACGTGACGAAATTATCCGTTTCTCTGCTAACGTAAGGTAAACACCTTTTTGCTGCAGTATTCATAAAGGAAACAAGCGCAACACTTTTGAAAAGAGCTATAAGACAAAACGGAAAATCACCCGTGATTTCTTTCTAGTGGATATACTTTTTGGTTGGCCCGAAGCATTTTACTGCTTTATTGTAAGAAACTCAACATAACTGGTGAAAGTTGCTCATAAGCCAACTGATCCTACCTGACGCGCAGATGGAAATTTCGCTTCGTTAAATGTCAGCGGTTGATTTTCATACTTTGCCCGCTAACTAAACTTGCAGATAATAGTTTGCGGGTATTTGAATGGTTCCTGCGCAAATGCTGTGCGTTGGAGGACATTCCGGTGACCAGTTTTTTTTTTATTTTACTGTAAGGGACGTTTACTCTAAAGGACAGTTACCAACACATTCATCAGCTGGGGCAAATAGTCCTGAAATGGCATTGCGGGTAGGCGCCTTAGGCGTCAAGTGTTACGTTGCGTATAAACCCTTACTTGTAATGCCACTTGCACCATAACGGGCCAGAATTATCTTGTTTACTGAGTATGCGTAAAGACGGCTCAGGTATGGATGTAGTGATATGTCTAGCAAAGACGATGGTTCAGTTCCATCCAGGAAAGAAGTCAACCTAATTAATTTCTGTTTATTGCTTCAACACAAGCAATACCGCACCATGCATCTGGCATCAGCGTATGGCACTTACATAGCGTGACGCAGCAGTTGTTAACATTAGGCGATGCCAGTATATTAAGCAGTAACACAAGCTTGCGATTACATTAAATTAGCGTCCCGTCCCCTGTTTTCCACGGTTCGTATATTCTGCATCAATTTTATATGTAAATGTCGGCTCTTATAGATACATCATAAGACATTTTTACACCGTGTTGACGATATAGAATATATTTAAGAGATATCAGATCAAATTGATGCTGACTCATGATAATAACACGGCGCTGACTAACGTTCACGGTTTATCGTCGGTCTCATCTCGCGCAGAATCGGGCTTCGACGCCCGCACTGCCACCTAGCGGTGCTTTTCATAGCGCGTGCGTTGTGAGACGCCTGGCAATTGTCGGGGCGCTGTTTCTATTGCACCGCCGAAGCGTCCTTGCGTGATGTATTGCGTCAATACGTCGTAACCACGTACAGTAGAAATCGCGTCTGAGGAGCTGAAGTGCTGCGCTCAACATTGCTATTGCGGTCAATGGTACGCCCGTCGGGCCAAACTTCTAAATTTCGTTTTGTTCTACGATAAAGACATCGGCATTCGTTATTTAAATATGCTATTCGTATGTTTCACTTTGCTTTTATCTAATATCAGTTTACATGTAGAAGCTTTCTTTACAACGTGCAGTGTATAGCTGACGATAAGAAATAAGTCATTTTCTCGTCATGACTCAGTTGCTCAGTCATGTTGAATAGCTGATTGGCGGTAAGTGATAATGGAAAAACGAGCACAATCTATATACACTCGCTGTGGTGGAATCCTCGGCATCGATATGGAAGGGCTGTCGTTGACGACAACGCAGCACTTGTTCCTCGCCGCCTTACAAAAGTCAAGGTGCGATAACTACTCCGCATTGTACGCGATGCTGGGTGCAGGGCTCATTTTATCTGACTCTGCTGCTGCTTTGGCCATAGCGTATCAAACCACTCATTAGCTATAAGCTCGGTTTAAAATACCACTGCGCTCTTGTTCGAGCGTAGGATTCGTGTCTGAAGACACCGTCATGCCGGATCACGGGCGAGGACGGGTGCACCGTTTTCGAGACCACGTCGTCGCCGGCGTCAACTGGCGACCGATGCGGTTGGTCGACGAAGTACCGAATTCACGTGTATGCGGCCTCTGCTGCATGATCCCAAAACGAACGGTGCTGTTGCCATGCGGTCACGCTCTGTGCAAATCTTGCCACGCAGCCAGTTTCGAAGGGGGCGTTGGACATTGTCCTTTGGATCAAGTGCAATTCGAAGAAGCGGAGGGCGTCGGTTATGAATTTCCTACAAGGATAGCGAATGCCTTGAAGGTGAGAAGGAAAAAATAATTTTTGCCATTCTTCTTTTGGGAGGTGGAGGGAGGAATAGGGGACTAGGAGAATTTGGCATTGGTTGCGCCACTTTTTATATTCATGCCTAGAGATAGGAATGTGCGATTTACTATTGCCCAGCCCTAATTTTCTATGTCTGTAAAAACTCACGCACTAGAATAACACTAGCTCAATGTAGCCTCATGTGAAATATTGTCTTGGACCTCAATATTATTTCATTCATTTAGTGTCATAGATCAAGGAAGGAAAATGCACAGAAAGGCAGTAAATTCATATGTCCGACGTCACACTGACGTTTCGGTATTCTCGTTTCGACGCGACATTTCAAGCGAGATTGCGAAATCGGTCCATTTCATGTAGTGTTCAATGACTTACTTTCTCTTCAAACATTATTCTTTCTTCTCTTGAACTTCGCACTAAAGCATCAGAAATGAAAGTTGGGTACATGGCAAAGAGAAATTCACTAGTGATTCTTCTAAACAATAGCTTTGCCTCCAGCATTACTTTTGGTTAAAATTCTAAGTTTAAGACATTATTCCTGAACCACTGCCGTCCACCATATTTCCCCCTACATACCGCCCTATAAAAGCTATCTGGCCCGAACTGGATGAGCGCATTTATTTTAGGGGCAAGATAGCAAGCGAGAAGAAGATGGTGGTGTTCACCGCACAACAATGCTGATCTCGCCGTAGGTGAGTTGGAAGCTGGAAGTATGGTTGAAATGTGGTATATTTTCTCCTCGATTCCGGCTTACCAAACCTGCTTTAAGTGTTGGAGTATCTGTGTTTCTATTTAGGAGCACAAATAAGTGATTAGCCGTAACCTATCGTTCAGGTTTGCTGCCCGTAAATGCTTAGAGAGCGACAGATATTGCTTGGCTGATCTAGAGCATTACTTCCCTACAGAATATCGCGTACACGTTGCTTCGCACCGGACTTCACGTAAATATACGCTTTCAATAGAGCGAAGCAACGAGCCTTTTGTAAAAATGTTTTGTCGTCCAATAATTGTAGCGTGTGGTATTCATATATTTTACTTTCTATGAAGGTGTACTGCTGGAACGAAGAGCACGGCTGCGAATACACGGGGGCTATGGATCGCATGTTGCAGCACTACGAGAACGAGTGCACATTTCACACCGTGGAATGTTTGCGGTGCGGCGAGGTAGTCCAGCACAGAAACCTGCCAACGCACTACCTGGCCGGATGCACTGCCCGTGTTTCTGCCGCGATGAGAGAGTGTGCGTGCTCGGAACCTACAGCACTGACCCTTGAAGACGTGAACGCTGCCCTTGAAGACCTGAAGGCGGCGTTGGGGGATGCCAACCATGATCGGCTGCTGCCAGTGATTCAGAGTCAGCTGAATGAGCTTACAGAACAAGTTAGAAGCCAGGAAACCAGATTCGCTGGGATCACTCGCCAGATCGGAGAATGCGATCGCCAATTGAAGGGTGAGATGGCTCGAATCGCCGCGAATATTTCTCCAAAAGTGTCGGACCAGCCAACTTCACTGCAACATCCGGCAGAGCAAGCCAGCACGTCGTCGCGGCTGTCGTGGCGTTCGGAAAAGGCGCTGATACTCCGAAAGTTGGAACACTTCACCAACCGGTCACTCAATGCTCTGGAAAGCTTGTGGGAAACTTCGCCGCAGGATGAATCCAGCCGTGTCATTGCTCATTGTACGCCTATGCAAGCTAGCATTCAGCATTTATTTAGTGCGCTGGCAACGACACTCACCACGATAACACAGATTGGGAGAGTGGTTTATCTTCTGACCCTGGAAAACTGCGACGAAATCATTCAGTGGCAGGGAGGTCGAAAGAAGTTTGCTCAGGTTTCGGTGTTGCACATGAGGGACACGTACTTTACGCTTGCCGTCTGGAAGCACTGCAATGGTCTTAATTCTTATCTCGATATGGAGATCGTGTTTTACGGAATGCTGGAGGACTCTAGGTGTTTGCCGCCTATTTGGCACGTGACGGTGGGGGATGGTGTCGGTGAGAAAAACTGTTCCTTGATTTCCTGTCTCATGCCTTGTTACTGCAGGCGCGATGAAAACTCGTCGGTACATTTTCATCTCGCATTCGGTCTAGACATTCAATCACTGGCAATTGGTGATTTCCTACGAGACGGAAAGATGAAGTTCTGCATCTGCCTCGGCGATCAAGAAATGAATGGTGGAATAACAGGAGCACCTAACGGTCGTGGTCAATGATTGTGTATTGCCCTGCTGAATAGTTCTTTTCACTTCCTATGCGCGCGACATGAGCATACCGATGTTTTGAAGTTCATTGTTTTAAATAAAATTATCGTGCTGTTCGTGTTCCTTATTGCTGTACTCCTTTTGCGCACCTCCTGAGGTTTCTAAGCTTATGGCGCCCATCTGGATACTTTTCTCTTGCTTATTGCCGTGCGGCTGCTGAAGCGATTGATTTCCAGGCGACGTTCGTGTTTGATACTACGCTGTTCTACTTCGCGTTTCCCTGTATCCGAAACGTCCGGACAAACTTAACGTACGGAGTGATCAGGCCTTCGCTTATGACCTTAAGCCACATCTGCGACAATCTTTTTGTACAGCGCCATCGATGAAGAGCGTATTTAAACCTCCAATATCCGACGCAGTCACACCATGCAATGTCACAGCAGCTTGATTTGTCAAATAAAAGGAGTTGGGGGAGGCAACGTCTTAAACACCAAATTTATTGTTTCGATACTTCTGGTTTGAAATTCCGCTGCGACCATTATTTCAGTTGATGGTGACGAACACGCGTCCAGACATCAGAGCGATTGATCTGTGCAGTTCTGCTGGCACGTCTGCCCGACGGTCCCTACAATATCTAAATAAACTGCAGATATTTATTAGAAAGCAGGTCGCCGCTTAAAACAAGGACGTGTGAGTTTTCTTTTTTTTTCAGCCTGATTACGAGTGCGATGAACCGGTGAACATGCCCACACGGGTGTTTTGACGATATCAGCTGGGTAAACCCTATAGTTTTAATTTGTGCTATTGTGGTTGGCCTGCAGTAAACTTGCGGTGTCCTACTTTACTTTACTTTTTGGATAATCGTTTATATCTCACCGCCACTACTAGGCGAGCTCGTTTGCGTCATGTTGGGTAGCATTAGGTCGCGAATCAATCAGTGACGTCAACAAACGGAGCTTTCTCCTATTTGCAGTTTGGATATGAGGCAGAAAATACGATGCGTGCGGATTAATTCTCAACGCCTACGTTTTTCTACGGTTCACAGAAACGAGCCTGCACCTGCATTTTCGCTCTCCTCCACTGTTAGAATGATAGCATTAATTCTAATAATCGACTTCTCGGCCTGCATCCCACTAGTCGAAGGGGCCACCATGGTGCGTCAGCGGGTCGAAGGAAGAAGGAAACGCCATGAAAAAACAACAGAAATATCATAAGCTTTTTCATAATGTTTCAGCGAACTTCTAGTATAGATGTACAGTGTGTGTGTGTTTGACGTTGTGTGTTTGAGCGCGTATGCTACGTGTTTATACGCTAAAGAACGCCATAGCCGACAGCTTCCTACCTACAGGCGGTTTACGAGGTAGACGAGTGGTGTCACTGTCTTCCAAAAACTTTTGCAATTGCACATGTAGCGGCCAGCAGACGCTAAATTGTGCCACAGTTTTCGTATCTTGCGCCATGTGAGTAAAGCCCTGAAAGAATCCTTCAGACGCATTTCAATCTGACGACTGATGCATCAAAGACAGCGAAGCTGTGTGACTGAGTTATCCCACCCTACGGAAGTACTAGGGCACTGTTTTGTATCTCAGCCTAGCTCAACCGCAGCAGCCGTTGCAGCTAGGTTTAAGCGCTGTGGGGCTGACTGTTTCAAAGGGGATGTTTATTGACTCTTGTATTTTGTTTGCAACTTAAATATTCTTAGTTCTTTCGGACTTTTCATCGATGATATACAGGATAACACAAGCTCTCCTTAGACATAGCTTCACCAAAGGCTGCGTTGCAACACTTTCCCATAGGAAGTGGCGCTCTTAACTCAGATCTATATTATAGATGAAAGTCTTGTTCACATTGAATAAACATGGGTAGATGCAACGCCCGACCACATGCGATACAGTGAAGTTGCTTCACTGCATGCGTCTTACTAAACGAAGGAAATTCCTACTAGGGAAGGCCAGCAGTGCGGCGTGCAATTTGTGCGGATGCCACGTGACTCGAGAACCCATTCTGTGTCGCTGCCCATCCTTTGACATTGAGCGAGGTAGTCTACAAGTTAAGCTCCACCTGCTAGACAGTAGAGCACTCTCGGAGGAAAAGATCCTTGGACCATGGTCTGTGCATTCTTGCAGGCAAAAGGCCACAAAAGCCCTTCTTCGCTTGATGAAGGATACTTGATTGTGCGAACGCTTGTGACAATGGACATTCCTCTGATACCGACTGTGAGTGACTGACCATTATTTTTCTTTTCTCTCCTTATCGATTGTTCACCTTTCCGCCTCCCAAAGTGTCGCGTAGCCAACCGAGCACGACCTTGATTAACCTCCCTACATTTCCCTCTCCTTTTCTCTCTCTCTTGTTCGTATTGCATTTCCACTGCAGCCGTTTAATGACGGTGTTCTCCCGAAGCCACGAGTGCACGGTAGCGGGGTATTTTTCAGATGACGCGTATTCTTCTATTTTCAGGAAAAGTAAACAAACCTTACTTTCGTTTATTAAGATTCTACAAAACTCCTCTAGTGAGATCTTGATAATTTGAGCAAGCGACCAATATTTGCTAGTTTCAGGCTTCAGATTGAACGCCAGAGATAACAGAATTGTTGTTGTTTTCTCAACATGATTCAAAACAGCATGCATACACTTTTTCTTACTTGGACAATAATCCAGGGTAATTTAAAACCTGATTTAGAACAATATTTATTTCAAATATTTTAAAAAGTTCAATTTCTCTTAGAATTCATAGCTGCCGATGCTGAAACCGCAAGTTTTTTTAACTGCTTTCTTTCTTTAGAGGTGAAATTCCGCGTTTCTCTAGAAATTTGCTCCCGAAAGCTTGCTGAAGTGCGGAAAAGTTTCATTTTGCCTTTATTTGTACGCTCAAGCGCATTGTTGGCTACTCAATTATTTTACAGCAAAGCTGTATAGCTCTGTTTCCCAATGGGTCTGTTGTGCCCATAGGCCAAGGCGCCACTAATCAACGCCAGGCGCCCACCGGGAGCACCGCTGGGTTCATGCAGTACCACCAGATGGCGCACGCCTCCACGCATGCGCGGCACTGGCGGCGCCTGCCTTGCAGGAAAAAACCCAGAAAGCTCGCCTTGGCGCATAGCGTTCGATGCAAGTGTTCGCCATAAAGATCGCGGTTGCATAAGTCGCAGTTGCCGAGAAACAGGAGTTGTATCATGTGACACAAGGAGTGACGTAGCTGCACTTTCATATTTAAAACAAGAATCCGCCTAGCAGCATATTTGTCCTGTGACACCGTTATGGGAAAGGCCGCCTAATGGGGACACTGTCTGGTCCACTCTTTGTAGATGCACCAATGGAGGCGTAGGCAATTGAAAAGTCTGAGGCTAATAATTAGGTAAAGTGCATGTAGTCGTGTGAATAATTTCGAGCTACATCGCAATCCGTAGTTGTCCCAGTTGTCTTTCATAGCCTTGCTGTACACCAACCATCACAGTTTGGGTTGGAAACCATTTTTACAGCGAAGTTGTGCATGGCTACGGTTCAGTTCAGTCCAGTTTATTTCCTTAAATGCCCCAATTTCAGGGGTGTTACATAAGGGGTCGGATTAATTTTTAAATAAAAAACAAACAGCGAAGATTAATTAGCATTGAGGATGATCAGTTACGCGTTCTCGGAAGGCAAATGACGTAGCGATGGAGACGATGTCATAGGGTAAGCCGTGCCAGTCTGTAGGTGCTCTAAAAAATAACAAAGCAGAACACGTAGTAGTGTTTGATGGCGGATGGGCAATTTCATATGAATGACAGGTGCGGTAGGACTTGCTTGCTGCGGCTGTGATATACGGTGCTTGACTGAGAGAATAAAAAAAGCTTGCTAAAAAGGGCGAGGATAGCAATGCGGCGATCATAGGAGAGGGACGGTAGTCCGGATTGTGCTTTGAAAGACGAAATACGGACGTCATATAAATATGAAGAATGAATGAATCGGGCGGCACGATTTGGAAGGGCTTCCAATGCTATGATTAGATAAGCTTGATACGGGCTCCAGATGGCAGACGCATATTCTAATCTGGGTCTTACAAGGGCTTTATACGCGAGCAATTTAACATGGGATTGAGCAAGGCGGAGGTTGCGGCTAAGAAAACCGAGTGTTTTGTTCGATGCTGAAATGATGTTAATAATATGGGTGCGTCATTATAAATTGGAATAGAAGGTCACTCCTAGATATTTATATGATTGTACTAGTTAAGTTGATCTGTTAGAAAGTGAATAATTTGAGCGATAGGGATCGTGTTGACGAGATAAAGACATGACATTTGGTAATACTGAGGGACATTAGCCTATTATTGCACCAATTTAGTACGCTGTTAAGCTCTGTCTGAAGGATATGATGCTCATGGCAGTTAGTAATGGTGCGTTGAATGACGAATTCATCAGCGAACATTCGAATACTGCAGGAAACATGCGGGGGTATGTCGCTAATCCATATTAAGAATAGGAGGGCACCGAGGACAGACTTTTGCGAAACGCCTGAGGTAACCGGGAGAGGTTTGGACAGATGGCCGTTAAGCGGAGAACGATTAGTTAACAATTCTTCAATCTGTTTAAGAAAATTAGGATGTAGGCTCAGCTTCAAAACATTTAGCAAAATACGGCGATGAGGAACTTTGTCAAAAGGTTTCGCAAAATCAAGAAAGGTGGACTGAGCTTGGATGTTACAGTCAAGATTAGTGTGCATACGTGAAGGAATAGCCTTAGTCGGGTTTTGCAAAAAAAGACTTTAGGAAACCCGTGCTGTGAAGGATGAAAAAGTTTGTTCGAGTGCAAGAAGTTGATAATTTGTGAGTAGATGACGCGTTCCATCACTTTACAAGGCACACTAATTAAATAAATGGGGCAGTAATTGAAGTTTGAGTCTCCGTTACCTAATTTTTATATTCGAACGACCTTGCCCGTTTTCAAATCAAGTGGCAAAATTCCTGCAGAGAGGGATTGCAAAAAAATGAGACTTAAATATGCTGCAGAAGTAGATTCCACGTTCTCAAGAGTTTCGAAATAATAAGGTCCGTGTAATAACAAGCTTAATAATAGGGTTCCGTGTATTTTTGTTCTGTGGGAACAAAAACCATCATCAATGGCTCTTACCACCGTAAGCATTCAAACAATGTAATCGCTCGGAGCCCCATAAGGTAGAAGCTACAAGCACTCAGCAAGGAAGAAAACAGCTGACATTCTTGTTTTTTTTTTGAAACCTATATACACTTGACAGGAAAGCAGAAGCGAGAAGCAGTCTGGCAGCTGCTACTGGAAGGGGCACAACGCTTCCCTACACTTCAGAAACGAGGGGACCGCAACGAAAAAAAAAAATCACTCGTACAACATAGAGAACAGCGTAAGTTTCAATAAAGAACAAGTTTGAAAAAATAGCATCGGAGCCACATAACTGATGATAAGGAGGTGCTGATAGGAATACGAAGCACGTAGCGCTCCCCGCAAAACTTTCCATGTAAAGATTACTGTTGCGCAAGCTGTCACGACGACGTGACCTTTTCACATGGGGTGTGACGTCCCTGCAGCCTTTGGCATATAAAATAACCCGCCTAGAAGCTGATTTCAGTGTAGCAGCACAGCTACGGGCGGCGGCATGCAGTCAAATTAAGGGTTGCTCCCATTCCAACCATTACTCTACCGTTGCCCTACTACCACTACACCAAAGCCACAGAGCATTGCATACTATCCCCTGCAGTTGTAGTAGGCGGTTTTCAAGAGCTTCGCTGGTCGCCCACCTTCAAAGAGTCGAATGGTGCGTGTTTCTTTTAAATACATTGCGCTTTATCACCAAAGCTTTCCCAAAATCTTCGGTTTACATTTTTTTCATTGTGTGTAATATAAGAAATGCTTGTATTGTTAGATGAATGAATGAATGAATGAATGAATGAGCAAAGGTTTTTGTTTCTCCAAGGTTGAAACAGGCCTATGGAATGGAACGTTGTAGCTCGTCAGATTTCCGACGCCCCCATAGACGTCTGCCCTGACTGCGAGCTTGCATCGATAGGCAAGATCAAATGGACTTTGAGAAGGGAACGTATTGCATGCGACAAAGAAAGTGTTCACTCCAGCAAAGAAAAACAAATAATGCGGTTTTACGTGCCCCAAACGATGACGTGAAGATGAGGAATGCCGTATAGTGGAGGACGGTGAGTTAACTTTGTACCACCTCTTACTGATATGCGCGTAACCTACATTTACAATTGCCTTCTTTCATTTCGCTCCCCCGGAAATGTGGACCCCGCGGCTGAGATGAAACCCGTGACTACGGGGTTAGCAACGTAATGCCAAAGCCACTGAGCTGGGCCACTCTCGAATATACAATGGGTCGATCGTTAGTAAACGACCCACAGAAGCAAAATAGCGAGAAAGAATTCACGCAGAAACTCCTCATCTCCATGCAGCCCGGTGTGAGTACCCATGTTATCAAACTTGGTCTGACCAGTATAAACGACCGCGCTGCGGCGACACGAACTGCTGCGGACGGCGGCGCAGGTGGAATTGATGACGCAAGCAAACTACTGCAGTTGGCGGTGCCAGGTGCGCTGGCGAGAGTCCGGTCATCATAAGCTGCTAAATTCTCTTTTGCCTTTTACTCATCCGCGTCGAACCATTATCAACCATAATCAGCCGTACACCAAACGCCGAGGCGGATGTACATGGCGAGGCCGCACGGGTCCTTAATGGAAAGCGTTCTGCGATGAATAGAAAGTTAGCCGAGTGCTGATAGCTTCGTGTGCGCTGTGTTCTCGCCGCTTGGTTCGCGTAGATGCGAGACGTGCGAGATCGATTTCTTAGTACGTTACGGATGGACAGACAGGATTCCTCGTTGGGCAGGCATAGAAATGCTTACGCATTTAAATCGAACAAGTAACAGCGAAACACTTTGCAACACATGACAATTCCAAAACTGTGTTTGACTCTGAGTTGTGCGCCAAGTAAACGAACAGTATGGATTCAAAAAATTATTATATTTATTCCAGTGTTGATTTATTTTCTGCACTCGCATTGTCTAGTGGTGAATTACGATGTCCTGCCTACGCAGCTGCTGCAGACTGAGGGAATTAATACATGGAGACGTTGGATACGCAGGGACGTTGGAAACAATATTAGTGGTAAGCCAGCTACGTCGGCTGCCCACAGAATGTTTTCCCACCCGGGAGAGGTTGCTTACACGAACTACGAAAGACAGCTGATATGGGAGGTACTATTGCTTATTTGGAATAAAGGAACGAAGGAGCATTACCTACATTTCGCGCGACTTCACAACACTCATATAAAACACGCCCAAACAAATGTACCTTTTCTTTCTAGTCTAGTCATGGTAATTGGAGCACAATATCGCCATGATATGTGTTCGCGAATGCGTGCGTCTGAAGTATACGTGCTAGGGTGAAACAACTACGTTGTTGTGAAGCCCCCACTGACGTCTGTGCAGTGTAGTGACGTCACACCACCATGCTTTTACTCTTCGATCTCGTGTGCAGCTAAGCACGCGCAGACGCGGGCAATAATTCTTTTTTTTCTATCCGCCCTACCTCCGCTGTACTGAGTCTAAACTTTCTTTGGCCTCAAACTTTCTTGGCCTCAAATTATCAGCGTCATTGGATATTGTTGGCGATATAAGTCCCGATTATTATTATTGTTGCTATTAGATATCGAGACATACACCCACAAGCACACACAATAAATATGGAGGGAGAGAGCTGACAACTGGAACCGAAAGGGGCACTACGCCTGCCTACTCTTTTGGGGAGGAGAAGAGGAGAAGAGAAGAAGATAGGCAACAAAGAATTAGGAAAGAAATAAGGAAATAAAGAAACGACGGAGACACAGACAAAAAAAAATAGGAACACAAAAAAACTGTCTAAAACGGGAGGCCAAATCAGTTTTCTGCATGAAAGTTAGCAAGGCTCTATGGGCCTGGTCACGTTGAGCAGCACTCCCTCTAGGAAACAGGCGATCTTCAAGGGTCGTACACTAGAGTTCAATCAGTCCATACTCCTTAATTTTCTGTGTACGTTGTGCGGCGAATCCGATGACATGCCGCGATGGCGCGTCACGCTCCCAGTACATATCTAGCGTCCGTGCTTGCCTACTGCCCGAGGCGAAAGGTAGCGAACCTAAAGAATGGGCGTAGGCTTACAGCTAGATGGCGCTTTCAGCGCTCCCCTTGTTCCTTTCTCTGCGAATGAGTGAATTATGAGGTCCTACGCAGTGGGTGGATTTGGCGAGTCAGCGTAGCCATTTTCCTGGTAGCCAACGGAGAATTCAATGCGTTTTGCATATTTGTCTCTGTATTTTCTACCTACACGTTCGTAAACTAAAGCGGTCCAATTATCTGTAGCTATAAAATATGTGTTCGCCTAATTTCCTTCTTGGCGTCCAATATTTGCATTTCGTAGCTTAATCTGTTCCGCCAATGTGGGGCACTCTCACTGTTGTCGCTTCGGCTGCCATTCTGTCCGTCTTTTCCTGCCGCTTTCAATACGCGTGCAAGGTTGCTTTTATGCTGCGCGGTCAAATCTTATTTTTTTTTCTCTGACTGACAACGTTCCGGCAATGTTGTAAATACCGGGTCAATTGCGAAAAGCTTGCTGCACGGCTGCGGCGTGTGGCAAATCGAGGAGGAACATCAGGCCGAAATTTTCCGTTTATCAGCGAACGAGAGGTAGGTACAGTTTTTTCTGCTGTAGCTATAAAGGAAACTAGCCTTATCCTTATCAATAGAGCTGTAGGGTAAAACGAAATATCTTCCGCGCATTTCTTTGTAGTAAACATCGTTTTTGGTTAGGCCCGGCCCATTCAACTGCGGCGTCGTAAGAAACCCAAGATACCTGGTGAATGTTGCTCATTACCCGATTGATCCTAGCTGACGCGTAGGTGGAAATTTCGCTTCATTATATGTTAGCGGTTGGTCCTCATTTCTTGCACGAATACGAAACTTGCATTTTTCATTTTGCACGTATTTCAATGGTTGCAACGCAAATTCGTTACGTAGGAGAACATACCGTTTTTTGTTGAAGCGTTACCCGTTTTGAGTGTTCCTAAACACGGCGGAAGCCAAACAAAAATTTGATTACGCACCAGTCACAGCCTGCGCTTTCAATTGAAGGAAGTGAAAGCCGCATGCATGTGATGACCGAAGTGCACTTCACTTATTTATCTGTGCTTAGATGTAGATTATTTTTTTCATCGCTTCTTCGTGCTCTAAACATTGGTTTCACTTTTACGCGTTCTTTGCCAATTTTACGCGTTCTTTGCCAAGAATACTGCCAATTTTCCAGGCGTGTCAAACGGCGAAACTACTCTAAAGGGGGAGACCTGTCGGGTGTGACGTGGGAGAAGATGTACAACGGCTACTATCTCTTCTCGAACCACATTACAGACAGGGTCTACGCCGAACGTGCTAAAACAAGACTGTTGCTGTCGGATGTGCCCACTGTTGGAGTGTAAGAGCGGCGCCTGATTGATAAAGATGAACTAGTTCTTAGTGGTTGCAAATATCTCTGCTTCTGTAGTTCACTATTTTCGCGCAGAAATCAATGGACAGCGCACGGCGCAAGTGCGAAGTGGATGGCGATCCATAGCGTACTATAGTAATCGTAAAGTCAGGACACTATCGCCTTTGGCTCTCAGCTCACCTAGCGGAATCGAGCGAATCTCAGCAGCCTCCGAGACCGCCGCCGAATGTCGCCGAATCTCAGACACCCGAATTTCTTTTTTTGTTTTTTTACTTTTCGTGTGTCACCAGTATTGTTGCGTGTATTGAATGATTTCATTCTCGCGCTTTCGCCGCTGTTTATATGTTGCGACGACGAGCGCACAAAGGTGATGTTTCACTTAATGGTTGTTTTATATAAATTCATGTTCGTTATGTTTAAAGATGTTACTTCGCTCAACAGTCATGCGAGCTGTTTTGAGGAAGTGGAATTATCGTTTGTGAAATTGTACCTCTGACAATTCCCGCCAAAAAGAGTATCCTAAATAAATGTGTCACGTTCCTTCAATATAAAGGGGAAAATGAGACATCCACCCGTTCGTAGCAATTGCTACAAAGGAAACCCATACGGGTTCCTCGAAAGAAAAGCCTCATAGTTGAAGAAAAATTAGTCCTGGTCCGGGACTCGAACCCGGGACAGGACGAACGGGTGGATGTCTCATTTTCCCTTTATTCATTACTTCTCTCCACCTTGCGGGTTTCCGCAGAACTACTACGTTCCTTCAATATCAATCAGATTTCTGGACAGCCAAAAACACGAAAATAGCAGACAAGAATTTATTGCAGCAAGATTGCAAGAAAAGTGGCAGATAGATAAAAACAGGAAGAAACTGCGAAATGCAAGTAATACGGGTGTCAACTGGCGCAGTTTTCGTCGCAATGAAGCCTGATACGGATTGAATCTTCTCGGTCCCGATTGGTTCTTTTGCGCAAACTGCGCGAGTTAGCCAATCGCAGTCGAGAATTTCGATCCGCATCGGGCTTGATCTCGAACGTAAGCGGTCGTGTGACACTGGTATAATAGAGAATTGTCGGAATTTAGTGGCATGATGTTAAGAAACTTCGTACAAGTACAACAACACAAACGAGACGAGTTGTACGTAGCCAGATAATGAAAAAAAAACAAAAAACACAGACTAGCCAGCAAATAATTTACTCAGTATGGCATTGCTTTGAAAGGAATAAATATGACGCTTTTTCGTACTTCTACGCAGGAAGGCGATTCAAGGTAGCAAAATTATGTTAATGGTCGCGTGCCAAAATGAATTGGCTACATAAGCAATTGGACACGCACCAACATCATCATCTTTAATGCGTAATCAAGTAAGCCCCTTATTAAGCAGCTGCAAGATACTGGCATCTCAGCAAATTAAGCACTTCGAAATGTTGGGGTCTTCAGTTGCTGTCTTCGAGGCGTTGCAATAGTCTTCTGATACTGGGAAATGTTCCCTTGAATATATGTGATGTCCTTTGGGTGTAGAGTGTATCTTGAGGAAGGAATAGTGGAGATTCTTGCAATACGTTAAATTACACAGGCACACGGTGAGCGATACTGCAGCCTTCAAAGTTTATGAATGGAGATGCTACGTTCCTTGGTGCAATGCCTACTTTTCTGACCTAACACAGCGACTGTCTGTGGTGTAAATGTATGTTATGAAAAAGAATGGCTGCCAAGGAAGCGCCATAATAAATGCTGAGAAACAAGATACTTTCTGCGGTAAGGACTCCATACACAATTAAAACGTGAAAACACGTATCTTCAGCCCAGTGCAAAACGACTTACAACGCATGAGTGCACATAGCCTGGCACAGAGGAGGAGAGAGCGCGTTCTTGCCACGCTGCAAATAGTGCACGTGTACGGCTTTAGATAAAGCCATATTTCTTTTGAAAAACTGTCGCACCATCCTCTTTAAAAGCCCCTTCGCACAACCTTCTCGAATAAATCAACACAAAGCCCTCTGCACGAAGTGGCATGTGTTTATAGACCGTAATCCTTAACGAACCATTTTACTTGAACGAACGTAAGTTTGGGCACGTTGGTGTTCCATTACTGCACCTAGCGCACAAGTCGGTTTTCACTCTGTCCTTGTCTTGTGTTGTGGGCTTGGTGTAGAAATCAACCATTTCCCAACTTCGCCATTGTTTCAAACGTGCCTCGCAGCTTGCATGCTGCCGCGTCGATGTTATCGCTGACATTACCACTCATTGCTGCGCATAATAATAATAATAAAAAATATTGCGAAATGAAATTAAGCGTTACTAATGGGCAGGAGCTGTTTATGGCTTCACGGACGCTATCGCCCTCCTCCGTTTCTCGTTCATGCGGTGTTGCGTTTCGCCTGCGACACGTGGTTTTGCCGGCGCGACGGCGGCGGGGCGGCGGACATTTTGGCCCGATCGTCGTCACCGCAACACTCATCGCCAGGTGTTTCCAGGCGCGTCTGCGGCGATGCGACCGCCTAGGGATTTCGTTCCAGTCATTGTGCCCGAAACAGGCGAGGCCAAAGCAGGGATCTCCTTCCAGTTATTGGGCCCGAAACAGGCGATGCCAAAGCAGGGATCTCGTTCCAGTCATTGTGCCCGAAACAGGCGATGCCAAAGCAGGGACCATCTTCTCGTTACAGTCATTGTGTCCGACCGGCAGCGCCACGACAGTATGCTGCGCAGCGCCACGACAGTGTGCTGCGCAGCGCCACGACCAGGTGCTACGAGATCGTGCGCAGCGCCACGACATGGTGCTACGGCATCGCTACGACAGTGTGCGTCACCATTAGCCCATTGTACATTCACGTGCTCGTCTTTTGAGGGGTTCCTTCTTGCCCTCAACTGCGAGAGTATAAAAACAGCTGCCCCCGGACGCCAGAGGAGGGCTCCGATTTCTTCTGTTGAGTGAAGTGCTCTCCCGTCTCTCTACTTCGGTCAACCTGACCGCCAACTCTTTGCGATGTTAAAATAAACAAGTTGTTTCGTTGTTACCAGTCGACTCATGCTTTGCCGGGACCTTCGGATGCTTCGAGTTGTACCCCAGGCCGCCAGGCCAACGCTACCCTTGGGGCTTGCGACCCAGGTACAACCACGGGCGTCAGCGCCGAGTTCCCATCCGATCGCTCCAGTGTCGCGATCCCAAATATCTGGTTGCCAGCGGTGAGATCGCCTACGACTTCAAACAACTGTCTGCCAGCGGCGAGATCGCGACAACGGAGGCCAGCAGCAAAGAGATGCAGTTGACAGTATGCTGAGCAGCTCAACGACGATCCGGGAGCAGTGCAACGAGCCCTGTGTGACGACTGGTTGCCTGCAGCGGAACGACTGCGCGGAATTCCTGCCTGCGAGGTTTGGTGAGTGCGGGACTTTCTTCTTCTGAGCGTTGCCAGGCTTTTTGTTAGTGTCAGAAACAGAGCTGGTAATTGTGGTTGTCGTTGCTGCCGGGTTAGTTTGCGGCAAGACAATAGTAAGCAGTAGAGAAAGCAGCATTCAGAGCAGCCATGGATTTGAAGTCGTTGCGCAAACCGAAATTGTTGGAGCTTGCAAGAGAGTTGGGTCTGGATGTCTCAGACAAACTCAGAAAACCAGAACTGATAAAGGCTATTCTTGAGTTAGAGGCTGAGGATGACGAGCTGTCGGAATGCCTTGAGACTATTGAAGAGAGGGAGACTGCAAAAAGAGAAGAGCGCGAACGTAAAGAACAGAAAGAGCGAGAGCAACAAGAGAAAAAAGAAGAGCGTGACCGTCAACACGCTTTGGAAATGAAGCGTCTCGAGATAGAGATGGAACGCGCTCGTAATGGAAGTCAGGCACACGGTGCAGGAGAACGCGTATTGTTCAAAATGACTGACCTAATGCGGCCGTTTAAGCTTGGAGAGGACATTGGTTTGTTCCTGGTTAACTTTGAGCGAACGTGCGAGAAGCAGGGGTTCTCTCGGGAAACGTGGCCACAGCGCTTGCTCACTTTGTTACCCGGCGAGGCGGCCGACGTAGTCGCTCGCTTGGATAGAGAGGAAGCAGAGGATTTCGACAAAGTAAAATCGAGTCTGCTAAAAAAGTACCGGCTGTCTGCGGAAGCGTTCCGTCGGAAGTTTCGGGAAAATGAGAAAGGCAAAAGTGAGTCATATACAGAGTTTGCGTATAGGCTTATGTCGAACATGCAGGAGTGGCTCAAAGAAGAGAAAGCGTTTGGTGACCACGATAAAGTTCTGCAGTGTTTCGGGCTAGAACAGTTTTATAGTCGGTTACCGGAGAACGTGCGATACTGGGTCTTGGATAGGCCAGACGTGAGTACGGTGGCTAGAGCCGCTGAGCTAGCCGAGGAGTTTGTGACGCGTCGAGCTCGCGGAGCTAAGGACGGTCAAAAGGGTGAATTTGGCTCCAAGTCTGAGAGGCCAAGGTTCACGCCCATGAGATTTAAGGGGGACACGCGTAGTGAGGATGCGAGTGAAAGCAATCCGACCAAACGTAAAGAGACGGCAGCCGAAGCCGAACGCAGAAAGCGGTTCGAGATGAGGCGAGCGGGCGTTTGTTATACGTGCCAGAAGCCGAGTCACTTTTCGGCGCAGTGTCCGGAAACAACACCAAAAGTTGTGTTTTTTTCAATAGGCAGCACTGACGAGAACATGAAGCTTCTTGAGCCTTACATGCGAGACCTCCTCGTAAACGGGAAAGAGTGCCGAGTGCTTCGCGATTCCGCAGCTACGATGGATGTAGTTCACCCGTCTTACGTAGAACCCCATATGTTCACGGGCGAGTGCGCGTGGATCAAGCAAGCCGTGGAAGCTCATAGCGTGTGTCTGCCGGTAGCAAAAGTGCTTATTGAAGGACCTTTCGGAGCGCTTGAGACGGAGGCGGCAGTGTCATCTATGCTGCCACCCCAGTACCCGTACCTATTTTCAAACAGGTCCGATCACCTCCTGCGCGAGAAGGGGCTTTTGTTTGGTGAAGCTAGTGTTCAGGCCTTAACCAGATCGAAGGTTCGGGAGCTCGCTGCAAAGGCGGTAGTTGCGGGGCCGACGTTATCAAACAACGGAAAAGGGTCAGAGGCGCAGCAAGCTGATATTCAGAGCACGCCCGAACAGAATAGAATTGAGTCTGTAGCGTTGAAGGCGCCAGATACTGGAGAGGAAAATCCCGACGCGGGAAAGTTAGAAGAGCTATCTACTGATTTGCTCATCGCGCCTACGTCAGACGGACTTGATAGGTTGCTAAAAGTCAGCCGGACGGCTTTGATAGCCGAGCAAAAAAAGGATGGCAGCCTGGAAAACGTGCGCTGCAATGTCAAAGAAGGTATCGCCAGGAAAACTGCGCGTTTTGTGGAAAGAGGTGGAGTCCTGTACCGGAAGTATCTAGACCGCCGAGGAGTGGAGTACGATCAGCTGGTCGTGCCTCAATGCTATCGTCAGGATCTGTTGCGCTTGTCACATGGGGGTTCGTGGTCCGGACACCTAGGAGTTAAGAAAACTAAGGACCGTCTCTTGCAAGAGTACTATTGGCCAGGGTGTTTTCAGGACGCAGACCATTTCGTGAGGACATGTGACACTTGTCAGCGGGTGGGCAAACCAGGGGACAAATCGAGGGCGCCGTTGAAATTGGTACCTATCATTACGGAGCCTTTTAGACGGCTCGTTATTGATACAGTGGGACCTCTGCCGGTAACAGCCACGGGGTACAGACACATTTTGACTGTGATCTGCCCAGCGACAAAGTTCCCTGAAGCAGTGCCGCTTAAAGAACTCAGCTCAGTTGAGATAGTTAATGCACTACTGTCCATATTTGCGCGAGTTGGTTTTCCTGCAGAAATTCAATCAGATCAGGGCACAGTGTTTACTAGCGCTTTGACGACAACTTTTCTCGAAAGGTGTGGGGTAAAGCTGCTACACAGCTCAGTGTACCACCCACAGTCGAATTCCGTTGAGAAGCTCCACTCCGTCATGAAGCGCGTGTTGAGAGCCTTGTGTTTTGAACATCAAACTGACTGGGAGCTGTGTCTGCCTGGGGTGATGTTTGCTTTAAGGACCGCGCCGCATGCGGCTACGGGGTTTTCGCCAGCTGAACTGGTGTACGGTCGCTCGCTTCGATCTCCGCTTCGCATGCTTCGAGAATCATGGGAAGGTAGGGGCGACGACCCAGTCGTGGTGGAGTACGTGCTTAAGCTCCTCGAACGCTTAAGAAGGGCACAGGAGTTGTCAGGTGAAGCAATGACAAAGGCCCAGCAGAGGGCCAAGGTTTATTATGATCGGACAGCCAGGGCCCGTCGTTTTGAGGTTGGCGATGAGGTCATGATATTGCGCACATCGCTAAACAACAAACTAGACGTGCAGTGGGAGGGCCCAGCGCGAATTGTTCAGAAACTGTCGGACGTTAACTACGTGGTAAGTCTGCCAGGAAAGCGGAAAGCACAGCAAGTTTACCACTGTAATCTGCTCAAACCTTATAGACAAAGGGAAGCAGTGGTGTGCATGATGGTAAACGTTCCTGAAGAGCTTCCGGTCGAGCTTCCGGGACTAGGCTCAGTGACGAACAGGGAAGACACCGGTCAAGTCATTAGTGACCTTATCAGTAAAGCACCGCTGTCGCCTGAGCAGAAAACCGAACTACACCAGCTATTACAAGAGTTTCAAGGTCTGTTCTCTGAGAGGCCTGGTAGGACTTCTGTACTTACTCATGATATAGAACTTACCTCCACAGAGCCAGTACGATCCAAGGCGTATCGGGTGTCACCCCGCCAGAGCGATATTATGGAGGCTGAGGTAAAGAAAATGCTACAGCTCGGTGTTATTGAGGCAGGTGAGAGTGATTATACCTCCCCTTTGATTTTAGTTGAGGTACCGGGCAAGGAACCTCGTCCTTGCGTCGACTACCGCAGGCTTAATTCCATCACTAAGGATCAAATTTATCCGATCCCTAACATCGAGGAGCGCCTTGAGAAAGTTAGTAGCGCTCAGTTTATTTCCACCCTAGATCTTGTCAGGGGTTATTGGCAGGTTCCACTTACAGAAGAGGCTAGTAGGTATGCGGCGTTCATTTCACCAATGGGAACATTCCGTCCTAAAGTGTTGAGTTTTGGTTTGAAGAACGCGCCATACTGTTTTTCAAGTCTCATGGATAAAGTGTTGCGGGGACAGCAAGAATTCGCTTTACCGTATCTAGACGACGTAGCGATATTCTCCGCATCCTGGTCTGAGCATATGACACACTTGCGGGCAGTGCTAACCCGCCTGCGCGAAGCAGGCTTGACAGTAAAGGCTCCTAAGTGCCAGTTAGCACAGGCCGAGGTTGTCTACCTCGGTCACGTGATTGGTCAGGGTCGTCGCCGCCCCTCTGAAATAAAAGTGGCCGCTGTGCGAGACTTTCCGCAACCGCGCACAAAGACCGATATTCGGTCGTTCTTAGGTGTCGCCGGCTACTATCAGAGGTACATCCCTAGGTACTCTGATATCGCGGCTCCCCTGACGGATGCTCTAAGAAAGACAGAGCCTCAAACAGTCGTCTGGGACGAGACAAAGGAAAGAGCTTTTAGCGCCCTAAAGAGTGCCCTAACAAGCCAGCCTGTGCTACGATCGCCAGACTATACAAAAGGGTTCATTGTTCAGTGCGATGCTAGTGAGCGAGGCATGGGCGTTGTACTGTGCCAACGGGAAAATGGAGAAGTAGAACACCCCGTCCTGTATGCTAGTCGTAAGCTGACCAGTCGTGAGCAGGCGTATAGCGCCACCGAGAAAGAGTGTGCATGTCTCGTGTGGGCCGTTCAGAAATTGTCATGCTATCTAGCCGGCTCGAGGTTTATCATTGAGACAGATCACTGCCCTCTCCAATGGCTGCAGACCATCTCTCCCAAAAATGGCCGCCTCCTGCGCTGGAGCCTCGCTTTACAACAATATTCCTTTGAGGTGCGTTACAAAAAGGGGAGTCTCAACGGTAACGCCGATGGCTTAAGTCGAAGCCCCTAACGTAGGAATCAGCCTCAAAATTGTTTGTTACTGATGTTTTTCTTCCTGAGGCAGGATTTTTTTTTAACATATTGCTTTTGTTTAGTGTTTCAAAGTGATGATATGCTTTCTAGTGCAATTTTTCAATTTGTGGACGCGTTCTGAGTGATGCTAGACTACTGTAAGGAACTAGGCAGTGGTATAAAAAGGGGAAAGAGCCTGGCAGGGCTTAGTGAGGGTTGTGCCGTGCTTGCTGACTGAGCGGTTGAGTTTTCAGCGTAGTTCTAACGCTTGCCGGGAACGAGAACAAAAATGTGAACTCTCCCGAAGTCACTTTGCAGTGTCCCGTGCGAACCTGAACGAGAGAACGAGGCCTTCTCTGTGCGCTGCGCTCAAGAAACGTCAAGGGACGCCCGACTTCGGTTATGAGCATCATCGAGCGACATCCCTCCGGACAGCGGATGCAGTCCCCTGTCCATCGGGATCTCCTTTCCCCGGCGGGGCGGTCTGTTGCGTTTCGCCTGCGACACGTGGTTTTGCCGGCGCGACGGCGGCGGGGCGGCGGACATTTTGGCCCGATCGTCGTCACCGCAACACTCATCGCCAGGTGTTTCCAGGCGCGTCTGCGGCGATGCGACCGCCTAGGGATTTCGTTCCAGTCATTGTGCCCGAAACAGGCGAGGCCAAAGCAGGGATCTCCTTCCAGTTATTGGGCCCGAAACAGGCGATGCCAAAGCAGGGATCTCGTTCCAGTCATTGTGCCCGAAACAGGCGATGCCAAAGCAGGGACCATCTTCTCGTTACAGTCATTGTGTCCGACCGGCAGCGCCACGACAGTATGCTGCGCAGCGCCACGACAGTGTGCTGCGCAGCGCCACGACCAGGTGCTACGAGATCGTGCGCAGCGCCACGACATGGTGCTACGGCATCGCTACGACAGTGTGCGTCACCATTAGCCCATTGTACATTCACGTGCTCGTCTTTTGAGGGGTTCCTTCTTGCCCTCAACTGCGAGAGTATAAAAACAGCTGCCCCCGGACGCCAGAGGAGGGCTCCGATTTCTTCTGTTGAGTGAAGTGCTCTCCCGTCTCTCTACTTCGGTCAACCTGACCGCCAACTCTTTGCGATGTTAAAATAAACAAGTTGTTTCGTTGTTACCAGTCGACTCATGCTTTGCCGGGACCTTCGGATGCTTCGAGTTGTACCCCAGGCCGCCAGGCCAACGCTACCCTTGGGGCTTGCGACCCAGGTACAACCACGGGCGTCAGCGCCGAGTTCCCATCCGATCGCTCCAGTGTCGCGATCCCAAATAGCGGCTAACAGGGACACAAAGAACTACGAAAAGAATCAGTCTTTAACAACGCGCAAAAGAACTCCCTGTGGCCTTACCGTGAAACAGCGATGAAGCAGTGGTGTCAAAAAACCCGACAACGAATCTGGGGCACATTTTGCAGAATAAGGTCACCGCCAGCAGGGCGACGGAGCCTGAATGGAGTTCCCACGTGCAGAGTCAAGCCGCCTGTGAAGCTGCTAGCCACAGCCGCAGCCTCAGCCACATTTTCCTTGATGTGCTCAGCCAACTAGCGGAATCGGCGAATCTCACAGCTGTTGTGCTCGAGTAACCTCGCATTTGGTCCTCGTCTGAGTGCCGTCATGAGCGCCACTTGTGTCTAAAGTGCGGCCGCAAATGTAAAACGAGATTTATGCTAAAGAACATTCACCAACGCATTCATGAAATGGTGCAAATAGCCCTGACATTTCATACGGGGTAGGAGCGGTAAGCGTCAAGCGTTACATTGCGAGCACCCTTACTTGCATGTCCACTTGCAGCGTAACACACCGGCATGATCGTGGTTTTTGAGCATGTGGAAAGACGGCTTGGGTATGGATGTAGCGATATGTCTAGCCGGGAGGATGGTTCAGTTCTGCACAGGAAAGAAGTCAACCTAATTAATTTCCGCGTATTGCATCAACCCGAGCAATGCCATCCCGTGCACATAGCATCAAGGTATGGCACCTGTATAACGTAACGCAGCAGCTGTTAACATTACGTGACGTCAGTATGTTAAGCCATAAGACAAGCATGCATTTACATTAAATAAGCGACCCGTCCGCTGATTCCCACAGTTCGTATTATTCCCATCAATTTTCCTGACTCTTCCTGATTTTCATGAATGACTTGCCCTCTAACATTAAATCCAATGTTCGACTATTTGCAGTTAACTGCGTTAGCTACCGTCAAATCAGCTCCCCCGCTGATCCTATCGCTCTCTAACATGACCTTCAATTTGTCACTAACTGGTGTTTGGATTGCAAAATGACCCTGAACACTAGCAAGTGCAATCTAATGAGATTTACTCGCAAGAAATCCTGCTGTATATTCATTTACTCACTTGGCAATAGTATCGTCGCTCGCACATCTTCAGACAAGTACCTTGGCATTATTCTAACACCTAGTCTTTCATGGTCATCCCACATTGATAAAATAACGACTAAAGCATCGCGGACTCTCGGATATCTAAAACATAACCTGCGCAGCCTCTCCTTCCCTCACCAGAAAGATAGCCTACCAAACATTAGTGCAACCGCAGCTCGAATTCGCAGCTTCTATATGGTCACCTCATCAGGCATATCTAATCCATCTTCTCGAGTCGATCCAAAACCGCGCTGCACGTTTCATTGCCAGATATTATGGTCCATTTTCGTGCGTAACTAACATAAAATTGTGGTTGTCGCTTTCATCTTTCTAATCACGCAGGAATATACCATTACTTTGTCTTCTGCCCGAAATATGCATAATGTACGCCCATCTACTTTATCGCTCGTTCGTCTCTCCCGCACATTTAGACGTCAGCGTAATCATTTGTTTCCTGCGCATCTTCGGTCACACCAATGCATCCAATTGCTCAGCTTTGCCACCTGCGATTGCGCTGTGGAATGGTTTTCCTGATAACATTGCTGACATTAAAGGGACACTAAAGGTTACTATTAAGTCAACGTGGACTGTTGAAATACCATCACAGAAACCTCGAAACGCTTGTTTCGTGCCAAGGAGAGACTTATTTTAAGAGAAAATGCGTTCTGATGCGTCCGCGTACCTCTAGCGCAGTTCAAGTCGCCCGCCCTCCGATCGAGGAGTACTGACATCATGGTCTCATAGTGACGTTGCGCCATCGGTGAGTAGAACGGCGTTCGCAGACGGCGCTACGGCTTTTCTGCGCAAAACGCAAACGCGCGGCCAGAAACAGAGCCAAGACAGAGCCGACAGCAGAGCGAAAGCGGGAGTATGGCGGCTAGTGGAAGGAGAAACGAATTACGTCCCACGGCACACGGAGAGTCCGTTTTCGTTAAACTATAAGGCTGCGGCGAGCTCGCAGCGTGGTCGGCGTGGTCTATGAGAAGCGACGAGCCTTTTCGCACTCGCAACAGGGCTTACAAATGTGCGAATCGACGCAAAACTCGGCCTAGAAACGTGCTTCGCCACAGCCAGGGCTCAATACGACCCAAGCTGGCACGACCCAGACGTCGTTTCCCGCACCGCCACCAGGCGCCGCTACTATACCTCAAACTCCAGCGCAAGACGCCCATCAGCTGGTACTTCATTCTATGACGCTAACTTCGACGCTCGTCGCAATGGACCCTGACACCGACAGATTGGCTCGCGATGGTGGGCTCAACTTCAGCGATTTGAGCCCCGACGAGCGCGACCTGCTGCTGAGGGCTCGCACTGCCGGCGTCGTTGCGTACTACGACGGCGGCCTCGACACCGGCTCTCCGGAGCGGGAAAGCAACGAGGGCTTCCCACGACATCACATGGACGTGGCATTCTCGCTGCTTGTTCCAAATGAAAGTTTCGCGAGCCAGCAGAACCCTCACAGCACGACGCGATAACGAAACTACTGAAACTCCAAAGCGTGCGCGGCGCAGAGTCGAGCGCGCAGAGTCGAGCGAAAACGAAACCTTTCGAACACCCATATTACTGAAGGGTAACGTCAAAATGTTATTTTTTCTTAGAATCGAATAGACGTAGACAAGTAGCATTTTTTTCCGTCTTATAATCGAATGAAATGATATTTTTAATACGAGTAGTTGAGTATTAGTAACACAAATTATGCGGAGTCCTTTCGTCATCGGGCTAGTACCGGAATGTCGCTGGGGGGTCTCAAATCGTGTCATGCATTTACCTCAATTTCTCGGTTACTAAAGCTCCGTTCGCGATTATATTGACGCCTTAGACGTTCTAGAACATTGCTCTACCACTTTAACTTGAGTTTCTGGTAACCTTTAGTGTCCCTTTAACGACCCATTAACCTTCACACAAAAAATCAGTGCAATATTTGGCTAGCACTTAGCTAAAAACAAGCATCTGTTTTAGTTTTGTTGCTCTTAACTTCATTGTTGTGTATTTATGTAAGCATTTGTTCTATGGTTGTTTGCTTTTCTGTATATTGAAAAGTTAACAACTGTTAGATTACTTTGCTTTCTTTTTATCTTTATTGATTTCGTGCTCTATTGTTTATTATTTCATTCTCGTTCTGTTCATATTTATGCAACAAAAAACATGTTCTTGCTCCACAATTGTTATCTGTACCACCCCCCTCACGCAATACTCCTCCTGGAGCCTGTGAAGTATATGAATTTAAAAAAATGTAAATGCAGAACTTTGTACATATTTCGTCAGGATTTTTTAAATCGTATTGAGATTATAGATTATACATTATAAAAATTAGAATTATTGGACGCTGACTGATAAACTAAGACGATACTGACTAACGTTGATGGTTTATCGTTGGTCTCATCTCGTGTGCAACCGAGGTTCGACGCCTGCAATGCCACCTGGCTGTGCTCTTCATCGAGAGTGCGTTGTGAGACGCCTGGCAGCTGTCAGGGGGCTGTTCCCTCTGCACAGCTGGAGCGTCCTTGCGTGATGTGTTGGACCAATACATCGTAACTACGTACAGTAAGAACATCGCCTGAGGAGTTGAAGCTTTACGCTAAACATTGCTATTGCGGTCAGTGATTTGCCCGTCCGGCTAAACTTTTAAATTTCGTTTTGTTCTGCAATAAAGGCATCTGCATTGTTTGTTTAAATACGCTATTCGTATGTTTGATTTTGCCTTTCTCTGATACCAATTCACATGGAGAAGCTTTCTTTATACGACGTGCAATATGTTCGCTGACGATTACAAGTCAGTCATTTTCTCGTCGTGTCTCAGTTGCTTAGCCAAGTTGAATAGCGGTATGGACGTAAGTGATAACAGCAAAACGAGCACAATCTATGTGCAATCGCTGCGGCGGAATCCGCGGTATATAAAAGGAAATACTGCCGGTGACGATAACGAAGCACTTGTTCCTCGCCGCGTTGCAGAAGTCAAGTCTACGATAAGTGCTCGGCATTGTACGTGACATTGGGTGCAGGGCTCATTTTATCTGACCTTGTGGCTGCTTCGGTCAAACTGTATGAGACCACACAGTGGCGATAAGCTCGATTGAAAACGCCTCTGCACTCTTGTTCGAGCGTAGGATTCGTGCCAGAAGACACCGTCATGCCGGATCACGGACTGGGACGGGTGCACCGTTTTCGCGACCACGTCGTCGCCGGCGTCAACTGGCGACCGACGCGGTTCGTCGACGAGGTTCCCAGTTCACGTGTATGCAGCCTCTGCCGCATGATCCCGAAACGGATGCTGCTGTTAGCGTGCTCGCATGCTCTGTGCGAATCTTGCCACGCAGCCAGTCTGGAAGGGAGCGTTGGACAGTGTCCATTGGATCAAGTGCAATTCGAAGAAGCGGATTGCGTCGGTTATGAATTCCTTACAAGAATAGCAAATACCTTGAAGGTGAGGGTGAAAAACCATTTCTCATGTTCCTTTCTTCTGGGGGGGCGGGATAGAAGGGGGGACTAAGAGAATTCTGCATTAGCATTTGTTGTGCTGCTTTTTATCTGCATGACTTGAAGTAAGATTGTACGATTTACTATAGCAGAACTTTAATGTTATAGGTTAGCCTGACTAAATTTCCCTTTCTATGTTGATAAAAACTCACACACTAGAACAACACTAGCTCAATGTACCCTCAGGTGAAATATTGTGTTGGACCCAAATATTTCTTCATTTTTTAGTGTGATAGATCTAGAAAGGAAAATGCAAAAAACAAAGGCAATAAATTTACATGTCCAACATCACACTGACATTTCGACATTGTCGTTTCGACGTGACATTTGAAGCGAGAATGCGAAATCGGTCCATTTCATGTAGTGATTATCACAACTTTTCAAACATTGCTCTTTCTTCTCTTGAAATTTGCGCTAAAGCATCAGAAATGTTGTTGGGTACATGGCAAAGCGAAATTCACTTGTGATTCTCCTAACCAAAAGCTTTGCTTCCGACATTTCTTTTGCTTCTAATTCTTAATTTAAGACGTTATTCCTGAACAGCTACCGCCCAATGTGTTTTCCCCTACAAACCGCCTTAGAAAAGCGATCTGGTCCCTAATCCGTGACCGCACTTATTTAGCGAGTAAGCTAGCAAATGAGAAGCAGATGGCGGTCTTCACCGTACAACAATGCTGCTCTCGCCGTAGATGTTAGAAGCTGGAAGAAAAGTTGAAGTATGGCATACTTTTCCTTTGATTGTGGCTTACCTAACCTGCTTTATGTGTTAAGTATCTGTATTGCTATTAAGGAGCCAAATCAAGATATTCACCGTGACCTACTGTTTAGGTTTGCTTACTCTTAATGCTTATAGAGAGATAGATACTGCTTGGCGAGTGATCTAAAGCATCACATCCCTAAAGAGTTTCGCGTATATGTTGGTTGTAACCGGACTTCACGTAAGGGCACGTCTTAAATGGTAGGGAGAGCGAAGCATTGCGCCTTTCGTAAAAATAATATGTCGTCCAACAATTGTGATGTCTTATTTTATTTTGTATTAAGGTGTACTGCTGGAACGAAGCGCACGGCTGCGAGTACACGGGCACCATGGACCACATGCTGGAACACTACGAGAACGAATGCACATTTCACACCGTGGAATGTTTGCGATGCGGCGAGGGAGTCCAGCACAGAGACCTGCCAACGCATTACGCGGCCGGATGCAACGCCGGTGTGTCTTCCGGGATCACAGAGTGCCCGTCCTCGGAACGTACAGCACTGAGCCTTGAAGATGTTAACGCTGCCCTTGAAGAATTGAAGGCGAGGCTGGGAGATGCCAACCATGACCGGCTGCTGCCAGTGATCCAGAGCCATTTCAATGAGCTTAAAGAACAAGTCAGAAGTCAGCAAACCATGTTCGCTGGTATCATTCGCGAGATCGGAGCATCCGAGCGCAATTTAGAGGGCGAGATGGGTGAAATCACCGCCACGATTTCAGCGACCGTGTCGCACCCGCCGACTTCTCTGCAAAATCCGGAGGAGGAAGCCAGCACGTCAACGTCGCTTACGTTGCGCTCGGAACACGATCTGATACTTCGCAAGTTGGAACACTTAGCCGACCTGGAAAACTCGCGGCAAAATTCCCCGAAGCCAGAGTCCAGCCGTGTAATTGCTCATTGTAGCATTTTGATGGGTGACTATCGGCATTTATGTAGTGCGCTGATTAAAAGAATTGGGAGCGTGCAGTACGATCTGACCCTGGAAAACAGTGAGGAAATCATTAAGTATAACGGACCGTTGAAGAATTTTGCTGAGATTACGGTGTGGCACATGAGAGACACGTACTTTACGGTTGCCGTCGACAAGTGGGGTAGTATTAGTACAGCTGGTCTCTCGGTGAAGGTCGAGTTTAACGGGATGCTGGCGGACTCTAGGTGCGTGCCACCTTTTTGGCAGATGAGCGTGTGGGATAATGCAACACAGAAACGTCATTGGTTGACTCGCTTTGACATACATTGTTTTGCCGTAGAATGCCAGCGGTATGATAAATCATTGCTACACTTTCACCTCGAATTCCATAAAGATATTCCCTCGCTGCAGAGTGGCAATTTCCTCCGAGAGGGAAAGATATTGTTCCAAATCCGCCTCAGCGATAGTTGGACGGACGGTAGTTTCGAAGGAGAACCCTAACGTTCGTCCTCGCAGAATGTGTACTGCACTGCCGGATCGTCCTTGGCAGCTCCCATGTGTGTGACATGAGCTTAGCGAACTTTTGATGTCCTTTCTCCTAAACGAAACTGGCTCTGCGAAATTTCTTTTTTTTTATTTGCTACGCGTTGTAACTGTGAGCCCATCCTTTTATTACTTTACTGGCTGTTCATTTTGTTGTGTATTTAGGCTGCTAATACGGTTGGTGTTTCTGAATACTGTGCTCATCTTGTGCTCCTCAATTTGTTTCCGACATTATGGCGCCCAGTTCGATTTTCGATTCTCCTCTCTAATATGGTCGTTCGGCGGCTGGAAGCGATTGGTTGCAAGGCGACGTTCTTTGTGCAAAATACACTGTAGCACTGCGCGTTGCCCTGTTTGGGAAATGTTTGGCAAAGTTAACGTTTTGAGTGTTGAGGCCTTCGCTTATGACTTTAAACCGTATTTTCGGCAAGTACTTTGTACTCCGAAATCGATAAACGGTGTAGTCAAAACTCTAATCACACACGCAATCAGACCATGTACTGCTACAGCAGCTAGATTGCTCAGATAATTTGTGTTGGCACAGATGACGTTTTGAACAAGAAATCTCTTGTTTCGATACTTCTGGGTGGGAATGACGCTTACACAAGAATAGAATTGATAGTGATGACGAAACTGCGTCTTGACATCAGAGTGAGTGATTTCGTAAATCTACTGGCACGTGTGCCCGAAGACCCGATGGGAGCTAAAGGACTGCTGATCTTTACGAGAGAGCAGGCGGTGCCAAAAAATAGGTATAAGAGTTTTTTTTTCAACTTGATTTAGAGCGTGATGAAGCGATCAACAGGCTCGCATGCGCATTCGCGTGGGTAATCATACCATCTACTGGTACATCAGCTGGATTGCTCAGATGATTTGTGTTCGAGCAGATGACGTTTATAACAAGAAATCCCTTGTTTTTTGGTTGCGGCTTACACCAGAATACAATTGATAGTGATGACGAAACTGCGTCCTGTCATTAAAGCGAGTCATCCGCGTATTTCTACTGCCACGTCTGCCCGAAGACCTGAGACCTAAAAAAGTGCTGATCTTTACGAGAAAACAGGTGGCGACTAAGAATGTGAGTTTGTTTTCTCCAGCTTGCTTGGGAGTGTGATGAACCGATAAACACCCTCACATGGGTGTTTTTATCGTCGCTGCTTTCTAAGGCCTATAATTGATCCTGGTGCTTTTCTTACGTGTCCTGCGTTAAACTCGCGGTGTCTACTTTTATTTTACAGTTTTCAGTTATTGCAGCGATCTATCGACCTCCCGTATACAGAAGCTCCTTTGTTTTATTTTTGAAAGCATTAGTTGCCGAATCAGTGCAATAACACTGGTTTTAGAGCTTTGTGTTAACTTTAGTTCGGCCATGAGGCAGAAAATATGAGGCATGTGGATTAATAATTAACTACAGCTTGATTCCGCGGTGCACCGAAAAGAAGCTACACGGGAATTTAAGCTACTTCACACAGTGGTTTTGTTTCGTTTATCGCGTTTTTTCTATGCTTAGATATTCGTTATTTCATATTTACTCGCTAAAAATGTATAATTTCCTTGTACTCATTTCTTTCTGCTAATTCCCTGTGTCCTCCCTTCACGCACTACTCATTCGGGAGGCTGTGAGGTAACTGAATAAAGACATAAACTTTTCTCCGCCGTTAGAATGATGCCACCGATTTTTATAATCAAACTCTCGGCCTGTATCTCATCACACGAAGGGCCGCCCTGGTATGTCTGGGGGTCTACAGAATAAACAAACACCATGAAAATTGCAGCAGCGACTACCTCTGAAATACTTCGGAATGCTTACGCTAATTTCAATCGTAAGCATCTCTGTGTGTTTAAATACCTTAAAAACGCCAAAAACGACAGTTTGTGACTCGCAGGTGGTTGCCCAGGTGGATAAGCGGTGTCACTTTCTTCAAAACACTTTTCCTATTACACGTGCAGCGGCGAGCAGGCACAAAATCATGCCACAGTTTTCGTCTTTCGCTCCATACGGGTAAAGCACTAAAGGAAACCTTCACATAAGCATTTAAAGCTGGCAACTGATACAACAAAGCTGTGTGACCGAGTTTTCCCACCCCTCGAAAGCACTCGGGCACTGCTTTGTGAGTCGTAGTTTGCTTGCAGCCAGTACGCAGCACCTATTAGAGTTACGTTTCAGAGCAGTCTGGAGGCTGTTTCATGAGGGATGAATATTAAACCTGTTATCACGTTTGCAAGCAGCATTCTTTCCTATGTTTATGTATTCTTGTGCACAAGACAAGCTGTGCTCGGAGATTGCTGCCCCACAGGCTGCGTTACAGCACCACGGCGTCAGCTTGCGCCACCGCACCTGTACAAAGGCTGAGCTGCCATCCTAGTCTGAGCCGTTGTAACGTCAAGAGAAAACAAAGTTTACGAATAACTGGTTAAAAGGTACAGGCATGTAACCCATTGTCTATTCGCACGAGATACACGCAATGTAAATTTTATTTGATAATCTTTTGTCATTACGTTTCCAAGCAAGATCGGAGCTCGGACACTCTTCGTTTGGTGCATTTTATTATCACAAGAAAATTGTGACGGAACTCATCTAAACAGCCTCGATCAAAAAACTTGACAGTGACTTAAGTATCCTAACAAGATTTCCATTATCAAACCAATATGACTTCTGGCAATTTTTTTCCTGAAACGTGACGTCATACTTTGTTACTTGTCTTTCACACCTCAACCTTAATATCCCCTAGTCAACTTTGCTCAAATTAGAATCAGCCTAAATCTACTTTAATCCGCCTGGCTCTCATTTGTATCCAGCTTAATTCACCCTAATCCAATTTATTCCACCTTAATCCACACCTTTCTCTAATTAGTACCAACCTTAATCCACCTTAATCTACATTAGTGCACTTTAAACCACCTTAATCGGATTGAATGCACCTAAAAGCAGTTTATTTCACCTACATTCACTTTACTTTACCTTAATTCCATGCATTCCCTCTTAGGTCACGTTGCTAATAATTTTTCTGATCTCAATTTTGTATTTCTACTGGCGTCATACAAGACGCTGATGACGTCTCTGATGCTGATGTGTCTTGGTACCACTCGTTGTGTAGAACGCCGGTTTTTCTGCCTCACGGGACGTACAATGCTTACGCATCAATAATCACGCAAAATAACGGAAACTGAAAGCAGGAATAGGGCACTTCCGTTTGCAGTGCTAACCCAACTTGTTATAGATTAAAGTCTTGTTCATCTTGCTTTCCCACTGAGGCCTGTTAATCAGGCTGCTATGACTTGCGCCCGAGTGCATTGTCACGTCGTGCTTTTCCCATTACGCGGGCTTTCTCGCTTTTCAGGACATTCAAACACGGCCCATTATTGTGGAGGTCATTGTAGCAGAAATAAACGCGGCAAAGATAAACACAGGACACCACGGGCACCGCTTTCGTTTCCTACGATTCTTTTAACATCTTGGCAATTAGAGCAAGCGATAGAGATTTGCTAATTTGATTAGTCCAGTGGTATGTAAGGGGCAAAAGGATTGTTGTTAGTTACTGAGCGCGACTCTAAACAACGTTCATGCACTTTTAATATTTGCGGAATAATAACTGTTTTTTTAAAATTAGTGCCTCCCCTCCGGACACGTTCTTTATATAATATTCAAGATGAAGGTGTTTCAAATTCATTGATTCATTTCAAATGATCTAAAAATTTAGTTTCTCTCTGTGTCCACAGCCGCGGAAGGGGACATCGCACTTTCTCTTTACTTATCTGTCGCTGCTTCCGCCAAACTTAAATTCTGTGTAACCTATAAAGTCTCACCGAAGATTCTCTGTTTTGGCGCGAAGTTTCTATTTTTCTCTACTTATGCACTGAAGCACATGTTTCACTGCTCTAAGCTTCTTTTTTTTTTTTGAGACATCTTGTTTTAACACCAAAGTATTTACAAGAACTTCAGTTTGCATTTCAGTTTTTATCGTGTAGAGCATAAGCAATGCTTGTACTGGCAGATGAATGAATGAATGAATGAATGTGCAAACGTTCTTCTTTCTTGAAGAGGGAGACGGGTGCCTACAGAATTGAACCTTGCTGCTAGACAGGGTTCCGGTGCCCTCTTAGCCTTGCGCAGTGAGTTCGAACTAGCTTGCATGGACAGGCAAGATCAACTTGAGATCGGGAAATACATGTATTGCATGCGTGAAAGAAAGACTTCACTGTGGCAAATAAAGACATATTACGTAGTATTACGTGCCCCAAAGCACGATGTCGGGATGAAGCACGCCGTACAGTGGAGTGCTATGAAATAATTTTTATCACCTGGAGCTCATTGATATACTTGCAAATGTAATTTACAATGGCGTACTTTCATGTCGCTACCCTCGAAATGCTGAGCCCGCGGCAGGGAGGTAACCGGCGGCCTTTACGATACAATGCCTCTGCTGCACGACCTGCAAAAGCCAAACAAGAAAGAACGAGTTAGAGAGGAACAATGACAGCAACCGAGACAATTCACGAAATGTGTTTAATTAACTGTCAGTTGCGCATTGTTTACGAACGGTATGTCTTCAAGAAATAATATATTTATTCCTGTGTTGCGTTCACTTCAGCACTCGTGCTATACTATGGTGAATTTCGATGTCCTGCCTAAGTTGCTGCTGCAGACAGAGTGAATTCGGACACGGGAAAGTTGGATAGACGGGGATGTTGGAAACAATATTTGTTGTAGGCGGGCTTCGTCCGCTGTTCGCCGCATGTATTCCCGAACCGAAGAGATGGCTTTCAGTAAGAGGTGGCCGCAATTGTGTGCTGTACTACTGCCTTTTAGAAAGAAAAAAATAATAAAAAAAGAATGAGCGAGCATAACCTACGTTTGCCACCACTTTACAACACCCATAGAAAACATGTGCAAGCAAAAAATTTACTTCCTCTTTCCAGTACAGTCATGGGATTGGGAGCATAAAATCGCCTTGATCTGTCCGCGATTGCTTGCGCTTAAAGTAGACAAGTGAACGTGAAGCAATTATATTGGCGAGTAGTCACCAATAATATCAGCGCAATGACAGTCTGAATGACAGTGACAATGACGTCATAAATGACAGTCTAAGAACGCGCAGACGCGTGCCACGGTAACGCGTGACGGTCGCAGCGCATGCCTAGGGAGTATGGTTGCCTGCTGCTGAGGTGAATAGTGGCTAGCCTGAAGCCGTCGGCTTACATCCAGGCGGCGCTTCCAGCACTCCCCTTGTTCCTGTCCGTGTGAACGAATGATTTCTGTGGTCTTACGCAGTGGGTGGACAGTTGGGCTTGTTTCTGTGTTGGCAATAAACGGTCGCCATTGTGCTGGTAGGCCACGGCAAATTCAATAGCTTTGATATATTTGTCTCTATCTTGAAAACTACAGATTAATAAATTTGATGCTAATATGTGTATAAATAAAATAGGCGGTTGCCAGTTTCTTTCTTGGCGCCCTATATTTCTATTAGTCGCTTCACTTGTTGCTGTAACGGGCAGCGCTCTCACTGTTATCGCTTCGGCTTCGACTCTGATAGTCTGCTCCGGCCGCCCTCAATACACGTGCAAGTTTGGTTTTATACTCTGCAGTTTAATGTTATTTTTTTCTGTCACCGAGTATCTTCCGGTAATGTTGGAAGTACCTGGGAAAGTGCACATAGCTTGTGGTGTGGCAGATCGAGGAGAAACAGCGGGACGAAATCGTCCGTTTCTACGTGATCCAGAGGTAAGCACACTTTTGCTGCAGTATATTGCTGGAGAAAACAAAAGAAACCCTTTTGAAAAGAGCTATAAGACAAAACAAAAAAATCACCCGCAGTTTCTTTCTGGTAGATATAGTGTTTGGTTGGCCGGGCGCTTTTCACTGCTTTGTTGTAAGCAACTGAAGATAACTGGTGAAAGTTGCTCATTTCGCGATTGATCCTAGCTAACGCGTACATGGAAATTTTGCTTCATTATATGATAGTGGTTTGTCTTCATTTCCGCACGAATACAAAACATGCAGGTTGTAGTTTACGGGCAATTTAATGGTTCCTGCGTCAATTCGTGACGTTGGAGGACATTCCGCTGACCAGCTTATTGTTGAAGCGTTACCCGCTGTGTATGTTGGTAAACATGGCAGAAGCCGAACAAAAATTGAATAACGTCACAGTCACCGCTTGCGTTTTGAATTACAAGAAGTCGGAGCCCCCTGAGCGACGACCGAGGTCCGCTTCACTAGTTAGCTTGTGCCTAGAAGGAGATAATTTTTTCAGCGGTTCTTTGTGCTATGAATATTGGTTTCGCATTGAGCTGTTCTTTACTAATGATCTCGCGGTATTTTTCAATTATCTTGGCGTAACAAATGGTGAATGGACGCTAAACGGTGAGACCTGAAGGGTCTGACGGGGGAGATGTACAACGGCTTGTACCACTTCATAGACCAGGTCAAGGCCGAGCCGGCTAAAGCAAGACTGGTGGTGTTGGAGTAGAAGAGCGGTCCCCGATCGATAATAGTAAGCTAATCGTTATTGGTGGCGAATAGCTCTGCTTCTGTAGTTAATTACTTTCAGAAATAAATCAATAGACCGCTCACGGCGAGAGCTGTATTCTTCCCTTGTCTGGTTCCGTATATTCTGCGTATGCGCGAAGAAAGTGCGTGCTTCTGAGATCCCGTGTATCGGTTGCTCATCTGCTGCCCCATGTTCCCGATTATCGGCGAAACTAATACCCATGTGAAATGGCAAATGTAATGTAATTTCCAACGACGGAAATTAGTTGACGTTAATGCCATTATCACTACGCGCTGTCACAGCGCGAAAGCTCACATAATTTGAAAAGGATGTCCTTGACGATAGTAAAGAAAGAGAGGCAGAAAGAGCGTTAAACCCATTTCTCGAAGTAAATGTTTCGCAATATGCTAAGTTGCGCTGTAACGCGGTCTTCCCTTTCAAACCATGCTTTTTGATCACTAACTTGTCGACTCTGCCGACCAAGTCAAGCCAAGTCGAAGATCAGGCAAGCAGCATGGCGGAAAGCATGAAATTCACTACCCTTGCTGAAGAAGAACGAGAACGGTAGTTTGGTGTCATCGCGGCTATGATGTGCATGCGGGCTCCTAATATGCACATTGTCGGCACGTGCCATAGGAAAATAGGCACGTGCATTAATGTGAAGTCAGCCGGAGTATCAGCGGCTGATGCTTCATTGTGTACACTACAATCAACGCTAGAAACGGCCGTCAAGTCACTGAAGTGCGAGTACCTTTGTGTAATTATGCCTTGCGGAGCTCTGAAATGTTTATAAATTAATAATCAGGCAATAAAATCGAAAGAATAGTTAAGTTTTGGTTAAAGAACAAAACGGAAAAGCATGTACTACTTGCGAAGCTGATCGGCGGTAGGCTCGTGGTGTCGAAGATACTTATTCGGTAACGAATGCGAATGCGTTTGGCGAACTGATTTCTTTGGAAATGTGTTCAACGGATTTTATAACGTTTTACCGTGTGACAGCGAACAGGTGGCATTCTGAGCGAATGTCATTTGTTGCAAATGGAACTAGATATGTCGCCTGACAGGGGTATAAACGAGTCGTACTGCTTCTGCTGCATGTCGGATTCGGGGGTCGTAACCTCGGAGTCTGGCGTCACGTGGAGGGTCGCTCCCTAGCCTACGCCACCGGTGAATCTCGCGACGAGTAGCTCGCTTACGCAACGACACCGTCACACGGAGGCTGAGAGCTGTCACGCCGTCGTTCGAGTTTTCTTGAAGAAGGCTGCTTCTTTCCTGAAACGTATGAGGTCGAGAGGATGATGAACGGAACGGGGGGTTTATTTGTGTTTGTGAGGCAAAATTATTTACAACACAAGGAATACGCGAAGTGGCCGGAACGCACAGCGCAGTACGTCGTTCTCGTAGCATGAGTTACGCATCAAATCAGGCTGCATGTTTTCGGAGAGCATTTGAGGACACACTCGCACACCAAAGCACACTCGAAACAGTGCGCTTAAATTACTTTGGTCTCGCCAGATCCCGAGGCCGCAGAAACCTGTGGTTACACCACCCTCCAGTCGAAGCGTTTGTAGTTCGCCGAAGGCTCCGCATTGAGTGCGAGGGTGCACACAATCATTCCGACACCTTTGTTCATGGAACACAAGCGTAGAAATGCCCGCGGGTGCACCCGGTTCACTGGTCCATCAGAGAAAGAAGGGGATAGGAGGTGACACGCATGACTCCATTGGCGCGACTTGCCCGCTGGGATGGCCCAGCAATTAGATGGTTCGTCTGTCAACGGGCTTGGGCGGCTAGCGCCGGCTGCAACGAACCGGGTTCGAACGTATCTTCACAGGACTTCCTCGATGTAAGCGTCGAGGTCGGCGACTTAGGGTCATCCATCAACCCTATAGCCGATCAACGTGTCTCGCCTTGATGTCGCCGCTGGTCTGTCCGAGGGGATGCATTGCGTGCTTCAGAAAAAACGATTCGTCTCACGAAAGCAGGACAGCCTCGAAGATCGCTCGTAAAATGTAAGGATTTTTGCAGCGAAATTTTCTCTGGAATTCGGGATGTTATGGTGTCCGCGTGGAAAAGCTCTCCCCTAAAATGTGAAAGTGCAAGAGCCACAAAAATAACTGTAGGCTGCCCACGGTGGTAAACGTTTCTACAGGTAATTATTTATTTGGCGCAATGATGTGTAATACTTGTACACAAAAAAAATTACCGCCCCAGCATTCTGTATAGAAGCTTAACCAGCTAAGCTGAAATGTGCGGCCCCGGTTTTACAGCAAAGCTGTACACGTCTACCGTCCAAGGAAATTTTCGTATCGTTGGCGTGGTAAGCAAGAAAGTTCCCATAGGTTAGCCGATACCGAAAATAGTGCAATGCCTGGCCGATCCGCGGCGGAGGTAAAGCAGGCGTTAAGCACTCCCCGCACGTTGGCGGATTCCGGAGATAGCGCAATGCTGAACCAACCCGCGACGGAGGTGCATTATGCAAAAAAGGTGAGGCGTGCAGACAGGACACAAGAGAAGTGGACAACACGAACGCCAACTATCAACTAAAGGGAGCGCTGAGGCGAAAGAAAGAAAGAAGACACAAAACTCATCTGCGCAAGCTCTGGAATGGTATCACCACGTATCAGTCGGGTACATGTGCCAGTCTTTCTAAGCTATCTCTCACGTCACATGTACCCGCCCATCATCGTGATCATCGTGATCGGTGGTCACGATGACCACCCATCAGGACAATAATTATGTTCGTACCTCTGTTCAAAATTGTGTGTTACCTCTGTGTCGTGGGCTAAACAGCTTCGCTGGTCATGCACTTTCGCAGAGTGGAAAGGCACATGCATTTTCTTTACATATTTGCGAGTAAACGACGGGTATTTCTTGTTCGCTACTCCGAGGTTTTCTGTCCGCATGCATAAGGTGTGTGTGTGTGTGTGTGTGTGTTGTGTGTGTGTTGTGTGTGTGTTGTGTGTGTGCGCGCGCGTGTGTGTGTGTGCGCGCGCGTGTGTGTGTGTGTGCGCGCGCGTGTGCGTGTGTGTGTGTGTGCGCGCGTGTGCGTGCGTGCGTGCGTGCGTGCTACGATTGGTTGGTCGGCGGCCCGCGCCATAATTCCCGGCTAAACGTCACTGAAACAAACGAGGTCCATATGTACAGCCGTGAGCGAAAAAACTGCATTTTCTTATATCTCACGTTCGTAAACTGAAATTCATGGGTGGCCGAGAAATTTCTCAATGACAACTTGGCACTGCAGTTCTCAATTTACAGTTACACTCTGAAACTGGTACAGCGCAGTATAGAAAGGAAGAAACAAGCCGAGCTGGCCAGATAAAGGAACAGAGCGCTGCCAACTGGTTTATTGGCAAGTTGCACGAAGTACGTATATAGCTACAAGAAAGCATCAGGACATGTCGTCCCAATACTTCACAAAGCATCACACCGATAGAAGGCTACACCATCGTGAGTCACAGAACATGCAATTGTATTATGCAAGGTTAAACTGATCAAGAAATGGTACTTACTGTGGAGATAGGCACAAAGATGGCGCGTTAACGCACGTGTTGCTATCCGTTGCTAGGAGATCAGCTTCAATGATCTCCCGCATAAGTTGTGAAAGGAACACAGCGCTCTGTTCCTTTATCTGGCCGGCTGGGTTTGTTTGTTCCTTTCTATGCTGCGCTGTACCAGCTTTAGGATGCAATACTAACTCGCCCAATACTCAGCCCCAGTGGGTTACACTCGTTCGCAGGGATATAAATTAGCTGTCTCTTGGAATAGCTTGTGCGTGTACTGTTCTTTATGGGACGCGTACAAGATGCGCCATCTACGTTATTCATCAGGGCAAACTCGCAGTTTCAGGCAAAAGAAGCGATCGTTAAATATGACAATTTCGAAACTGCTTGCCGAAGTAAAGGATCGGTTGCCGGGCCTAATGTGCGGGTGCTCGCCACTTTCAACTGTGTTGCGGCGTGCACTTTGTTCTTTCATTTGTCTTATCGTGTAACTTCAATACGCTGGAAATGCCTTTTTTAGGATATTCGACGTTTAGGCTTGCGGGATAGCAGTTTCGTATATCGTAAATGCGTCCGACGGTAACTACCAACGCTTAACACAACCAAATATCCCACTCGTTTTCTGGCTTGATGTCTGCCTGATTAAATAACCATTTCGTTAGCTATACGGCTCGCTCCCTGGCTGGCTCCCTGGCTGGCTTCCTGGCAATGCTATACGTAGCGTGGTTGCATGTTCTGGCTGACGCCCTCTGACAGTAAAACATGAGTCACTCCGTTCGAGTGCAAGGGAGACGTCTGTTTCTATTCCAATAAAAATTAGTATTGATGCAAGCTTCACACGAGTCTGGAAAGTGTAGACATGGCACTTTGGGGAACGCTCACATCGAAAATCATTTAAGCCCGTCAGCTTAACGAACGTAGAGTTTCGAGCACTGTCACTGGTGAGGGATCACGAAATTATTCGGTGTATACTTACTTTACATTTCTTTTAGTCTGTAAGGCGTCGTGAGTGTAACAGACATATTTGTAGGGTTCTTAGTTTTGCGTCTATGTTTCAAAAACCGGAATATATTCTGTGGCATTGCTGCACCTAGGAGCATGCAGCACTACGAGTATGGTTTTTCTCACTTCTTGCGCAATTCATAGGCTATTTTTTTCCATCCTTTGTTAACCCTCAAGATGCTATCTCACGCAGCTCTTGGGTTCGAGCAACCTGGAATTCGCTCGCATTCGAGTGCTGTCGTCAGCGACACTTATAGATGACTTGGGGACGCAACTGTCAGAGGACATTTATACTAAAGGGAATTTACCATTGCGTTCAATAAACGGTGCAAATAGTCCTGACATTGCAAAGGGTGTAGGCGCGTTAAGCATCAGGCGTTGCATTACGTACACGCTTACTTGTAATTTCATTTGCACCGTAAAACTCCCGCATCATCTTGCTTATTGAGCATGTGGAAAGAAGGCTCGGGTATAGATGTAGCGGTATGTCCAGCCGGGACGACGGTTCAGTTCCGCCCAGGAAAAGGAGTCATCCTAATCAATTCTAGTGTATTGCTTCACAAGCCATACCGCCCTCATGCACCTGGCATCAACGTGTGGCACCGACATAAGCTAACGCAGCAGCTGTTAACATTACGTGACGTCAGTATGTTAGGCAGTAACACAAGCGTACATTTACATTAGGTTAGCTTCCCGCCTACCGATTGCCTCAGTTGGTATTATGAACATCAGTTTCATATGTACATGCAGAAGGTTGTACATATCCCGTCAGGCTTCCTCACAACGCTTTGAGGAGATTGTATATTATAGATATTAGAAATAATGGAAGCTGGCTGATAATAATAACACGGTGCTGACAAATGTTGATGGTATATCGTCGGTCTCATCTCGTGCGAAATCGAGGTTCGACGCCTACGGCGCCACCTGGCTGTGCTCTTCATCGCGTGTGCGTTTTGAGACGCCTGGCAGCTGTCAGGGCGCTGTTCCCTCTGCACAGCCGGAGCGTCCTTGCGTGATGCGTCGCGAGAGTACATCGAAACCACGTGCCATCGAAACCACGTACCGAAACGACGTGCCGTCTGACCACTTGAAGTTCTTCGCTAAACCTTGCTATTGCGGTCAAGGATTTGCCGTCAGGTTAGAATTTTAAATATTGTTTTTTTTTCTACCATAAAGACATCTGCATTGTTTGTTTAAATATGGAATTCATATGTTTGCTTTTGCCTTTGTCTGATACCACCTTACATGTAGAATCTTTATTCACGACGTGCAATATGTTCGCTGACGATAACAAGTCATTTTGTCGTCGTCTCAGTTTCTTAGCTATATAGGACAGCGGGATGGCGGAAAGTGATAACAGAAAAAGAAGCACAATCTGTGTGCCCCTCTGCGGTGATATCCGCGGTAAAAGATATGGAACGACTTTCGGCGACGATAACGAAGCACTTTTCCTCGCCGATTTGCGAAGATCGAGTTTGCGATAAGTTCTCGGCATTGTACGCCATATTGGGTGCAGGGCTCATTTTATCTCTCCTTTTTGCTGCTTTGGTCAAAATGTTTGATGCCACTCAGTAGAGATAAGCTCGGTTGAGAAAGCCAGTACTCTATTGTTCGAGCTGGGGATTCGTGCCTGAAGACACCACCATGCCGGACCATGGACAGGGACGCGTGCACCGTTTTCGCGGGCACGTCTTCGCCGGCGTCAACTGGCGACCGACGCGGTTCGTCGACGAGGTTCCCAGTTCACGTGTATGCAGCCTCTGCCACATGATCCCAAAACGGACGGTGCTGTTGCCGTGCGGTCACACTCTGTGCCAATCTTGTCACGCGGCCAGTCTTGAAGGAGGCGTTGGACAGTGTCCGCTGGATCAAGTCCAATTCGAAGAAGCTGAGTGCTTTGGTTATGAATTCCCTACAAGGATAGCGAATACCTCGAAGGTGAGCTGCAAAAAGAGCAGTTTGTGACGTTCTTTTTTGTTTGGAGAGAGGTGGGAGATTAGCACAATTCTGCATTGGCATTTGTTGCACTACTTCACATTTGCACGACCTGCGCTAAGAGTGTGTGATTTATTATTGCCGAAATTTAATTTATTGGTTCAGCGTGGCTAAATTTTCCTTTCTATGTTTATCAAAACTCACGCACTAGAACACGACTAGCTCAATGTAGCCTCATGTGAAATACTGTGTGGGACCTCAATATTTCTTCATTTTTTAGTGTGATAAAAACATAGAAATGAAAAAAAAATGCCGTAAATTGATATGTCCGACCTCACACAGACGTTTCGGCATTATCGTGTCGACGCGACATTCGAAGCGAGATTCCGAAACCGGTCTACTTCATGTAGTGAAAAATGACGACTTTCTCTTCTAACATTAATTTTCCTTCTCATCAACTTCGCACTGAAACATCAGAAATGAAAGTTGGGTACATGCAAAGGTAAATTCACTAGTGATTATTCTAAACAATAGTTTTGCTTCCAACATTATTTTTACTTCAAATTCTTACTTTGAGACATTATTTCTGAACCGCTACCGGCCACGGTGTTTGCCCCTGGAAACGGCCCTATAAAAGCCATCTGGCCCGTGTTGGGTGAGCGCTGTTATTTTGCGAGTAAGTTAGCAAGCGAGAACCAGACGGGTGTCTTCACCGCACAACAATACCGCTGTAAGCGTAGATGAGTTAGAAGCTGGAAGAATAAATGAAGTATGGCATAACTTTTCCTCAATTCTGGCTTACCGAACCTGCTTTTCGTGTTACAGTAGCTCTGTTGCTATTGAGGAGCGCACTTAAGTGATTCGCCGTAACCTACTGTTCATGTTTGCTGCCTCTTAATGTTTATAGAGAGACAGATACTGCTTGGGGGATCTAGAGCATTACTTCCCTGCAGAAATTCGCGTACACGTTGCTTCGCACCGTAGTTGACGTTAAGGAACATTTTAAAAGGCAGGAATAGCGAAGCAACGCACCTTTTGTAAAAATAATTTGTCGTTAAAAAAATATTAATGTCTGTTATTTATATGTTTTATCTTCTATTAAGGTGTTCTGCTGGAACGAACAGCATAGCTGCGAATACACGGGCACCATGGACCGCATGCTGGAACACTACGAGAACGAATGCACATTTCACACCGTGGAATGTGTGCGATGCGGTGAGGGAGTCCAGCACGGAGATCTGCCAAGGCACTACGTGGCCGGATGCAGGGCCGGTGTCTCTTCCGCGATCACAGAGCGCCGGTCCTCGGAACCTACAGCACTGACCCTTGAAGCCGTGAACGCTGCCCTTGAAGACCTGAAGGCGATGTTGGCGGATGCCAACCACGACCGGCTGCTGCCAGAGATCCAGAGTCAGTTGAATGAGCTTAAAGCACAAGTCAGAAGCCAGGAAACCTTGTTCGCTGGTATCACTCGCGAGATCAGAGCATCCGAGCGCAATTTAAAGGGTGACATGGCTCAAATGGCAGCCACGATCTCATCTACCGCGTCGCACCTGCTGTCTTTCTCGAGAAATGCGGTGGAGGAATCCAGCACGTCATCGTCGCTGTCATTGCGCTCGGAAAAGGCGCTGATACTTCGCAAGTTGGAACTCTTAGCCGACCTGGAACATTCGCGGCAAACTTCCCCGGAACCCGATTCCAGCCGTGTAATTGCTCATTGTAAGATTTTCCGCGGTGGCGCTCGGCATTTATATAGTGCGCTGTCAACCACACCCGCGTGGATTAAAAAAATTGGGAACGTGACGTATGATGTGACCCTGGAAAACAGTGAGGAAATCCTTCAGTATCAGGGATTGAGGAAGAAGTTTGCTGAGATTATGGTTTGGCACATGAGGGACACGTACTTTACGGTTGCCATCTTCAAGGATTGGGCTATTCCTGCACCTGTTCTCACCGTGAAGATCGAGTTCAACGGGATGCTGGAGCACTCTAGATGTTGGCCGCCTCTTTGGCAAGTGCGCGTGTGTGGTAATGGAACAAAGAAGCATCGTTCGTTGACTTCCCGTGCCATGCCTTGTTTCTGTGACCGCTATGATGACTCGTTGCAACACTTTCATCTCGAATTCCAAATAAATATTGCCTCGCTGAAGAAAGACGATTTCGTCCGAGACGGAAAGATAAGGTTAGAAATCTTGCTCAACGATAGAGAAATGGACGGTGGTGTCAAAGGGACACCCTAACGTTCGTCCTCGCAGAATGTGTACTGCCGTGCAAGGATCGTCCTTGCAAGTTCCCTTGTGTGTGACATGAGCTTATTTAATTTTTGATGTCCTTTCTCCTAAATAAAATTTGCTATGCGTAATCTCTTTCCTTTAGTTTGCTTTGCTTTGTAACTCTCAACCTATTCTTTTATTACATTACTGGTTGCGCATTTTGTTGTTTATTTATTGTGCTAATACAATATGTTTTCCTTAGTATTGTGCTCCTCGAGTGGTTTCTGACATCATGGCGCCTACCTCGATATTTTCTCTATGTTAATGCCTTGCGGCTGCTGAAGCAATTGGTTGCAAGGCGACGTTCGTGGTGGATAGTGCACTGTTGTGCTGGCCGTTGCCCTGTACCTCAAAAACGCGCACAATGTTGAAGTTCGCATTGTTTAGCCGTTCGCTAATAACTTTAAATCCTATTTGTGGCAAGCGCTTTGTACTCAGCCGTCGGTGAATGGTGTGTTCAAAACCTCTAATAACATACGCAATCAGACCATGTACTGCTACACCAGCTCGATTGTTTAGATAAGTTGTGTTGGGGCAGATGGCGTTTTGAACAAGAAATCTCTTGTTTCGATGCTTCTTAGTTGGGATGCGGCTTAAGCCGGAATAGAGTTTATAGCGATCACTGAACTGCGTCCTGACATCACAGCTAGCGATCCGCGTATTTCTACTGGCACATCTGCCCCAAGATCCGAGGAGGCCTAAACAACCGCTGATGTTTACGAGGGAACCGGCGGTGACTGAAGAATATGTCTATTTTTTCCAGCTTGCTTGAGAGTCTGATGATCCGAGAAACCCCCTCACATGGGTCTTTTAATCGTCGCTGCTTTCTGAGGCGTATAATTGAACTTGGCGCTCTCCTTACTTGTCGTGCATTAAACTGGCGGTGTCCCAGTTTATTTCACTGTTTTCAGTTACTGCAGTGGTGTATCGACCTCCCGACAACAGAAGCTCATTTGTTTCATTTTTGAAAGTATTAGTTGGCGAATCAGTGCAATGACGCCAGTTTTTGGATCTCTGTCTTAGCTGTAGTTCGGCCGTGTGGCCGAAAATATGAGGCATGCGGAATATTACTTTACTGCTGCTTAATTCTACGGCGCACAGAAACGAACCTGCAGGGGCATTTAAGCGTTCCTCCACTACCAGAAAGATGCCACCGATTTTTATAATCAAACTCTCGGCCTGCGTCTCATCACACGAAGGGCGGCCCTGTTATGTCTGGGTGTCTACACTGTAAACAAACGCCATGAAAAGGTAGCAGCAGCAACATCTGAGAGCCACTAGAACGTTTTAGCTAATTTCAATCATAAGCATCTTTGTGTGTCTATGACGATGAGCAAAACGAAAACAAGGTGAGAACAGGTGCCAACGTTTCGACAAGTGGACTTGTCTTCTTCAAGGCGACCATATGCTTTCCTCGCCACAGTATATATAGGCGGGGTTCTTCTAAAGGGGAGAGGGTGTAAGGCACGTGGGTGCTGCAACGAGCGAAGATGTGTTAGGGTGTCGAATTGAGAATAAAGGAATACTGTGCACAAGGCCAGGGCTCCGGCCCTCTGTCCATCACGTGTCAACGCCCGCGTGTTAGCCGCCGTGTCAACGGCGTCTGACACGCCGGCTGGAAAAAAATAACAAAATGAAGGAAAAGACACCCCCTGAAGATTTTGCGCCCCAGAGGTCTGCCCGAACCAAGCAGAAATGACTACCACGCACTAGGGATAGCACACGCAACAAGAAATCTTGCCCTTTCCTCAAATCCCGCAAACTCGCCGCCCAACAAACAAATTACAGATTTCACCTAAACACTTACACTAGTTGCATTAAAGAGAAGAAAATCCCGAAAGGTCTCAGAATTGAGGCTAGATGTGCCCATGGTTCTTTACCCTACAGGCTATTATTGAAGTGGAATGCTGTGCTAGAAAATGCATTGCTCTCTTTTTGATATTCTCGAAGAACACTGCAAGGCACAACTTATGATAATTGCTGATCAACTCGACAGCATAAATTTATCTGCGCCGCCAGAAAGAAGAGAACTTGAACAATTCATCCACACTAGGAAGAAAAATTACTAGATGAATGCCAGCACAAAGATATTAGAGCTGCAGATCCACCCTATGAAACTAATGTAAACACTGCAGCACGTAGCTCCACCGATAGTCCTACAGGCGAGCATCCAGAGCACTGCGGCAACGCAGTAGACATATCCCAGAGTCTAAGCCCCTAGGAAGTTGATCTCCTGAAACGTGGTCTAACGTTCTGTCCGACGAGTAACGCAGTAAGCCAATACGAACTCCAGAAATATATAACAGTTTTCAAGACGCATGCGCATCAAGGAGTTCTTTTTCGATAGACCAGATGTAGTAAAACAAGATACAGACTCTCTTAGACCACCTAGCACGTGGACACCGGAAACCGAACAGTGCCCAGACCTGGATTTATACATAACGGTCATATCAAAGAAAATTCTAGAGTCAGCGCGGCATTACCGGAAACGTAAAAATTTGTCCCCCGCTCAATACCAAATCCTTAAAGAACTTGCGAAAAGGAATAGTGTAATAAATCCAGCAGACGAATGCGGCAGTATCGTAATCTGGCCTATAGAAAAATACAAGAAGGAGGCATCCAAGCAACGCGGCAACCACATCCATTATAGAAAACTCGACTCTAATCCAACTTCAGATTACAGCAATAGTGTGAAAAACCCAATAGCGGAGCTCCTGTTCAGGGAACTAATCATGCAGTCTGAATATCACTTCATCATGCTCAAGAACAAAAACGCTGGTCGCTTTTAAATGAGCTTAAAATAACGCTAAGAGAAAGGAACCATCGCAAAGTTGCTCTTGATAGAGCATATGATGCTGCGTCAAGGTTGGAGAGACAGACGGAATTGGCGAAGAGACAGCCCACACTAAAATTAAAAGCACCGCAAATAGTTATACACACGAAGTCAAATCTAGCTTTCCTTCTACAAGTTTTCATTGGATTTCTATGCTTAATAGTTCCTTCTGTAAGAAACAATATATCGGTGAAACAGGACAATCAACGAACGTCAGAGTATACGGAGATCGCGCGGACACAGCTAAATACTTTCCGAAGCCGTCGCCGAGCATTTCGGTCAACCAGGTCATAACTTTGATGAACCTAAACTCTACATCTTACAGTCAAATTTCCGTTCAGAACGAGAAAGAAAATACAGAGAATCATACCTTATCCGTAAGTTCAAGACATTGCAACCAATAGGCATAAACGTTTCAAAGGGAGCTTTAGAATCGATTCGCTATGCTAAATTTCAAGCTATAGGCAACAACACTTAGTGTGGTTTCTTAGCGTTTTTTTTCGTTTTCTTTGTTTCCTTTTCTTTTCTTTTTTTCAATTATTGCCCGCCGGAGTGTCAGACGCCGTTGACACGCCGGATAACACGCGGGCGTTGACACGTGATTGACAGACAGCCGGGCCCCTGGCCTTGTGCACAGCATTCCTTCATTCTCAATTCGACACGCTAACACACCTTCGCTCGTTGCCGCACCCACCCGCCTTGCACTCTCTCCCCTTTAGAAGAACCCCACTCTAACTACTAACTACTTCTACACGGTGGCGGCGAAAGCATATGTCGCCTTGAAGACGAAAAGTCCACTTGTTGAAAAGTTGTCTCCTGCTTTAAGCTTGTTCTCGTGTTGCTCATCGTCTTGAATTTCCATCTCCCGCGTTCTCCGTGTTTTCCCTGTGTGTGCTTAATTACTTTAAAACAACGCGAAAAGCGACAGCCTGCGACTTGCAGGTGGTTGCCGACGTGGATAGGCCCCGTCACTTTCTGCAAAGCAGTTTTGCGATTACACATGTAGCGGCGACCAGACAAGAAATCATGCCACAGTTTTCGTCTTTCGCGCAATGCGGGTAAAGCTGTGAAACAAACCTTGACATTAGCGCTTTAACCTGGCAACTGATACATTAAATCTGTGGAGTGAGTTTTACCACCAATCGAAAGCACTAGGGCACCGTTTTCTGAGTCGTAGCTTGCTAGCAGCCAGAGCGCAGCACCTGTTAGAGCTACGTTTGAGAGCAATCTGGTGGCTGTTTCGTAAGGGATGTGTATTAAACTTGTTATCGCGTTTGCAACCTGCATTCTCTCCTACGTTTCATCATTCTTGTGCATAAGAGGAGCTGTGCTTCAAGATAGCTGCCCCACAGGCTGTGTTACAGCACCACGGCGTCAGCTTGCGCCACCGCAGCTTTGCAAACGCTCAGCTGACATCCAAGGTAGAGCCGTTATCACGTCAAGAAAGAAATAAAAAATTAGGAATTACAGGTTAAAAGGAACATGCACGTAACGTGTCGTCTATGCGAATGAGATATACGCAAGGTTACTTTTATTTTATTATCTTTTGTCAATACGTTTCAAAGCAAACTCGCAGCTCGGACAAGCTCTTCGTTTAAATGACAGTTGATGATCGACGACGGCAGTCCGTTTCACCACCGCAAAAGAACCGTTGAGGAACGCATCTGAACAGCCTCGGAGAAATAAAAAAATTGACTGTGACATAAGTATCCTAACGTGATTATGATTATCAAAGCATTACGACATCTTTAATTAATCACATCCTGATACGCGACGTCTTACACTGTCGCGTGTCCTTTACAACTCTACCTTAGTATCCCCTAGTCGACGTTGCTCAAATTTGTACCAACCCTAATCGACCTTAATCTGCCTTAATTCACTTCAAACGACCTTAATCCGTTTGAATGTACCAAAATCGAGTTAATTTATTCTTTATTCATTTTACTTCACCCTAATTTTCTTCACTCCCTCACAAGTCACCTTTCTCTTGTTCTAATTTTAATTCTGTACTTCTACTGACGTCATAAAAGACGCTGATGACGTCACTGATGCTGATGTCTTTTGGTACCACTGGTTGCCTTGAACGCCGGCTTTCCTGTCTCACGGGACATCTAATCCCTTCTCATTAATAATTACTCAGGACATTGCGAACTGTAAACAGAAATAGGGCACTTGCGTATGCAGTGGTAACTTTCCCCCTGCAGGTGACGGTCTTATTTCATATCTATATTATAGATTGTCCTACGGGAACGTTAGGGTGATCCACCATCAACACGCGGCTGCGTTGCTTAGAGGACACGGGACTTTGTGACAAATGGCGTCTGCACACTGTGTGACGTAGGATTGGACGGTGACGCCGCCTAACACTAGGAACGCCTTCGCACACTGCGTGACAGTGCCAACAGAAACAGTTCTGTATCGTGTGCATGTGTGTATGGTTTTTTAAATTGTTTTTATCTCTCTCACCTATCACGTCCCTTTGCCCCTCCCCCGGTACAGGGTAATCAACCGGACTTAATCTCTGGACCTAACCGGACCTAATCTTTGCCTTTCTCTCTCTCTCTCTCTCTGTCTTCGCTCATCTTGCTTTCCCACTGTGGCATGTTAATGAGGCTGCTATCACTCGCGCACGAGTGCATGCTCACGTAGCATTTTTCACATTACACGGTCCTTCTCGCTTTTTAGGAAGTGTAAGCATCTCATTTGCAATTGAAATCAATGCAGCGCATGTAAACACGGGGAAAGATGAGTACAGGATACCACGGGCACTGCTTTCGTTCCTTACGATTCTATTGACATCTTGGCAATTATAACAAGTGATGGCAATTTGCTAACTTGATTAGTCCAATTGGATATCGGAGACTAAAGGATTATTATTTGTTTCTCAAGAAGACTTTCAACAGCCTGCATGCACTTTTTCTTACTTGCACAATAATACGTATTTCTGTAAAATTTGGTTCTAGTCGGAAACATCAATGCCCAAGAAAATGCAAAGGGGAACGGCGCACCTGTAGCTGAATTGGTGGGACAGCGCACGCATAATGCGAAGACATGGGATTATTCCCCAACTGCAGACAGTTCTTTTTTCATTCACTTTTTTTCCAGTAATGTATAATTTTCTTTGGTTCATTTATTATTTACAAGTAAGTTCCCCCATGTTGTCGTTAATGTCAATGTTTGTTGGCTTCTTATAATACGAGTGATAAAAAATCGGGTCCCCGGTTAACTCCCTTTCCTTTCGTTCATTACATAACGAGGATCTCGAATCCGGCCTTCAGGTAGCATTTGTTGGTTTACTGACTTGCTGCCTTTACCCAAAATAGATCACGTACTCGTGATTGCTACGGCAAAAAGGATGTTCCACATCCGCCCCCAATGTTTGTGAGTGGTAGCGCTGGCTAACACTGCCAGGGTTCTAGTAGGAAACATAAATACCCAAGAAAGTTGACGGGGAAACGGCGCCGCGGTAGCTCAGTTGGTAGACTCTGGGTCCGTAGCCGCGGAAGCTGCAAGTGCTGGTATTTTTTTTACTTATCTATTGCTTAATCGACAAAAGTTAAATTCCGTGCACCCTATAAAATCCCTCAGATAATTTCTGCAGTGGTGCCAAGTTTAGATTTGTCAAGTATAAGGCACTCAAGCATATATTTGGCTGTTCCAAGTTTTTTTTTTAAGACACCGTTCTTTAACAGCTAAGCCTTCACAAAAACTTCAAATTGCATTTAAGTTTTTATTGCGCACAAGATAAGGAATGCTTGTGTTGACAGAAGAATGAATGAATGAATGAATGAATTAATGCGCAAGCGTTCTTATTTCTTGAAAAGGGTAACAAAGCCTTTAGGAATTCACCGTTGCTCGTCAGTGTTTGGGCACCCTCCTACACTTACGCGGTGACTTCGACCAAGATTGCATCGACAAGCAAGATGAACACGAGATGTGAAAATACATGTGTTACATGCATGTATGCACGCAACACATGCATACATGCATGCATGTATGCATGTATGCATGCATGTATGCATGTATGCATGCATGCAAAGAGAAAATATTACGTGGCCCAAAACGTGCTGTCAAGATGAAGCACGGCGTACACTGGAGTGCTATGAATTGATTTTTACCACATTTAGTTCATCGACCTTCATCTAAATATAATTTACCATAGCGTTCTTTCATTTCGCTGCTCTCGAAATGCGGACCGCGCGGCAGAGATGGAACCCGTGACTTCTAGATTAGCAGCGTAAAGTTAAAGCTACTAGGCTGGGTCACTATAGAATACCCAACGCATCGATTGTAAATGTACGATTTGCAGATGCTAAACAACAACAATAAAGAACAAGTGACAGAGATACAAAACAATGTAAAATTGTCGAGACACCGTCGCGGCGCTGGCATATGACAGTTGAGTAGCCGCAAGTAGCGCGATGAGAACCGGCTGTGAGAGGAGAGAGGTACTCACAAGTTCCGTCGCCTATAGGTGGCGCGCAAGGTGACTCAATATGGCACCCGCAGTGAGTATACGAAACCCTGAACACATGTGCGTCCTTCACGTCGGCTTATATTTGGCTGCTCTGCCTTTTTCACAAATACTGTCGCTAAGTGACATCACGCGAAACATGGCCGCCTCAGAAATACGGTACCTCATTGAAGGGCGGTAAATGATGAACGCCAAGCACATTATTTGTTGCGACGTGAAGGCCTGCAGCGTATCGTCTGTCGCTGTGCGAGGGCTTTGCCTGCATGCGTCAAATGTTAGGTAGAAGCCGTACAGGCGGGAATTTATTGATGACGTGGAAGATTCTATCGAAGTACGTTAACTTGTCCTTTATTTTTCTTCGTCCTAATCGCGACGGCCCGCAAAGCGTGCCTTTCACACTCTGCCGTTTCGCGACCAAGAGCAATTTTACTGTTCTGTGATGTTCTCGAGCTCCTTACACGTATTGAGTTATCATCAGCGGATATTTATATTCGACAAATAAAGTAAGGATATAAGTAAAGTTATCACAACTGCAATTTTTCAGACGCCTTTTTTGGGGATGTAGATGCAGATGTAGAGAAAGGCACTCAAGCCGGTAGTTCTACTTCTCGCAGGTGCACTTGCATTATCGTTCGAGTGTCGAGGACTCACGACACAAGCTTCTTGCGTTCACGTCGCGAATTCAGCGTCTGTGTTACTTTGTTCTGCCAGTCTTGCTTTGAGCGCCACTGCAGCTGCAAAGCTTGGTGGCGCGTTTACCCACGGGGTGCGGCGCGAAACCTAAACGCAAGCGTTTCTGGCGGGACGAGACAACGGCGACCACACAGTGGGCTGCTGGTGCCGGTGAAACGCGGTCAATCGCGTACTACGTTCGCCCACGTAGATCTACTGCAGGATTTCTCTAGAGCTGCGACAAGGTGCTACAAACATGTCACGTTTTTATCTTAAATGCTCGTCTGTTCTCGTTGCGCTGGCCACGAGTGCGCAGCTCGAGCTTGGCCGCGCAGCGGAGCCCTCGGGGGCAGCGAGTACGAAAACATGCGTTTCTGGCGAAACCGAGACACCGCGGCAACCAGGCACTACGAGTTGACGAAGGCAAAACATGAGCCAATGCTTCCGACACTCGCCCACGGCCTGCATCTACTCGGTATCAAAGCCACGCCGTTGCTCGCGCTGATGCAATGTACTGTCGCACGCTTTACATTTTTGACTGACGCATCGATTATCCGTGACACAAGAAATAAAAGGATGCGCAAAAGCAAAGTACTTTCGTTTTATTATGTACGCGGCTCCACAAGAAGTCACTGCCGGGGTAACGGGCACTTCACACTCTCATCCGTGATGCGACCGGCTTGGCAATGCGCGACTTGACAACCCATTCTTTCCTCTATGCCGCATCTTTGGGGAACCAGGGGAGGCTGCGTTCTCGCATGCGCAACAGTGTTTTTGCAAACCGCCAATTCAATTAGGCGAGATGATATTGCATTCTGCATATGGTACACTACAATATGGAAATGAATAAAGAAGCCGAGCCGGCCAGAAGAAACAACAGACCGCCGATTTCTTTTTTTCAGCGCTCTATTCCTTCTACTGGCCGGGTGGGCTTGTTTCTTCTTTTCAATGTTGCGCTGCACCAGCTTCAGCTTATCAGCTCAGGACGCCGTCTGCTTGCAATGCTCACATCTGCATAGTCGCGGAGGAAGCTAAAACCGGACGCAGACGACAACGGACCTGATATAGGCGCTGTACGATCGACGATGACCGCCGTTGCTTAGCGGCGCTCAACCGCGCACGTGCCACAAGCGGGCGACGTAGACAGGGCCTCTGAAATTGTGACGGCGCGGATGCTGAGCAAGACGCCGTGGGTCGTTTCCGGTTACGCAAGCGGAAGCCGCAAGAAGGCAAAACGGCGCTGGCAGACATGCATTGCGCAACGGCTGCACAAATCTTCCCGAACAGCTTTCCAGTTGGAGCCAACTATCTGCGCAGCGCACGCGGTG